>NC_092132.1:67315362-67622948 GCF_043159975.1 Macaca nemestrina | reverse complement strand
TCCCAGAATTTGAGGCCAAGTTAAATATGCATGCATTGTCTGAATGTTGACCTGTGCAGCTACCATACATTGAACACAGGAAACCAGTCAGGCTAAAATATAAAGGAGGCATAGGGATAGACTTCAGAAACAGCAGGTTTGTATGAAATTGGACAATCTTCCAAGACCAGTGCTCAATAAGTAGCAAAAAGTTTAAAAAATAATATCAGAAAACAAAATAACTAATTGAAAATGCATGACCATTGTGAAATTATAAGCTTTAAGAAGAGGGTGGAAGGAGTATAGAGAAGTACATTTTATGTAATTAGGAATTTATAAACAGGATGGGTAGGATGAAAATGACTTCAACAGTGAAGGCCTTCTGCTAAGACTTGTGCTATAGCAAGGATTGAATTCAAATCCTGCAAAAAGGATTTTTTTAAACTCCAAATATTCTAGACATGGAAAAAAAATTACCGTGTTCAAAATACCCAAATTAGACTGGCAATATGCTTATCAGCCTACTGAGGAACTTACTTTCAATCTGATTATTGTGTTAATCAAAATATGGGTAAAATTAAGACATGTTCCATGGTACAAGGATATAGAAAGATACCATTTTTTTTCTTGAGTATTTTGAGGATGCCCTCTGGCTAAGAGAAGACATTCATCAAGAAAGAAAGATTGGATCCAGGAAGCAGTGGAACCAAGCTGAAAACCTTCTGCTTCACAGCTATATTGTAGGTTTAGAGATCAAATGGTCAAGACTGAAACAAGAGGAAGAAAGACTCTAGAATGGGAATTATTTGGGAAAGAAAGATGCCATAAAATAGTATAATGAGGACAATGGGAAAACTTCAGGGTAAAATAAACACATATAATAGATTAAATTTACAAGAGCAATTATATATTCTGAGAAAAATAAAAAACTTTATCAAAGTTATGACTCAAATGTGAAATGTACCCAGGGTAATGCTGGGGAATATTTTCACTTCTAAAATCACTTATTTCCAGTCAACCCTTGGCTTCCCCTACCACTATATAATTTTTAACTCATTTATTCAAGAAGAATATGGATACAGTTGAGAGAAGGACTTATTGCACTAAATTGTAGGATTTATTGCACTCAATTGCTTCTCAAGTTATACATTTATTTTCAAAGAATCATTTGAAATCTCATGTTTTTCAAAGCAGAGGAGGACTTTCAAAATTCAAGATATTCTGAGAAAGGCAAGTTTGGAATAACTTGAAGTGTGAAGAGATCTGTGACCTTCTTTTTAGTAAAATAACTGCAACTGTTTAAAATAGTTTTAAAAACAAACAAACATTTATTGCAACGTTCCTAAGGACATACCCCGAATACGGAGATGATTATTCAAGAGAAACCTACCAAATCTTCATAGGAACAGCAACTTCTTTCATTTGAGCCATAATCCCCTCACTCTTTTCCCTTCTTCCCAAATCAGTGATATGGGTGCTCTGCTGCAGCCAAGAAAACAGTTTTCCTCTCTACCAATTCCCAGTTTAGGGCTACAAAATCTTCCCCAGAAGAGACAAGCTGCCACCATATATCAAAACCTCACCTCTATCTCGCAGGAATGCTATCCAAGCAAGAGAGGCTGAAAAATCTTAGATTCCCTTCCTCAGTTCACCCTCCTCTCATAGGACAGAAGTTCTGCTGAGAATCCTAGGCCCCAGGACCTCTTACCTCAGCTCACTCATAAGGTGGAAGTTCCACACAAGGAGAAGGAAACCCAAAAGACCTAAGGCCATCTTTCCTGACTAGTAACTCACTTATACAGCAACATTACCCCTCAAAGAAAAGTTAGCAACTGTCCCCACTCCATCTCTAGCCAATAAGAGATGAAATGACACTTAATTTCATTAGCAATTAGGAAGATGCAAAACACAATGAAATAGTACTTCCCCCTCATTTGATTGGGTACAGAAAAAGGAAGCTATAACAAGCATTGTTGAGATGTGGAGAAAATAGAAGCCTATAAATTGCTGATGGGGATGTAAAGGTGTGCAGCTCCTTTAGAAAACAGTTTGGCAGTTCATCAAATGTTAAACGTGAGACAACCATGTGACCCAGAAATTTCACTTCTAGGTATATACTCAATAAATAAAAACACATATCCATGTAAAAATTTGCACATGATAATTTACGGTGCCATTTTTACAGTAGCCAAAGATTGGAAGTGAGCAAAATGTTCATCAACCTCTGAATGAATAAATAAAATGTGATATATTCATACATTGGAATATTATTTTGAAATAAAAAATGGATTATGAATACGTGCTACAACATGGGTGAGCCTTGAAAACATGATGCTACATAAAATAAACCAGTCAGAAAACATCACAGATTGCATAATTTAATTTGCACGATATTTCCAGAGTTAGCAAATCTATGGAGACGGAAAGTAGACTAGTGGTAGCTTAAGGGGCTTGTGAGTTAGGGATCTGGGGAGTAATTGCTGATTCTTATATAGTTTTTGTTTGTTTGTTTGTTTGTTTGTTTTTTGGTAGATTAATGAAAATGTTCTCAAATGACTGTGATCATAATAGTTACAAAAATTCTCTGCTTAAGCACGCCTTAGTCAGTCTCCTGAAACTTCCCCTAGGTCCACTTATTTACTTTCTTATAAAATTCAGTTTTTGCAAAGAACTCAGCTAAGTCAATTCAACAAAGACCTCTTCATCCTCAACATCTAATTATCCTAGATATTTGATCAGGCTCTTCATCCTCCAGCTTCCCCCAGGGAATATCTGATTGCCCTGGCCTGTCTTCACCAAGAATCTTTTTAGGTGAATTTAGCCAGAATCACCCTTACTCCTGAGATATCCTATTGCAAATTTCCATTCACCATCCCCCACCTTTCTCCTTGGCTATATAAATCCTCATTTACCCACACTGTAGTCACAGTTGAGCTCTGTCATTCTGTCCCACAGTGAGAAATTCATTGTAGTGGTCTTTATATCTATTGTTATGTTCCTTAATACAGTCTTCCTTAGTGCTTTAACAAGCATCATGAAATAATCATTTCTTTTATAATAGCACAACTCTATGAATATAATAAAAATTGAACTATATCGTGTAAATGCATGGATTGTGCAAAATGTGACTAATATCTAAATTGTCAAAACTTATTTATTTATTTATTTTTAGATGGAGGCTCACTCTGTCACCCAGACTGGAGTGCAGTGGGGTGATCTCCACTCCCTGCAATCTCCACCTCCCGGGTTCAAGTGATTCTCTTGTCTCAACCTCCCGTGTGGCTGGCTGGGATTAGAGGCATACAGCACTACACCTGGCTAATGTTTTGTGTTTTTAGTAGAGATGGCGTTTCACCATGTTGGCCCGGCTTGTCTCAAACTCCTGACCTCAAGTGATCCGCCCACCTCAGTCTTCCAAAGTGCTAGGATTACAGGCGTGAGCCAACGCATCTGGCCAAAATTTAAATTTTTTATCTTTAAATATCAAGAACAAAACTTTAAGGTGTATGTACAGATTATAACTTTAAGCTTGGATATGTAAACATACTTTTTTATTTAGAAAAAAATAATATTAACATATGTAGAGGGCACAAGTGTAGATTTCTTATGTGCATATATTGGGGTAGTGGTGAAATCTGGGCTTTTAGAACTCATGACCTGAATAGTGAACTTTGTACCTAATAGGTTATGTTTAAACTCTCACCTGCCTCCCACCTTCCTCATTTTGTATACTCCAATGTCTATTATTCTACTCTGTATGTCTGTGTGTACTCATTATTTAACTCCCACTTATAAGTGAGAACATATGGTATTGACTTTATATTTCTGAGTTATTTCACTTAGAATAATGGTTTGTAGTTCTATCCATGTTGCTGCAAAACAAAAACAAAAACAAAACATGATTTCATTTTTTGTTATGGCTGAGTAGTATTTCATAGTGTATATATACATTTTCTTCAACCGATCCTCTATTGATGGAAACTTAACACTGATTCCATACCTTTACTATTTGAGTAGTGCTGCAGTACACATGCAAGTGCAGGTATCTTTTTGACATAATGATTTCTTTTTCTTAGGTAAATAGCCGGTAGCGGAATTGCTGGTTAAAATGGTAGTGAGTTCGAGATCAGCCTGGCCAACATGATGAAACCCCGTCTCTACTAAAAATAAATTACCCAGGCATGGTGGCACGCACCTGTAATCCCAGCTACTCAGGAGGCTGAGACAGGAGAATCACTTGAACCCAGGAAGCAGAGGTTGCAGTGAGCTGAGATCATGCCACTGCACTCCAGCCTGGGCAACAAAGAGGGAAACTCCATCTCAAAAGAAAAAAAAAAGTAGTCCGATTTTTAATTCTTTGATAATTCTACCTATTGTTTTTCATAAAAGTTGCACTAATTTATATTCCTACCAACAGTGTATAAGTATTCCCTTGTCTTTACATCCTTGCCAACATCTATTGTGGTTAAACACTTTAATGATAGCCATTCTGATTGGTGTAAGATGGTGTCTTATTATGGTTTTATTCATACTTTGATGACGTGATGTTGAACATGTTTTCAGGTTTCTTAACTGCTTATATGTCTTCCTTTAAAAAATGTTCATTGCCCACTTTTTCTTTTCTTTCTTTCTTTTTTTTTTTTTTTTTTTTTTGAGATGGAGTCTCGCTCTGTCACCCAGGCTGGAGCGCAGTGGCCGGATCTCAGGTCACTGCAAGCTCCGCCTCCCGGGTTCAGGCCATTCTCCTGCCTCAGCCTCCCAAGTAGCTGGGACTACAGACACCCGCCACCTCGCCCGGCTAGTTTTTTGTATTTTTTAGTAGAGACGGGGTTTCACCGTGTTAGCCAGGATAGTCTCGATCTCCTGACCTCGTGATCCGCCCGTCTCGGCCTCCCAAAGTGCTGGGATTACAGACTTGAGCCACCGCGCCCGGCATTTGCCCACATTTTAATGGGCTTCTTTTTTTGTTGAGTTATTTGAGTTCCTTGCAGATTCTAAATACTAGATGCATAGCCTGCAAATATTTTTCCCATTCTGTAGATTGTCTCTACTCTGTTGATGGTCTGTTTTTCTGTGCAGAAGTTTTTTAGTTTAAGTCCATTTGTCTATTTTTGGTTTTGTTGCATGTGCTTTTGAGGACTTGATCATAAATTATTTGTCTAGCGTAATGTCTAGAAGACATTTTCCTTGGTTTTCTTTTTAGGATTTTTATAGTTTCATGTCTTATATTTAAGTCATTAATATGACTTAAGTGAAAGATATTGGTCTAGTT
Organism: Macaca nemestrina; assembly: GCF_043159975.1. Taxonomy (NCBI): domain Eukaryota; kingdom Metazoa; phylum Chordata; class Mammalia; order Primates; family Cercopithecidae; genus Macaca; species Macaca nemestrina. Next base: position 67,617,697 of record NC_092132.1, on the reverse strand, counting down.
TCACTCTTCTGCATTTGGCTATCCAATTTTTCCAGTACCACTTACTGAATGTTGTGTCATTTTTCCATTCTGTATTTTGGTCAACTTTGTCAACGATCAGTTGGTTATAGATATGTGGCTTTATTTGTGGGTTCTCTATTCTGTTTCATTGATCTATGTGTCTATTTTTATACTAGTACCACACTGTTTTGATTATTTGTAGTAATTTACTTGAAGTTACTTGTAATATAATTTAAACTCAAGTAATGTGATGACCCCAGTTTTATTACTTTTGCTTAGGATTTCCTTGGCTATTTGGGATCTTTCCTGTTTCCATATGAAGTTAAGATTATTTTTCCAAATTATGTAAAAAATGGCATTACTATTTTGATAGAGATTGTATTGAATGTGTAGGATGCTTTGGGCAGGATAGTCATTTTAACAATATTAATTCTTCCAACACATGAGTGTGGGAGGTTTTCTATTTTTGTATTTCATATACCATTTGTTTCATTAGTGTTTTGTAGTTATTCTTATAAAGGTCTTTCATCTCCTTTGTTAAATATATTCCCAGGCATTTTTTTAGGTAGCTATTGTAAATGAGGTTGCTTTCTTGTTTGGATCTTTGGCTAGATTGTTATTAATGTATAGAAACATTAATAATTACTGTAAGTTAATTTTGTATCCTGAAACTTCACTAATTCATTTATCAAATCGAAGAGTCTTTTTGGTGGAGTCTTTTGGGTTTTTGAGATGTAAGATCATATTATCCATGATCAAATATCATTTGACTTTCTCTTTTCCAATTTGGATACTTTTTTTAATCCTTAATTTCATTGAATGTTTTTTCTACATCTATTGGGTGGATCATATTATTTATATTTTTAAGTCTGTTGTTGTGATGTATCGATTGTTCATGTTAAACTGTCTTTGCATTCCTGGGGTACATCCCACCTAATCATGGTATTTCATCTTTTTGACACACTGCTGGATTTCATTTGCTAGTATTTTGTTGAGGATCTTTGCAACTATGTTCATAAAAGGTGTTGGTGTGTAGTTTTCGTGTTTTGTTGTTGTATCCTTTTTTGTCTGGTTTTGGTATCAGATGATACTGGCCTCATATAATTAGCTAGAAAAAAATTATTTCCACCTTAATTTTTAGAATAGTTTTAGAATAATTGTTATTAGTTCTTCTTTGAATGTTTAGTAGGATTTGGCTGTTAATCTATTTTGTCCTGAAGGAGAAGTTTTATTATGAATTAATTCCCACTTCTCATTAATGGCATGTTCAGGAGTTTTACTTCTTCTTGGTGAAATCTTGGGATGTTGTACATTTCTGGGAACTTAACCAATTTCCTTAATTTCTAGTTTATTAGTGTAAAGTTGTTTATAATAGTTTCTAATAATCTTTTGTATTTGTGTGTTATCATTTGAAATGTCTCCTTTTTCATTTCTGATTGTGTTTATTTGAATCTTCTCTCTTTTATTGATTAGTCTAACTGGTGGTTTATTAACTCTGTTTATCCTTTGAAAGAACCAAGTTGTGGGTCCTTAATCTCTTGCATTTTTGTTTTGGTCTCTATATAATTTAGTTCTGCTCTGATCTCTGTTATTTTTTTCTTCTGCTAACTGTGGGTTCAGTTTGATTTTATTTGCCTAGTTCCATGAGGTACAATGTTACGTTATTAATTTGTTACATTTTGATTCTTTGGTGGAGATATCTAATGCTATAAGCTTCCCTCTTTTGCTGTATCCTACAGATTTGGGTATGTTGTATTTTTTATTTTCATTCATTTCAAAATGTTTTATAGTTTTTGTCTGAATTTTTGTCTTAAACCAGTGATCATTCAGGAGCATGCTTTTTAATTTGCATGTACTTGTATAGCCTCCAAAGCTTTTCCTTGTACTAATTTCTAACTTTTACAATCTGAGAAGATATATAATATTATTTTTTGATTTTTAAAAACTTGTTAAAATTTACTTTGTGGCCTAACATTCAGCCTATTTCAGAGAAGGTTCCACGTGTTGATGGAAACAATATATGTTCTGTAGTTGTTGGAATATATGTTCTGTAGTTGTTGGAATATATGTTCTGTAGTTGTTGGGTAGAATGTTCCGTAATTGTTGATTACGCCTATTTGGTCTAAGTCCAATTTAAGTCCAATATTTATTGTTTAATTTTGTCTCAATGATCTGCCTAGTGCTGAGTATTTAACTCCTATACTATTATTGTGTTACTGTTTGTCTCTTTGTTTTTTAGGTCTAGTAGTTTTTGTTTTATGAATTTGGGTTCTTCAATGTTGGCTGCATATCTACTTAGGTTTGTTATATCCTCTGTCTAAATTAATACCTTTATCATTATACAATGACCTTTTTTAAAAATTTTTTTTCTCAAGTCTGTTTCACATGGAGTTCACATGGCACAAAAGAAGGGAACAATAGACATTGTGACCTACTTGAGGGTGGAGGGTGGCAGGAGGGTGAAGTTTGAAAACCTATAAGATACTATGCTCATCACCTGGGTGACAAAATTATCTCTACGCTAAATGGCTGCAACACACAATTTACACATGTAGCGAACCCGCATATGTACCCCTACACCTAAAATAAAAGTTGAATAGAAAAAATAATAATACATTAAAATAAAATATAGTAAAATAAGTAGAGAAAAACTATCTGTCCTTCATTGGCTAGGCAGTGGCTGCAACTACATCAGCCCAAGATCAGCCCAAAGGTGAGGTGCAGCTCAGTGTTAAACTCTCAAAATGGCACCTTGGGCCTGGGACCAGAGAGGGCAGGATCCTGTATTCATTTGTTCTCACACTGCTATAAAGAATATCTGAGACTGCGTAATTTATGAACAAAAGAAGTGTAATTGACTCACATTTCTGTATGGCTGGGGAGGCTTCAGGAAACTTAAAATCAAGGTGGAAGGTGAAGGGGAAGTAGGATTCCTCTTCCCAAGGTGGCAGGAGAGAGATAGATAGTGAAGGGGAAGAGCCACACACTTACAAAAACAACCAGATCTTGTGAGAACTCAGTCACTATCACAAGAACAGCATGGGGGAAACTGCTCCCATGATCCAGTCACCTCCTACCAGGTCTCTCCCTCAACACGTGGAGATTACAATTTAAGATGAGATTTGGGTGGGTCTACAGAGCCAAACCATATTAGACCCCTCCCAGGAAAGCAACCTGGGCAGGAAGCTGTGGGAAATGCTCAGGTTTCATTCTTAACAGCAGGGTGGTAAGGACCCTCTCAGGGACCCTCTCCCTCTTTGGAGTAGTGCAGTGGCAGTAGTTGTGTCTATGGATCCCTGGTATGTACAGTCTGAAAATGTATAGCTAAGGCTAGCAGCTAAGGCTAATCCAGAGTCAGATGCCTATGGGATATGGTATGGCTTCCTTTCTGGAGAAACATCGCTGTGCAATCTTTAGGCACCTCCATTTGTAAGGCCTGAGGCCCTAGTGGGTGGAAGGTTTCTCCTATAGCCAAGATTGTAAAAGCCATTTTCATAGTGTGGTGCCCTGGGAGTTTCTCTCTTACAGCTTCCCATATCCAGCCTCTCTTGACTCTCAGTCAGTCTCTGGCCAGGCAAGCTGCCTCAAACCCTCTCCTTACTTGATTCTAGTACTTTCTGCCTTTTCTCTAGTGAATCCTTGCATTTTCTTTTAGATGATCTGTTCAAAATGTATCTACTTTTACTCTGATTTCTCTCCAGGTAGCAGGCACATACTTCTTGTATCTAGTCAGCCATTTTGATCCCTCTGCCTGAACATACTTTTTATATCAAGATATTGAGACTTAAGAGGAAGTCAGGATACAGCTGAGTTGTGCACTGCTCCTAAGTGATCTCATCAGCTTTAATACTTAGCAACCAGTAATGCACGGTTTTTCTTTTTTATTTGGCTTAGTTTGATATTGTTTCCCTGTAGATTGGTATCACCCTGTATATCATACAACTAGAGACAATAGGTATAGGTTCTAAGGAAATTTACATACCACTAAATATAATTTTGTATTTTTTATAAATAAATATACTTGCTGAATATAATGTTTTGTCATAATGCACATCTTAGTTTCTTGATCATAAAGGCATGTTTTTCATACACAAGATGAATTTCAATTTTGCTGGCAAGTTGACAATTCTTAGAAATTTTTAATGAGATTTTGCTTTACATTTCTAATTTTCTTCCCCACATTTTATGTTACGAGAAATATCAAAGTGAAAAGAATTACTTTAAAGTATCCTTTGTGTGGTTTGATTTAATCTGAATCTATCTAACTTTCTCTCAGGCCAGACAATTCAAATCAATAGACAGTTTAAAATATATTTATATGCATTTTCTTTAAAATTTTACACCTGCTGAAAAGATGAAATGCATGCCATTTCGTATTATATAAAGCTCAGAATTTATATTTGTGATCTTATATTTATGTGATTAGAGTCTATGAAACTATTTCTATCAGTAAACACATACACACTCTCTCACACACACACCCCATATAAAAAATACATACATATTCTCCACCCAAAGAAGCAAGAACTACATACCGTGATTTCCTGTTGATTTGTGTTTTTGCTAGGTTATCATTATAGAAATGAAACTTAATTAAAATATAAGGACCAGGAATTTATGTAAGAGAATTACACATTAGCCATAATAGATCTTGAAACAAACTAACTTTCATTATTAAAAATATTTTTGATGTTTGTTTTTATGTGTTAAATGTTTAAAAATGCATGTTATTATTAAATTACCATCTCCAGAGGCTTATTCAGTAGAGATTCTGCAATTTATTTCTGTCTACTTGTGACGCCAGTGTTTCGTCCCACCCCTCAATGTCTTTCTTTTCTTCCTCTATTGTCCACTTGATCTTCTCTTTTATTGCTATTCCTTTAGGAAATTTTTTTTGTTCTGAAATTTGCTGAAAAGATAAATAATTAGTTACACAATCCATAATAGAGAACTATTATGTTTTTAATTTTCCAGTTAAGCCTTTAAGACAAGTTACAACAATACATTCAATACTGTCTTTGAAAATACATTGATGCCTAGCTGAAGAATTTCTCTTTTTTACTAACAACCCTTAACAACTATCAAATCTTGTTACTCTGAAACCAGATGTTTGTAATTTTCTCCTAAGCCAAGACTTGGGCACACGTGCTAAAATGCAGCAAAAAGACCTTAAGTTTAAATATGTCATAAAATACAGTAGTTGTTCGAGTCCCTTTTCTTTTCTTTTCTTTTTTTTTTAACATAAGTAACCTGAGAAAGTTTCTACTGTGTCTGTACCCCATAGGAATGAGTGCTTCACTGTTGCTCAAGCACCTTCAATCCCCATTTCTGAATGGTGTGCACTATTTGAGAGTGAAAGTGACTTTGAAAACTGTAGGGGAAAAAATAGCAAATTTTGCCAGAAGTTACGTACGGATGTATAAAAGCAGATAAACGACTGCATAGAACCGTGGTCCCTGACCTTTTTGATAGCAGGTACCCACTTAGTAGAAGACAATTTTTCCACAGACCAGAGTTGGTGGGGGATGGTTTCAGGATGATTCAAGAGCATTATATTTCTTGTGCACCTTATGTCTATTGTTATTAAATTGTAATACATAGTCAAATAATTATACAAATCACCATAATGTAGAACCAATGAGAGCCCTGAGCTTGTTTTCCTGCAACTAGACAGTCCTATATGGGGGTGATGGGAGACAGTGACACCCGAAGTGTGTTGCTTACGTCCAGTGTACTCCGTAATCTCATTTTGGTTGTGGTCACTGCAGGAAACCCTGCTTCAGAAAGATAGGATGTTGCAAGTAGAAGTAGGCTTTTTGGTGCTTTTATGCCTTGATTTTAATTCAGAACTTATGGAGACTTGAAGTTGTTGCAAACATACTTTTAAGGCCACTATCATGTGCTATCTCAAACAGTTGATTCTTTTCTAGCACAGACAAAGTCGATTCACCTGGCTTATTCACAGATGGAGCATGGATCCCTTCCTTCTTAGTTTTGGGGTCTTTCATGGTTGGGGAGTAATGCTGAAACTCTTTTGAAAGCTAAGATAGATGATCATGCACTGGCTGGGAGAAAGAAAGCCCTGGCTCAGTCTTTTTGAAAATGTCTGCTAAGGTTTGAAATATGACAAAAATCCCAATGTTCACTTGTCACCCCCATAATTCCAGTTTGGAATTGAATGCAGCCTTTTATCTGCCAACTTGAACACAGTTGTTCTCTGAAGTGACAGATTGAGTTTGTTGAGCAGGTTAAATATGTCACACAATTAAACAGTTTTGTGACCCATTCTGTGTCACTGAAATTTGCTGCCAGTGGTAACTGTTTTTCTAAAAGAAATCTCTGAAATGGCCCTGGTAACTCAAAAGCTCTAGCCAGTGATCTACCTTTAAAAAGCCACCTTATTTCTGTCTATAAAGAGGATGTGTGTGCTTTGTGTCCATTTCTTCACAGAGCTGCACGAACAGACCTGAGTTAAGGGCATGTACTTTAATGTGGCTGGTAATTTTAATCACATCGTGTAAAACAGCATTAAGTCCATGTGGTATTTTTCAGGTAGCCAGTATTCCATATGGATGCCACAGTGAGTAGACTCACATTCAGAAGTGATCTCTTCGACCCAAGTATGGAAACCAAAAAGCCATTCAGTCATGGCAGCCACTCCATTCATGATATACCAACACAAAATGACCAAATCAGTTTTCCTGATATGTAATCATTCAAAGACTTGAATAGTTCTACAGCTGTGGTGTCGTTTGGCAACAAAAGTGCACACAACATATTCTCATGCCCATCCTCCTAAAACATCATATCACACAAAGACAAGCATTGTTGCTTTGTTGCCAACATCAGTAGACTCATCAGCCTGGATTGTGCACCACGGTGACTCACTAATCCTTTCTAACAATTGTGTCTCAATATCTTCTGCTATTTCATCAAATCATCTAGTCATGCTGCTAGACAAAAGAGGAACATGTGCCACCTTTTGAACTGCAGCCTCTCCTAAAAGTTTATGACAAATGTTCTCAGGAGCAAGCAGGATCAACTCTTCACCAATAGTAAAGGGATTCTTAGCTTTAGCAATGTGGTTAGCCACTAAAACTAATGCTCTCAGTGCAGACACATTTGATGAAATGATGACCTACAATAATTACTTCTGTTCTTTGCATTCATGTTTTTCTTTCAAAAAACTCCAGATTTTTTTTTTTTTTTTTTTTTTTTTTTTTTTTTTTTTTTTGAGATGGAGTCTCATTGTCACACAGGCTGGAGTGCAATGGCGTGATCTCGGCTCACTGCAACCTCCACCTCCCAGATTCAAGTTATTCTCCTGCCTCAGCCTCTCCAGTAGCTGGGATTATAGGCATGTACCACCACACCCATATATATATATACACACACACACACACACACACATTTATATATATATATATATTTTGTATTTTTAGGAGAGATGGAGTTTCATCATTTTGGCCATGCTGGTCTTGAACTCCTGACCTCAAGTGATCCACCCACCTTGGATTCCCAAAATGCTGGGATTATAGGTGTGAGCTCTCATGCCCTGCTCAAAGGCTTGTCTTTTAATGCAGGGTGCTTGGTTTCCACATGGCTAAACAATTTGGAAGTTTTCATGGCTTAGTCGCATAGCTGGTCATCACATAGTATACAAAGTGGGCTTGGAGAATGTGAGTAACCTATTGCAATGAACTCATAATTTAAGTAGAACTCTCGGTATTTTCTTTTAAATGCAGCTTTCTTTTTGTTTGCAGTCTTCAAGTATTCTGCTGCCTCATCATTGGGCCTGTCTCCCTTTTCAAAGAACTCTCCAGTGACATTTGTTTTTTTACTCATTTTGGCTAGGGTTAGCTTGTGGGCTTACCAAAATTGACTGAGACAAGTGCAAAGTGTGATAAAGAGGCACAGATGGAAGTGGTAAATTAAAGAATGGGCAGGCCATGCACAGACTAAAATAAGTATCAAATTGTGACTTAAAGCCTGCCACCAATACATCTGTACAATTGAAGTACATCAACTCACCGGGCATTATAAAGCCTGCCACCAGATACAGCTTAATTGTCACTTGCCAATCACTGATAGGGTTTTGATATTAGTCTATAAGCAATTAATTTATTATGGTCTCTGTGCCATCAAAACCTCTCTGCTAATGTAAATCTGTACTTGCAACTGCTCCTTAGTGCTAGAATCATCACCTCAGCTCTACCTCAGATCATAAGGCATTCGATACTCCTAAGGACCATGCAACCTACATACCTTGCATGTACAGTTCACAGTAGGGTTCATGTTCCTAAGAGAATCTAATGCCACTGCTGATCTGATAGGAGGTGGAATCTTCACATAAGTGGCAGGATCATAATTTACAATATTGAATGAGAAAAATGAAGGCAGAAAACTGACACTATACATGTTTAGGCATTTCTGTAAAGCTAAAGTAATCAAGACAGTGTGATATGGGCCAAAGAACAGACAAATATGCAATGAGACAGAATCCAGAATCTAGAAATATACCGACACAAATACAGTCAACTTATTTTTGACAAGACAGCAAATGCCAGCACAATGGAGTAAAGATTTTTATTTTAACTAATGGTATTGGAACAAATAGTCATCCACATACAAAACAATGAATCTAAACAGAGACCTTACATGTCAACAAAAATTAATTGTAAATGAATCATACACTTAAATGTAAAGTGAAAAACATTCAAGACTCCTAGAAGAAAACTTAGCAAACATTCTAAATGACCTTGAGATTGGTGATAAATTTTAGCTACAACAACAAAAGCATGATCCATGAAACAATTGATGAGATGGACTTCATTAAAATGAAAAACTTCTGCTCTGTGAAATACACTGTAAAGGAAATGAGAAGAAAAGCCACAGACACTAAGAAAATCTTTACAGAACTTGTATCTGATTAAGGATTGTTATTCAAAATGCATAAAGAACTGTTAAAATTCAACAGTAAGAAAATAAGCAATCTGATTAAAAATCGTATAAAAAATGAATATCTCACCAAAGAACATATACTCATGATAAATATGCATATAAAATACTGCTCAATATTATATACTATCAGAGAATTGCAAATTAAACAATGCTATACCACTACACACCTACTAGAGTGATAAGAATTCAAAACACTGATAATGTCAAATTCTAGCAAAGATATAAAGCAACAAAACCTCTCATTGTTTGCTGGTGAAATTGCAAAACGGTACAGTCACATTGGAAGACAGTTTGAAAGTTTCTTATAAAACTAAGCATACTTTTCCCCAATGATCAGGTAATCATGCTCCTTGGTATATCTACCCAAAGAAACTGAAATAACAAATACCACAGAAATACAAAGAATCATTAGAAATTATTATTAAAAACTATATACCAATAAATTTGAAAAACTAGAGGAAATGAATAAATTCCTGGATACATACAACCTACCAAGATTGCTCTACAAACAAATCACATTTCTGAAAAGACCAATAACAAGTAAGGATATTGAATCTGAAACAAAACAAAACCTAAAAAATATCCAGGACCAGATGGCTTCACTATTGAACTCTACCAAACATTTAAAGAACACTTAATAATAATTCTTCACAAACTATTCCCAAAGATGGAAGTGAAGGGAGCTCTTTCTAAATTATTCTAAAAGGACAACATAACCCTGATATCAAAATCAGACAATGACACAACAAAAAATGAAAACTACAGGCCAATATTCCTGATGAATGTAAACACAAAGTTTGTCAACAAAATACTAGCAAACTAAATCCAACAATATATCAAAAAGATAAAACACCATGATTAAGAGAGACTTATCTCAGGAATGAAAGGATGGTTCAACATACAAAATCAATAAACATAATATTCTTTATCAACAGAATGAAGAACAAAAATCATGTGATCATCTCAAGAAATACAGAAAAATCATTTGATAAAATTAAATATACCTTTATGATGAGGACTCTCAACAAATTAAGTATAGAAAAAATGTAAAACAGACCATATATGGCAAATCCACAGTTAACATCATATTAAATGGCAAAAGCTGAAATATTTTACCCTAAGAACTGAAAGAAGACAAAGATGTCCACTCTCATCTCTTATTCAACATGGTACTAGAAGTCCTAGCCAGAGCAATTAGGCAAGAGAAATAAATAAAGGCATCTACATTGGAAAATAGTAAGTTACATTGCTCCTGTTTCAGACAACATCATCATATATATAGAAAAATTTGAAGACTCTACCAAAAAACTCTTAGACCTGATAAACAAATTTAGGTAGGTGCAGAATAAAAAAATCGAAAGACAAATATCAAGAGTGTTTCTGTGCACAAACAATAGACTAACTGAAAAAGAAATTAAAAAGGCAACCCCATTTAAAACAGCTACAAAAAAATAAGTGAAATGCCTAGGAATTAGTTTAACCAAGGAGTTGAAAGTTCTCTACAGAGAAAACTACAAAACATGGTATGAAATTGAAGAGGACACAAAAAAAAGGGAAAGACCTTGCTCAGTGATTGGAATAATTAATAGTGTTAAATGACATTCTATTCAAGGCAATCTTTAGATTAAGTGCAATATTGAAATATTGATGACATTCTTCATAGTAATAGAGAAAAAACTTAAATTTTTAATGAAATCACAAAAGACCCTGAATAGCCAAAGCAATACTGAGGAAAATAAACAAAGCTGGAGGCATCACACCATCTGACTTCAAAAATTACTACAGAGCTACAGTAATACAAATGTCATGGTACTGACATAAAAATAAACACACAGACCAACAGAACAGAGGATCCAGAAATCAATTTATACATCTATATCCCATTGATTTTTGACAAAGGTGCCAAGAACACTCACTGGGGAAAAGAGAGTCTCTTTAATAAATGATACTGAGAAAAGTGGATATCAGCATGCAAAAGAATAAAACTAAACCCATATCTTTCCTGTACATAAAAATCAACTCAAAATTGATCAAAGGCTTATATGTAAGAATGGAAGCTACAAAATTATTAGAATAAGACATGAGGAAAATACTTTAGGACATTGATCTGGGAAAAGATTTTATGAATAAGACCTCAAAAATACTGGCAACATGGACTTTTTCCAAGATGGCCATGAAATACAGCTGGAAAGTACCACTCCCACAGAAAGGGACTGCGATTTTGACTACATTATGATTTAAACAGATTTTCTGAGAGAAAACATTGGAATGGATAGAGAAAATATGTAGTCACTGAGGTAAAAGGAGGGGGAAGGTGGGAACCCTGCATGGGGTTGCCTAAATGCTACAACTTGTTCCCTGCCTCGAATGGTGCCTGCAGAAGGGGTGCATGAATGGACGGGGGTCTGGTCACTCTCACTACAGATATCTGGGATCCAATAGTCACAAAGAAAGTGAAATAACCGGGAATACAGGTAACCAAGAAAGTGAATTATATCCACAAGGAGAAGTGCAAAATACTACTGAAGACAATCAGAGCTGACACAAATAAATGGAAAATCATTCCATGCTCATGGATTGGAATAATCAATATCAAATAAATGGCCATAATTCCCAAAGCCATTTACAGATTCAGTGCTTTTCTTATAAACTACCAAAGTCATTATTCACAGAATTTGAGAAAATAAAAAGTATTCTAAAATTCATATGGAAGCACAAAAGAGCCCAAATGAACAAAGCAATCCTAAGCAAAAAACACCACCACCCAACTTCAATCTATAGTACAAGTCACAGTCACCAAAAGAGTTTGGTACTGTTACAAACGCACGCATATTGACCAATGAAATGGAATTGAAATCTCAGAAATAAAGATGCATACCTACAGCCATCTGATCTTCAACGAGGCTGACAAAAACAAGCAACAGAAAAAGGAGTTCTTATTCAATAAATGGTGATAGGACAGCTGTCTAGTTATATGCAGAAGATTGAAGCTGGACCCCTACATTTCACCATATTCAAAAATAAGCTCAAGATGGATTAAATATTTAAATGTAAGACCTCACACTACGAAAATCCTGTAAGACAATCTAGAAAATACTTTTCTAGACATTGGCCTTGGCAAAAACTATTTTAGTTAAGTCCCCAAAAGCAGTTGCAACAATAACAAAAATAGACAAGTGGGAACTAATTAAACTAAAGAACTTCTACACAACAAAAGAAACTACCAACAGAGCAAACTGACGACCCAGAGAATGGGAGAAGATATTCACAAACTATGTATCTGACAAAGGCCTAATATCCAGAACCTATAGAGACATTAAACAAATCAACAAGGAAAAAACAACACCCTAAAAGTTAGCAAAGAACATGAACAGACACTTTTCAAAAAAAGATATACAAGTGGCCAAAAAACATGAAAAAATACTCAGTATCACTGATCATCAAAGAAACACAAATCAAAGCCACAATGAGACACCATCTCACACCAGTCAGATGGCTGTTATTAAAAATTCAAAAAACAGCAGATGCTGGTGAGGCTGTGGAGAAAAGAGAATGCTCTATACACTGTTGGAGGGAATGTAAATTAGTCCAGTCACTGTGGAAAGCAGTCCAGAGATTTCTCAAAGAATTTAATACAGAGCTACCATTTGACCAAGCGATTGATTACTGTGTATATACTCAAAAGAAAATAAATTATTCTACCAAAATGACACATGCACAGGTATGTTCATTGTTGTGCTCTTCATAATGGCAAAGACATGGAATCAACCCAAGTGCTCAAGAGTAGATTGGATAAAAAATGTGGTTCGTACACCATGAAATACTACACAGACATAAAAACATAATAAAAGTATGGCCATTGCAGAAATACGGATGGAGCTGGAGGCTGTAATCCTAAGAAAGTAATGAAGGTACAGGAAATTAAATACTACGTATTCTCAATTACTGGGGTAGAGAGCTAAATATTGAGCACACATGGACATAAATATGGAAACAATAGACACCATGGACTAAAAGAGTGGAGGTAGGGGTGATGGTAAAAAAAACCAAAATAAATTTAAATTAAAAAAAAAATACCTATCAGGTACTCTGCTCACTACCTAGGCGATGGGATCTGTATTGCAATTTCCATATGATTAATCTGCACATCTATACCCTGTATCTAAAATAAAAGTTGAAGTTTTTTTTTAAAGATTGACAATAAAAGCAATAATAAGTGGATTTATATCAAATTAAAAAGTTTCTGCACAGAAAGCAATCAACAATGTAAAAAGGCAACCGATCGAAGATTAATGTCCAGAATATGGAAGAAACTCAAACATCTTCATTGAAAAAAAGGAAAGATTTAAAAAATGTGCAAATAACCTGAACAGATATTTTTCAAAGAAGACATACAAATGACCAGCAAATATACGAAAAATTGCTCAATAACACTAATCATTGGGAAAATGCAATTCAAAACCACAAAGAAATAATATCTCACCACAGTTAGTATGGATATTAACAAAAATATAATAAGAAATACAATTAAGTATGCGGAGTAAAGAGGACTTTTGTATGCTGTTGATGTGAATGTAAACTAGAACAGTTGCTTAGAGAACAGTATGAAAGTTTCTCAAAAAACTACAAATGGAACTATCATATGATCCAGCAATTCCTCCACTTGGCATTTATCCAAAGGAAAGGAAAAAGTATATCGAAGAGAAATCTACATCTCTATGTTTACTGCAGCACTATTCACAATAGCCAAGATATAGAATCAAACTAGATGCCCAACAGCAGATGATTGGATAAAGAAAATGTGGTTGTACACAGTTGAATATTATAAAGTCATATGAAAGAATGAAATTCTGTCATTCACAGCAGCATAGGTAGAACTAGAGTACTTTATATTAAGTGAAATAAGCCAGGAACAGAAAGCTAAACATCCCATGTTCTCACTCATAGGTAGAAGTTAAAAAATATGGATTTAACTGAAGTAAAAAGTAAAGCAGAATATATTGAAAGCTGGGAACCATAGGCGGAAAGGGGAAATTAAGGAAATGTGTTAAATGACACAAAATTACATCTAGTTAGGAGGAGCAAGTTCTAGTTTTCTATAGTGCTGTAGGATGATTATAGTTAACAATAATATGTTATGTAGTTTTCAAATAACTAGAAGGAAGATATTGAATGTTCCCAACACAAAGAAATGATAAATGTTTGAGATGACGGATATGCTAATTACCCTGATCTCATCACTATGTATTATATGTATTGAAACATAACTATGTACTCTCCAAAATGTACAATTATTATGTGTCAGCTAAAAAAAGGGAATAGAGAACGAGAGAGGAAATTGACTAGTATTGTATTAGTCATAGTTATCCAGTGAAACAGAACTGACAGGAGATACATAGATATGAGAAAATTTATTATGGAACTTGGCTCATGTGACTTTGGAGGCTGAGAAGTCCCATCATCTGTCATCTGCAAGGTAGAGAACCAGGAAATCCAGAGGGTGGTGTAATTCAATCCAAGTCCAAAGCCCAAGAAACAAGAGCTCTGATATCTAGAAGAAAGAGAAGAAAAACGTCCCTGCTCAAATGAGAAGCAAATTTGCCTTCCATTGCCTTTTTCTTGTATATACGTCTTCAATGGATTGGATTAATGATGCCCACCAGAATTGGTGAGGGCAATCTTCTTTACTCAGTCTACCAATTCAAATGCTAATCTCTTCCAGAAATAGCCTCAATGACACAACTAGAAATAATTACCAGCTGTCCATGCATTCCTTAGCCCTGTTAAATCGACATATTCTAAGGTATATGTATTTTTTTCAAAGAAGGAACAAAAAGTGATTAATTTCAGACTCTGTAAAGCCAAGTAGGCAGACTAAAATAAGTGTAATATGTAAATCCTAAATTAGTGTTGAAAGAAGTGAAGAAATATTTTAATGCAGTATTATGTGACCAAGATTACCATATTATTTTAAAAATTAAAGTGTGTTATTTATCTTATCCCTTACCACTTTTCCTTCTTTGCATAAGAATATTGGGTCACTGCATACTTACAGGTCCTATGGCCCACCAAGAATGTTTATACATATCCTGTCTTTCCCAGCCCAGGAAAGAACTAAGAGTTCCTGTCAATCTCTACATAGACTTTGCTCAGATGAAACAGAACATTAGGCAACAGAAAAATCCTTACATAAAACTACCTTTGAGATTAGTGTAGGTCAAGTATGAAGCAACTAAAAATGTATGAAAAATAATAATAGTAGGAAACAAACTAAGTATAGAAGGTTACATGTCTGCATTCCAACTGAAAAGAGCAGTCTTTGTGTCAGAGGACCCCAAACTTTAAAACACATTGAAGAAAAATTGTTTTCAGTGTACAAACAGTAGAGGAAGATTAAAAAAATACTATAATTCTTTATTTTTTTGTTAGATTGTATCTATTTCTTGAGCTATAGAAAGCCTGAAAATGCTGTAAGACAAAGAAAAGTATAATTTTCTTTCCATTTTGTTCCCACGCATTGCTTTAGAATCAGTGTGGATTTCTTTCCGTTTCTAAAGTTAGGGCGATTTCCAGCAAAGCTTGTGTTGTTATGAGCCATTTTGGTTTTTCATTGAGATGTAGTGAGAAGTGGTAATAATAACTGCTAGTCAAACACAATTTTAATTGTATTATAAATCATCATTATGATACCTCAAAAGACTCATTAGAACCTAAAATATATAAGTACCTAAATTAAAAAGTGAATTTTATTAATTTGGGCACTAATGCTCATTACTATAACTTCTTTTACTGCTGTAATATTGTGTCAGTGGGTAACAACAGAGATAAACAAAATAGACTAATTTTAACTTTGGAAGGACTTCAGTTTTATTAGGTGCTAAATTCTATTTTATTTTTAAATTCTGTTTGCTGAAAATTAAATATTGGCTGTGAGCTTTTGAATCATTAATAAATCATTCATTCAACAACTCATTAAAATATTTCATGAATATCTACTATGTACTTAATTGGGCATTTATATATTTCAATAATTTATTGCTTTCTTATTATTTAGCAAGCATTATCTTGGTTGGTGAAGTTTCAACACTGACCTATAGATAGAAGAAGAGAATGATTCTTACTCTTATCAAATTTTTGGTCTACACAGACTCTATATAAATAATTCCACAGGTACTTTTTTATTTACTCTAGTAACACAAAGAATATACACATCCTATCTCCAGGAAGCATATAATTAGAGGGTTAAGACATATGTACACAAAAATTAACTAACCGTGTACATTGGCATTATAAGTTGAACGCTGTGGTAGACACAGAGCTGCACTGACTAAATACTTTTTTTTTTTCCAAGCAAGAACTTGTTACCCAAGTCATCAATAAAACCCCCAACTTCCTTTTGTCAGTATTTTTATTGTTTGCTGCAGTCATGGAAAGCCAGGTTACACAAAAGCATTCCCTTCCTGGAATGATCCATGTCCAACTGGCTATTTAGGTAGGAATAAGAGAGCTTGGCCTCTGCAGGAGTTGAGGGACAATTTCATATGTGCTTTGTAACTCCCTATGGGGTAAAGATTTGCTGGTTTGGGGTTGTAGTGTGAGTCCTCCCTGCACCTAATTCTTTATCTCCCCACCTCTTTCTTTTACAGTTGTCAACTCCTTGCAAACACCCCTCACATCAAATTTCACCTCCACAGCTGGTCTGCTTCTAAATAAATCAACCTCTGATATTTGGTAGCAAGACTGATCCTAGAAAGCAGGTGACAGTGGAATTTTGGAGCTGTATCCCACACCACCTAGTTGGTGATGAGGATCACAAAAACTTGCAGTAGATGTAGTACAGACAGCTTCTGATACAAGATGGTGGTCCAATATTTTAAGCTCTCACTAGTAACAAATGAAAGTAAATGTCACAAACAAATTGGAAAACATACCATGATAATGGATCAGAAGAATTAATGTTGTTAAAATGACCATATTGCCCAAAGCAATCTATAGATTGCTATCGAGATACCATAGAATAAAACGAAATCTAAAATTTATATGAGACCAAAAAAAGCTTAAATTACCAAAGCAATCTGAAGCAAAAAAGACAAACCTGGAGGGATCACAATACCTGACTTCAAATCACACAGCAAGGCTATAGCAAATAAAACAGCATGGTGTTGGTATGAAAATAGACACCTGGGTCAATGGAATAGAATATAGAACTCAGAAATAAAGAGTCCAGAAGGAAAGCCACATATGTACAGCCAACTGATCCTTGACACAACTGACAAGATCATACATTGGGGAAATAACACCCTTTTCAATAAATGCGGCTGGAAAAATTGGATTGCCATATTCAGAAGAAAAAAAATGTACCTCTCAAATCAAACAAAAATCAACTCAAGATGGATTAAAAAGTTAAATGTAAGACTTAAAACTATAGAAAAAACTGGAAGAAAACCTAGGTAAAACTCTTCTGGACCTTGATCTAGGCAAACAATTTATAACTGACACCTTAAAAGCACAAACTGCAATAATAAATACAGACAAATGGGACTTAAACCAAAAAACTTCTGCATAGCCAAAAAAATAATCAACAGAGTGAGCAGACAACCTGCAGAATGGAAGAAAATATTTGCCAACTATCCATCTCACAGAGGACTAATATACAGAATTTACAAAGAACTCAAACAACTAAAATAAATAAATAAATAAATGATTTCATTAAAACATGGGCAATGGACATAGACATTTTTTTTAAAGAAGACAAAAATGACCAGCAAGCATATAAAAAATGTCCAACATCCGTAACCATCAGAGAAATGCAAATTAAAACCACAACGAGATATCATCTTACATCAGTCAGAATGACTACGGTTAAAAAGACAAAAAAACAGCAGTTGTTGGTAAGGATGTGGAGAAAAGTGAATGCTTATACACCGTTGGCAGGAATGTAAATTAGCACAAGCTCTATGGAAAACAGTTTGGAGATTTCTCAAAGAACTGAAAATAGAACTGCCATTCCATCCAGCAATCCCACTACTGGGTGTCTACCTAAAAGAAAAGAAATCATTATATTAAAAAGATACCTGGATTCATATGTTTATTGCAGCACTATTTACAACAGCAAAGTTATGGAATCAACCTAAGTGCCCATCAATGAATGATTGGATAGAGAAAATGTGATATATATTGTATATGTGATATATACTCTTAGCCATAAGAAAGAATAAAATCATGTCTTTTTAGCTACATGGATGGAATCTAATGCCATTATCTTAAATGAAATAACTCAGAAACAGAAAGTCAGATATCACGTTTTCACTTGTAGTGAAAGCTAAATAATGTGTACACATGGACATAGAGTGTGAAAAAATAGTCACTGGAGACTCAAAATGGTGGGAGAGTGGGAGGAGGATAAGGGGTGAGATATTTCATATTTGGTACAACATACAGTATTTGGGTGATGGTGATACTAAAAGCCCAGACTTCACCACTAAGTAATATATCCACGTAACAAAACTGCACTTGTATCCCCTAAATCTAGAAACAGAAAAAAAGAAGCAAATATATTAACTATAGTGATTTAGCAGTCAGTGGAAAAGTTTGAAGAAAAGAGTAACTCTAAGGATAATAAAGATTACATGACTAGGCCGAGCACGGTGGCTCACGCCTGTAATTCCAGCACTTTGGGAGGCCAAGGCCAGTGGATCATGAAGTCAAGAGATTGAGACCATCCTGGCTAACATGGTGAAACCCCGTCTCTACTAAAAATACAAAAAATTAGCCAGGCAGAGTGGCGTGCACCTGTACTCCCAGCTACTCAGGAGGCTGAGACAGGAGAATCACTTGAACCCGGGAGGCAGAGGTTGCACTGAGCCGAGATTGCATCACTGCACTCCAGCCTGGGTGACAGAGTGAGACTCTGTCTCAAAAAAAAAAAAAAAAAAAAAAAAGAAAAAAAAAAAAAAGAAAACAAAAGGATTAGAATACTATTACTAAAATCCTATTGAAGGATAAATATAAATTCCCAGTTATTAACAAATAATTGAGAACCAAGTGTAAAAGCCAGATGACCTCCCTAGAAGTTTACAAAGACGCTGTCATCTTATGCTTCAAAAATGGAGAAGGCAGGGGATGGTTAGGCCAAAAGCTATTCCAGCTTCAGAGAAAGTTCAATTCCCAACCACAGCTTGTCTGTAATGCCTACAACAATGTCCTGATTGGGAACAAACATGACCCTGACATGACCCTGACAGATGACATGAACATGACAACTGGATATCAATGTAAATTTTGAAGCTAATGGTTTTTACAAATACTTTGAGTCTGAAATATGGCACATCCCTTACTCTTAAGAGAACCCTCTAAGCAAGACAAAATCTGCCTCGATTTCTTCTCCTCCCATTAAGTTTACAACTATGATTAAGTCATGGCATAACTTAGTTGGGGTATACTGAGTCTAATAAGGAAAAGAAATTACTCCCTCAAAGTGACTAGACCTAGCCAACACGTACCAGCAAGAGCTGGGGAAAAATACATGAGACTAGATTCTAAGAGTACTTGATTCAAGGGACTAGAAGATAAAATTGGATCAGAAAGCCTTTATTCATTTGGAATTTTCATTTATTCATGTAATGTAGGGAAGTCACTAGACTGGTACCTTGAAGCATGAACAAACGAATGGGTGAGCTGATTGAAGTTAAAATGCCAGAATTGCATGTCAGACTGCAGAAAATAAGATTAAAAGGCTCAGAAATATGAGCATGCTGAAGTGAATGAACTATATAGGGCAGGAATGCCCACCATGGAGAGCACAAAGGATATCCCATTACCAAAGCCATTGGAACGCATTATTGAGAGGGCCCCCAGTAGTACTGAAAAATTTGCTACATTCTCCTCTGTAAGGGGGCTTGATAGTAGTACAGACTCACTAATAGCAGTAACAATGATAGCACCCTAAACAATGGAAGCCAGGCTGCTACACTTAAACACTAGAAGCTATGAGGATGGGCAATGATCATAATAAGCTGCAAGACCAGAGTGACAGTCAAGGTTGAAGGAGTTTCTTGTACTTGCAAGAGGGTCAGCCATTTTGTTCTATTCAGGCATTCAACTGATTGGACAAGGCCCACCTACATTGGAGAGGGTAATCTGCTTTACTCAGACTGCTGAAACGAATGTTAATCTCACCCAGCAGCACTCTCACAGACACACTCAAATACCGTTTTACAAATGTCTGGAAATCCATAAGCCAGATAAATTGACACATAAAATTAACCATTATAGTGAAGTGCAGTGGAAGCCTCTGGAACTGTTCCTCATCCAGACAAGAGAGGGAATATAAAACAATGTTTCATTCTAGGAGTAGGCAAAATTAGTGCCAGCCTTAAAGACCTAAAAGATGCAAGGATAATAGTCCCCATGATGTCTGTTTAATTTACCAATCTGGTATCCCAGAAACCAGGTAAATTCTGAAAAAGGAAAGTAGATGACCACAAACTGACATTGTAGTAGTTTCAATTTTAAGCACTGTAACACATGTCGTATCTTTGGTAGAGCAGATTAAAATGAACTCAGCTACATGAAATGCACCTATTGATTTGGTAAATATATTTTTTATAATTTAGTCACAAAAAAGAATCAGAACATTTTGCATTAAATGAAATGGACAACTTTACAGCAAGCAAGGTATGATTGCAGACTCACAGCCATGAATGTAGTGGTCATATTCCATACCACACCATATAGAACCTACTGTCCTGAACGGAGGGTTGAAATGGTCTGCCGAAGTTCAGTTAAAGCATTAGGTTAGAAGTGGTAAGAGATTAGATTTTTATCTTTTAAGATGAGGATACAAATTAAATTAAGTTCCTTTATATGTCACTGTATTCCCATTAGGAAGAATATATAGGTATGGAAAATAAGTCATCAAAATTGAAAAGGTCTCACTTATCATCATTTTCAGTGACCAACTAGAGCCTTTTGTGCTTCCCATCTATAAAACTCTGCAAGATTAGAGGTCTTGGTTCCTCTATTATTCAGGGTTCTTCAGCAAAACCAAACACATAGAATGTGTGTGTACACACACACACACACACACACACACAGGCAATTTGCTAGAGAATGCCCTCTTGCCCGAGGAATCTGTTCCTTTTGTTCTCTGATTGAATAAGGCCCATCTAAGTAATGGAGGACATCTGCTTATTCAAAGTTAATTGATTTAAATATTAACCTCATCCAATATCACACTCCAAGTTGACATATAATATTAACCATTAGAATTCTACCTTTTTTTCAAATCGGCACCTACGCACATCTTAAATCCACAGTTAATTCCAAATAAAGACAATAACAAAGTCATACATCCAAGTAATATGACAGGGCTAGCCTATGCACTACTAAAAACACACTAATACTTTCCCAGAAAAAGATGTAAAATCCCTATATGATGTTTATACTTTTTGATATTCTATAATTCAAATACTATGATGTAAAGCTAACAATACTTAAATTCTGTAATATAAAGTCAATAGATCTTATGTTACATAATAAGTATGTAAGAAAGAACAAATATATTTGCACAATATACTCAGGACAATTACAGTCCTCATTTCTATAACTGGTCATGTAGTCATTTAGTCATAGCTGGGATCCATAACTACTTTTTTTTAACCATTGTTTGTTACCTCTGCCTTTAGCAAACACCTCAGGTTGTTGTGGTTTCTTACCTGGCAAAGTGACCTGAATCTTCATTCATGAAGGGTCTGGGCCATCGGTAGCTCTGTCTGGGTTGGGTTGCTGTAGTTGTTTTCACACAAAATGGTAAATCTTAGATGTATCCTAGGAGATCTCCTGTATTCCAGACATACTCTTTCATACTACCATGATGAAGTAGCACTCCAATTTCCTCACTGGTAGTGAGGATCAATAATCCCAGACACCTTTCAAAATTCTTCTTGGCAGAGCTTGTCCTTTCATGAGCTTTCATATGGGAAACAAATATGTTTGCTATTTTTGTCCATATGGAGAAATGTATCCACATAACTCCCAGACTTTATTCTCATCAATTTTTCAATCATATTTGTCCCAACTTCCTAACGATCCAGCCAAACCATTTGCCACAGACCATGAAGCAGTACAAAATCACACATCTGAACATTTCTCCTTTCAAGCAAAATGAGTGACCAGGTGCATTGCTGACAGTTCTGACAACTGGTGGAATTTTTCTTCACCACCATCCTCAGGGATATCTCATAAAGGAGCTGCAGTGCTAAAGCTGTCCACTTTCAGATGATGCATGTATATCATGCAGAATCATGTAAACCAGGCCCAATTTTTCTGTTCCCCTGTCAATTGATGGTGAGAAGTTCCTCCTCATGAGACTGTAGGTTAAGGCTAGTAAAAAGAAGGCAGTGCAGTGGGAGTGGAGGCCATGGGCATTTGGACCACTTCCTTATGTAACGTATTTCTGCCTTCAGAGCCTCCATCAACTGATCTCATATATACCACTTGCATTAGGTAATGGGTGCTCTGCTGTACATGTCCAACTTTATGGTTTGATGGGTAGGATGACTTTAGTTTGTGATGGGTAGCTCAGGTTGTATAATAACCTGGTGACCCATAGTTAAACATTCAGTCTTTACTGAGACCCAGCAGGCCAAGAGCTGTTTCTTAAAAGGAGAGAACTTGTCTGCAGGTGATGGCAGGGCCTTGCTCCAAAATCCTGAAGGCCTGTACTGTTACTGTAATTCACCTATAGGGGTTTGCCAAAGTCTTCAAACAACATGTCTATCTGCAATTGACACCTCAAGTTCCCTTGGATCTTCTGGATCATATGACCCAAGTGGCAAAGCAGCTTACACAGCAGCCTTGACCTGTTGCAGAGCCTTCTTTTATTGTGGGATCCTACTCAAAACTATTTCCTCTTTAGATCACTTGGTAAAAAAGCCAAAATAACACAAGCTAATAAAAATATGTTGCTTCCCAAATCCAAAAGGCCCACTGGGCATTGTGTTTATTTTTTGGTTGTAGGAGAGGTCACATGCAGCAACTTATCTTTCACCTTAGAAGAAATATCTTGACATGTCTCACATCACAAGTCTCTAGTAATTTCACTGAGGCAGAAGACCTGTCAATTTTTGTCAGATTTTTTCCTTCCCCTTGACACAAATGTCTTATCAATAAGACTAGAGTGGTTGCTGCTACTGGCTCACTACATGCAATCAGCATAGTGTCATCAATGTAATGGAAGGGTGTAGTATCTCATGTGTGGGAAAAGTGATCATGGTAACTGTGAACTAAACAGTGCCATAGGGTTAGAGAGTTGATATACCCCTGAAGTAGGACACTGAAGATCTATTGCTGGACTTGCCACCTGTAGGAAAAATGCTTCTGGAGATCTTTTTTAACAGGCATGGAGAAAAAAATATATTTTCCAGATTAATAGTTGCATACTAGGTATCAGGGGATGTGTTAATTTGCTGAAGCAATGAAACCATATCTAGTATGACAGCTGCAATTGAAGTGACCATCTGGTTAAGCTTACAATAATCCATTGTAATTCTTTAAGATCCATCTGTCTCTGCTCAGGCCAAATAGAAGAGTTGAATGGGAATGTGATGAGAACAACCACCCTGCATATTTAACGTCTTTCAAATCCTTGATGGTGGCACTAAGCGCTGCAGTGTCTTCAGGAAAGTGGTAGAGCTTTTGGGCTTCTATTTTCCTAGGTAGAGGCAGTTCTAACAACTTCCGTATGGCTTTTCCACCATAATAGTCCTCATTCTACAGGACAGGGAACCAGTGTGGGAATTCTGCCAGTTGCTGAGTATATCTATTTCAATTATGCATTCCAGCACTGGGGAAATAACCACAGGGTAGGCTCAGGGACCCATTTTACCCACTGTGAGATGAATCTGAGCTACAACTCCATGGAACATGTCATGCCCATGAGCTTCTATGTTGACTGGTAGACTGCAGTGATGCTTAGGGTCCCCTGAAATGTGTCAGTTCAGAGCCAGTGTCTAATATTCCCTGACATGTTTGATTATTTCCTTTTCTTCAAAGCAGTTACTCTAGTAAAAGGCTCTAGGTCCCTTTAGGGAAGGCTAAGAGAAAGATTAACAGTATAAATTTTTGTCAGTGGGTTAGGGTCCTTCCTCAAGGGGACCTAACCTCCCCTTCATTCAAATGGTTCTGGGTCTATAAACTAGTTAAAATCTGGGAATTGACTAAGAGACTGTAATTTTTTGTATTTATGATTTAGGCTAGACTTTCATTCATTTTACCTAAAACTTTTCTGCTTATACAAATCAACTAAAAATCTTATAGTCTTCCTATTTTACTTATAGAAATACTATGATCAAACGGCCAATGCTGTAGATCTGCATGAGTTAGACTACTCTGATTTCTGCTTTGATTCTGCTATTAATTACTATAATCACAACCAGCTCACTACTGGTGGTTGGGTTCCATCATTTGGTCCTTGCCACCTCAGGATCTAATTACTCCCAATTACAACCTAACTGAATTTAGCTTAGTGACCACAGTTTTCATTGGCCTCTGTAAAAGACTGGTCCCAGAGCTCTTCAAAACTTCTGGGGCTTCCCACCCAAATTTATTTCTTACAGTCATGGCAAAAGTTGAGTCTTCTGGACCCTCCCAGGTTGAGTGAGTAGATCTTAGATGAAAAATCCACTCTCACATTCCAACACCTTTGAACTATTCCTTTATAGTAAACCAAGGCAAGTCTGGAATTTCATGTTCACATACTGTGTTCCATCTTTTGGTCCATGTTTTAGCCAACAAACTACAAAAACTGTTGGAGTCTTTTTTAACTCTCTGAGCAACAACATTTAATGTAGAATCTGTGCTTAGTGGGTCCAGATGAATTAATCCAGCCTGATCCAACATTTTTTTTGCCTTCCACCATTATTCCACACTCATAATATCCATCCCCACACATATTGTCTGAATTTTTATATGCAAAAATAAGAAAACACAAGTAATTCTTTTGGAGTGTAATTTTTTTTGAATTACAATTTGTACCCCACTTTTAAGGGTCTACTGGAATTTGAGTTCAGTTACAAGGATAAAAGCAAAATGAGGTGATGGGCGGTGAGTCCTAGGAAGACTCAGCATTTTTTTTTGAAATGCAATTGCCTCAGGAGAGGCCATTACAGTTTCCTCAAGCAGTCCAGGATTAATCCTCTCAAATGTAGGTGGAGAAGCTGCTTCTACTGGCAAAGAAAACTCACTAGAATTTTGAGTCTCAGTGTCCCAGCTTCATTAGAGTCTTTTGATACTTCTCAATTCAATCTTTCAGGATGCCATTATCAATGACTCACTTTAACAGTAGACACCTTGTCAGTATGGGAACTCAGTATGTTTTATAAGTCAATCATCTGCAGAATGGCATTCTGGGTTTGGTTTTTAGCAGTCTCTTCCCTGCCATTATCAGAGATAAGGGTCTCATTTAGGGTAGACATAGATGCCTTCAGGTCATTTACATGGTGCTGAGCTAGAAATTTATATCCTTAAGCTCATTATTTTATTCCCCACTTTGTCCAGCAATGTTAGAAGCAGCCAGTCAGTCTTATCATACTCATTAGTTTGACAGAAATGTTTGAAAGTATCACATACGTGGTCACTCAGATCTTTGCTTCTCATAAGTATTTGATTAGGGGGATCTAATGGCAATGTTTTGCATAACTCTATTGCCAGACCATGCCATGTACTATAAGCATTCTCTTTACTACTGGAAATAGAGCATTAGTAGTATCTTTAAAACTTATCAGATTAGGCCAGGAGCAGTGACTCATGCCTGTAATTCTAGCACTTTGGGAGGCCAAGACAGATGGATCAGCCGAGGTCAGGATTGCAAGACCCCCCTGCTCAACATGGCGAAACCCCATCTCTTCTAAAAATGTAAAACATTAACCAGGCGTCGTTAATGTAAAACATTAACTGTGCCTGTAATCCCAGCTACTCGGGAAGCTAAGGCAGAAGAACCATTTGAATCTGGGAGGTTGAGGTTGCAGTGAGCTGAGATCATGCCTCTGTACTTCAGCCTGGGTGAGAAGAGTGAAACTCCATCTCAAAAAGAAAAAGAAAAAAAAAAACAAAACTTCCATTAGTGAGTTAATTCCAGAAACCTCAGAATCAATCCAGAAAATTCATCCTTAATTTTATTTCCCTCTAGAAACATTCTTGGTACCAAAAGTTTGTGTTAGGGTTCTCTAGAGAAACAGGTATGTTTCTATGTACGTGTGTATATGTACATATACAGATATATTATAATGAATCAGTTCACATGATTATAGATACTGGTGAGTCAAAAATCTGCAGTGTGCTCCAGTAGGCTGGGGACTTAGGAGAGTTGATGGTGCAGTTCTATTCTTAAGGCAGGCAGGCAGGCAGAGACCCAAGAGAGCTGATAGCGCAGATTTGGTTCTTAAGTAATCCACTAGAGAATTTCTTCTTTCTGGGGAAGGCTTGTCTATTTGATCTAGTCAGGCCTTCAACTTATTGGATGTGGCTGAAATGCTTCATGAAACATAGTATAGTACAGCTGTGTATTTCCCTTCCTTCAGGTCAGTTAGACTCTGGTAAAAGACATGTTGGATAGATGCTAGGAAAATAGTTTCTCTTGAAGCCAGGTATTGTTAAGAACAGAATCCCCTGCATGTGTTTTTACATGGTTACTTCCTAATCCCAATGTTTGAATTATAAACCAAAAATAAAATTCTAAACTTCCACAAAAGATTGAATATACCTCCACTCTTGGTCAAGGGGATTCCAAAGAAATCTGAAAAATTAGTTTAGGCCATGATGAGAAAGAGGATGTGGGCATGCCTCATTATACACTCACCCTTTTGAAGTTTAGGCACAACTGACCAGCATTAGCATTAAAACAGAGATCTTAGGACTGACAAAACAGATTCTCTATAGATATAAGATACAAAATTCCAATATGACTCTAGTGTGTTATCACATGACAGATAACAGGCTCTAAAGGAAATCAAAGTATGTTAGTCTGATATATATTTCTTTTTAAAATTATTATTGTTATTTTTATAGGAACTTTATTTATTTATTTATTTATTTATTTAATCAAGAAGAGCTGTTGAGCACCTACCTCAAGATAGCATGACAGTCATCACTCAAAATTAACAAGGCTAAGCCAAAACAAAGTTTTTTATTACTCCTGCTCTTCCCCACAACAATTATTTTCCTTTTTAAAAGTCTTCCCTATTTATGTAAATTATTACACCATTCACACCTTGAACTCATTTGTAAATTACTTTTTTACCGTGGGTATATACATACAACATAATATTTACCATTTTAACAGTTTCAAGTGTTCAGTTCAGCCGTATCAAAGACATCCATAATGTTGTCCAGCCGTCACCACTATCCGTCTCTGTAACTTTTCATCTTGTAAAATGAAAACTCTGTCTTCATTAAGCAATAACTTCTCATGCCCCTCTCCTCTTCTACCTTTGCCTTTGGCAACCATCATTCTAATTTCTGTCTCCATGATTTTGACTACTCTATTTCGCGCAAGTGGAATTATATAGTATTTGTCTTCTTGTGACTGGCTTATACCACTTAGCATAATGATCTCAATGTTTATCCTTGTTGTTGCATATGTTAGAATTGCCTTCCTTTTTAGATTGAATACTATTTCATTGTATTTATAGTTCATACTTTGTTATGCAATCATCTGTCAACAGACACGAACTGCTTCCACATTTTAGCTACTGTAAGTAATACTGCTGTGAACATTGGTTTTACAAATGTCTCTTCAAGACCCTGCTTTCAATTCTTTTGGGTATATGCACAGAAGTGAAACTACTGGATCATAGACCACATTATTTCTGATATATGCTCAGGTCTGAAATCTTCCCTGTTTTTTTTTTTTTTTTTTGGTAGTTCTCATACTGTCTGGGACTGTAATCCTTTTGTAATCTATGATCACTCTAACTGTAGTCTCCAAAATAATATCTCTACCTGCATTCTTGTTTTCCAGTTCTCTTTACATAGAGCAATCGTAGTAAGATTTTTAAAGCATAAAATAGTAAATTAATTCCATCCTCTCAAAAAAGACAGATGGCAATTAAAACAATCCCAAATTTCTCATAATCTTCTACAATGCAAGTATCAAAATATTTGGCTTCTGAATTTTACATGACCAAATATATGTACATATATTCCTTGCCCAACATACAATTTCCTGTATCTCATAAAAATACAAACAATACGAATGTCTTCCAGGATATTTGCAACTTTTTAAAAAATTTATGGTGTTTATTTGTTTATTTGTTTTCCGATTGGAAAGTCTCCCAAATACTCACATTCCTGACATTTCTATTCATTTAAATGCCATCTCAAATGTCACTTTTTCATTATGGAGTTCTCTTGTGATCCTAGGCAGGGGACTCATCTAGTCACTTTCACATTATGCCTAATCATATTACATTTTCTTTTTGTTCTTTTTTTGTTTCGTTTTGTTTTGTTTTTACTTTAAGTTCTAGGGTACGTGTGTACAATGTGCAGGTTTGTTACATATGTATACATATGCCATGTTGGTGTGCTGCACCTATGAACTCGTCATTTACATTAGGTATATCACCTAATGCTATCCCTTCCCCCCACCCATCGCCCAGCAGGCCCCACCCTGTGTCCATGTGTTCTTATTGTTCAGCTCCCACCTATGAATGAGAACATGCGGTGTTTTGTTTTCTCTCCTTGCGATAGTTTGCTCAGAATAATGGTTTCCAGCTTCATCCATGTCCCTATAAAGGACAAGAAATCATCCTCTTTTATGGTTGCATAGAATTCCATGGTGTATATGTGCCACATTTTCTTAATCCAGTCTGTCATTGATGGAAATTTAGGTTAGTTCCAAGTCTTTGCTATTGTGAATAGTGCCACAATAAACATACGTGTGCATGTGTCTTTATAGCAGCATGATTTATAATCCTTTGGATATATGCCCAGTAATGGGATGATTGGATCAAATGGTATTTCTAGTTCTAGATCCTTGAGGAATCACCACACTGTCTTCCACAAAGGTTGAACTAGTTTACAGTCCCACCAACAGTGTAAAACTGTTCCTATTTCTCCACGTCCTCTCTAGCACCTGTTGTTTCCCGACTTTTTAATGATCGCCATTCTAACTGGTGTGAGATGGTATCTCATTGTGGTTTTAATTTGCATTTCTCTGATGGTCAGTGATGATGAGCATTTTTTCACATGTCTGTTGGCTGCATAAATGTCTTGTTTTGAGAAGTGACTGTTCATATCCTTCGCCCACTTTTTGATGGGGTTATTTGATTTTTTCTTGTAAATTTGTTTAAATTCTTTATAGATTCTGGATATTAGCCCTTCATCAGATGGGTAGATTGTAAAACTTTTCTCCCATTCTGTAGGTTGCCTGTTCACTCTGATGGCAGTTTCTTTTGCTGTGCAGAAGCTCTTTAGTTTAATTAGATCCCATTTGTCAATTTTGCTTTTTGTTGCTATTGCTTTTGGTGTTTTATTCATGAAGTTCATGCCCATGCCTATGGCCTGAATGGTATTGCCTAGGTTTTCTTCTAGGGTTTTTATGGTTTTTGGCCTAACATTTAAGTAGTTAATCCATCTTGAATTGATTTTGTATAATGTGTAATGAAAGGATCCAGTTTCAGCTTTCTACATATGGCTAGTCAGTTTTCCCAGCAACGTTTATTAAATAGGGAATTCTTTCCCCATTTCTTGTTTTTGTCAGGTTTGCAAAGATCAGATGGTTGTAGATGTGTGGTATTATTTCCAAGGGCTCTATTCTGTTCCATTGGTCTATATCTCTGTTTTGGTACCAGTTCCATGCTGTTTGATTACTGTAGCCTTGTAGTATAGTTTGAAGTCAGGTAGCGTGATGCCTCCAGCTTTGTTCTTTTGGCTTAGGATTGTCTTGGCAATGTGGGCTCTTTTTTGGTTCCATATGAACTTTAAAGTTGTTTTTTCCAATTCTGTGAAGAAAGTCATTGGTATCTTGATGAGGATGGCATTGAATCTATAAATTACTTTTCATGATACTGATTTTTCCCATCCATGAGCATGCAATGTTCTTCTATTTGTTTGTGTCCCTTTTTATTTCATTGAGCAATGGTTTGTAGTTCTCCTTGAAGAGGTCCTTCACATCCCTTGTAAGTTGGATTCCTAGGTATTTTATTCTCTTTGTAGCAATTGTGAATGGGAGTTCACTCATGATTTGGCTGTCTGTTATTGGTGTATAGGAATGCTTGTGATTTTTGTACATTGATTTTGTATACTGAGACTTTGCTAAAGTTTCTTATCAGCTTAAGGAGATTTTGGGCTGAGATGATGGGGTTTTCTAAATATACAATCATGTCATCTGCAAACAGGGACAATTTGACTACTTCTTTTCCTAACTGAATACCCTTTATTTCTTTCTCTTGCCTGATTGCCCTAGCCAGAACTTCCAACACTATGTTGAATAGGAGTGGTGAGAGAGGGCATCCCTGTCTTGTGCCAGTTTTCAGAGGGAATGCTTTCAGGTTTTGCCCATTCAGTATGATATTGGCTGTGGGTTTGTCATAAACAGCTCTTACTATTTTGAGATACACTCCATCAATACCTCGTTTATTGAGAGCTTTTAGCATGAAGGGCTGTTGAATTTTGTCAAAGGCCTTTTCTGCATCTATTGAAATAATCATGTGGTTTTTATCTTTGGTTCTGTTTATATGATGGATTACGTTTATTGATTTGCATATGTTGAACCAGCCTTGCATTCCAGGGATGAAGCCAACTTGATCATGGTGGATAAGCTTTTTGATGTGCTGCTGGATTCGATTTGCCAGTATTTTATTGAGGACTTTTGCATTGATGTCCATCAGGGATATTGCTCTAGAATTTACTTTTTTGCAGTGTCTCTGCCAGGCTTTGGTATTAGGATGATGTTGACCTTATAAAATGAATTAGGAGAATTACCTCTTTTTCTATTGATTAGAATAGTTTCAGAAGGAATGCAATCAGCTCCTCTTTGTACTTCTGATATAATTTGGCTGTGAATCCGTCTGGTCTTGGACGGTCTTGGTTGGTAGGCTACTAATTATTGCTTCAATTTCAGAACCTGTTATTGTTCTATTCAGGGATTAAATTTCTTCCTGGTTTTAGTCTTGGGAGGATGTTTGTGTACAGGAATTTATCCATTTCTTGTAGATTTTCGAGTTTATTTGCATAGAGGTGTTTATAGTATTCTCTGATGGTAGTTTGTGTTTCTGTGGGATCAGTGGTGATATTCCCTTTATCATTTTTTATTGCGTCTATTTCATTCTTCTCTGTTTTCTTCTTTATTAGTCTTGCTAGTAGTCTATCAATTTTGTTGATCTTTTTAAAAAAACAGCTCCTGGATTCGTTGATTTTTTGAAGGTTTTTTTGTGTCTCTATCTCCTTCAGTCCTGCTCTGATCTTAGTTATTTCTTCCCTTCTGCTAGCTTTTGAATGTGTTTTCTCTTGCTTCCCTAGTTCTTTTAATTGTGGTGTTAGGGTGTCAATTATAGGTCTCTCCAGCTTTCTCTTGTGGGCATTTAATGCTATAAATTTCCCTTTACACACTGCTTTAAATGTGTCCCAGAGATTCTGGTATGTTATATCTTTGTTCTCATTGGTTTCAAAGAGCATCTTTATTTCTGCCTTCTTTTATTTATTTACCCAGTAGTCATTCAGGGGCAGGTTGTTCAGTTTCCATGTAGTTGAGCAGTTTTGAGTGAGTTTCTTAATCCTGAGTTCTAGTTTGATTGCCACGTGGTCTGTGAGACAGTTTGTTATATTTTCTGTTCTTTTGCATTTGCTGAGGAGTGCTTTACCTCCAACTATGTGGTAAGTTTTGGAATAAGTGTGATGTGGTGCTAAGAAGAATGCATATTATGTTGTTTAGGGGTGTTGAGTTCTGTAGATGTCTATTATGTTGACTTGGTGCAGAGTTGAGTTCAATTCCTGGATATCTTTGTTAAGTTTCTGTCTTGTCGATCTGTCTAATGTTGACAGTGGGGTGTTAAAGTCTCCCATTATTATTGTGTGGGAGTCTAAGTCTCTTTTTAGGTCTCTCAAGACTTGCTTTATGAATCTGGGTGTTCCTATATTGGGTGCATATATATTTAGGATAGTTAGCTCTTCTTATTGAATTGATCCCTTTCCCATAATGTAATGGCCTTCTCTGTCTCTTTTGATCTTTGTTGGTTTAAAGTCTGTTTTATCAGAGACCAGAATTGCAAACCCTGCTTTTTTTTTTGTTTTCCATTTGCTTGATAGATCTTCTTCCATCCCTTTACTTTGAGCATATGTGTGTCTCTGCATGTGAGATGGGTCTCCTGAATACAGCACACTGATGGATCTTGACTCTTTATTCAATTTGCCAGTCTGTGTCTTTTAATTGGAGCATTTAGCCCATTTACATTTGAGGTTAATATTGTTATATGTGAATTTGATCCTATCTTTATGATATTAGCTGGTTATTTTGCTCATTAGTTAATGCAGTTTCTTCCTAGTACTGATGGTCTTATTTGACATCTTTTTGCAGTGACTGTTACTTGTTTTTCCTTTCCATGTTAAGTGTCTGCTTCAGGAGCTCTTGTAAGATAGGTCTGGTGGTGACAAAATCTCTCAGTATCTGTTTGTCTGTAAAGTATTTTATTTCTCCAACACTTAGGAAGCTTAGTTTGGCTGGATATGAAATTCTGGGTTGAAAATTCTTTTCTTTAAAGATGTTGAATATAGGTCCTCACTCTCTTCTGGCTTGTAGAGTTTCTGCCAAGTGATCTGCTGTTAGTCTGATGGCCTTCTCTTTGTGGGTAACCTGATCTTTCTCTCTGGCTGCCCTTAGCATTTTTTTTTCCTTTGTTTCAACTTAGTGAATCTGACAATTATGTGTCTTGGAGTTGCTCTTCTTGAGGAGTATCTTTGTGGCGTTCTCTGTGTTTTCTGAAATTGAACGTTGGCCTGCCTCGCTATATTGGGGAAATTCTCCCGGATGATATCCTGAAGAGTGTTTTCCAACTTGGTTCCATTCTCCCTGTCACTTTCAGGTACACCAATCAGACGTAGATTTGGTCTTTTCATGTAGTCCCATATTTCTTGGAGGCTTTTTTCATTTCTTTTTACTCTTTTTCCTCTAAACTTCTCTTCTCACTTCATTTCATTCATTTGATCTTCAATCACTGATACCCTTTCTTGCATTTGATCAAATCTGCTACTGAAGCTTGTGCGTGTGTCATGTAGCTCTTGTGCCATGGTTTTCAGCTCCATCAGGTCATTTAAGGACTTCTCTACACTTTTTATTCTAGTTAGCCATTTGTCTACTCTTTTTTCAAGGTTTTTAGCTTCTTTGTGATGCGTTCAAACATCCTCCTTTAGCTTGGAGAAGTTTTTTATCACCAATCATCTGAAGCCTTCTTCTCTCTACTCATCAAAGTCATTCTCTGTCCAGCTTTGTTCTGTTGCTGGTGATGAGCTGCATTCCTTTGGAGAAGAGGTGCTCTGATTTTTAGATTTTTCAGCTTTTTTTGCTCCGGTTTCTTCCTATCTTCGTGGTTTTATCTACCTTTGGTCTTTGATGATGGTGATGTACAGATGGGGTTTTGGTGTGAATGTCCTTTCTGTTTGTTAGGATTCCTTCTAACAGTCAGTACCCTCAGCTACAGGTCTGTTGGAGTTTGCTGGAGGTTCACTCCAGACCCTGTTTGCCTGGGTATCACCAGCAGAGGCTGCAGAACAGCAAATGTTGCTGCCTACTCCATCCTCTAGATGATTCATCTCAGAGGGCCACCTGGCCTTATGAGGTGTCAGTTGCCCCCCTACTGGGAAGTGCCTCCCTGTTAGGCTACTTGGGGGTTAGTGACCCATTTGAGGAGGCAGTCTGTCCATTCTCAGATCTCACACTTCATCCCAGGAGAACCACTACTCTCCTCAAAGCTGTCAGACAGGGACGTTTAAGTCTGTTGAACTTTCTGCTGCCTTTTGTTCTGATATGCCCTGCCCCTAGATGTGGAGTCTACAGAGCAGGTTTGAGCTGTGGTGGGCTCCACCCAGTTTGGGCTTCCCAGCCTCTTTGTTTACCTACTCAAGCCTCAGCAATGGAGGACACCCCTCCTGCAGCCTTGCTGCCGCCTTGCAGTTTGATCTCAGATTGTTGTGAGGGAGGATCCGTGGGCATGGAACCCTCCAAGCCAGGCATGGGATATAATCTCCTGGTGTGCCATTTGCTAAGGCCATTGGAAAAGTGCAGTATTAGGGTGGGAGTGTCCTGATTTTCCAGGTGCCATCTGTCATGGCTTCCCTTTGCTAGGAAAGGGAATTCACCAACCCTTTGTGCTTCTCCGGTGAAGGGATGCCTCACCCTGCTCTGTGGGCTGCACCTACTTGTCTGGCAAGCCCCACTGAGATGAACCCAATACTTCAGTTGGAAATGCAGAAATCACCCATCTTCTGCATTGTTCACGTTGGGAGCTGCAGACTGGAGCTGTTCCACTCAGGCTGGAGTGAAGTGGTGTGAACACAGCTCACTGAAGCCTTGACCTCCTGGGCTCAGGCAATTCTCCCACCTCAGCCCCGCCAAGTAGCTGGGACTACAGGTGTGTACCACCATGCCTGACTAATTTTTTTTTTTTTTGTCATATTTTTTTGTAGAGATGGGGTTTCAACAAGTTGCCCAGGCTAGTTGTGAACTCCTGAACTCAAGCAATCTGCCCACCTCAGTCTCCCAAAGTGCTGGGCTTTGAGGCTAACAAATATATTTCTTTTACATATTTTGAAATGTCCTTGGAAAGCTCTCTCCTATGGGGTAAATTTACATTTTATAGAGAATCCTCTTTCCTTTCCAGAACTTTTTCTGATTGAAGGGATTAGCTTAGAGTCTATCACCTTTTAAAGGTCTGAAAAGGAAACATTTGCTACCTATTGCCTCTAAGGATGGCCACTTATCAGACTTCATGTACATAACAAGAGCCTTGGCCTTCACAACCCCTTATCTTAACCCAGAAATTTATTTCTACTTATTCCAGACATTTATATAACTTAACTCTTTCAACCAATTGACAATCAGAAATCTTTGAATCCACCTAAAAGGTGTAAGCTCCTGCTTCGAGTCATCCTCCCTTTCCAGACTGAACCAGTGTAAACCTTACATATATTGATTGATGTCTTATGTTGCCCTAAAACACACAAAACCAATTACCTTGAGCATATCGTCTCAGGACCTCTTGAGGCTGTGTCCTGGGTCAATACCCTCAACCTTGGCAAAATAAATCTCTAAATTTATTGAGACTTATCTCAGATAAGTATTTGGTTTACAGAACTATCAAAATTTTTCTTGTATCTTTATTGTGAGAAGTTAATACGGCTCATGAAGGAAAACTACTAACAAAAACTAGAGGGTCTTTCTGAGACTGGGCCCCCCCCTACAGTTTCTTAATTAATACATACTAACTGTACCTATTTATGAAGTATGTGCGATATTTTGATACCTGCATACAATGAGCAATGATCAAATCAGGGTGTTTAAGATATTCATCACCTCATACATTTATCACTTATATATATGGGCAACATTTCTAGTTATCTGGCTTTTTAAAAATGTGCAATAAACTATGGTTAAATATAGTCACCCTACTGCACTACTAAAAATTAAAATGTATTTATTCTATCTAACTGTATGTTTTTACCCTTTAATCAAACTGACTTCCTCACCACCCCATGACCATCACCTTTCTCAGAATTTGGTAACCATCATTCTACTTTCTACCTCCAAGAGATGAACTTTTTTAGCTCCCACATATGAGTGAGAACATAGGATCATTTTCTTTGCCTGGCTTCTTGCACTTAGCATAATGACATCTAGTTCCGTCCATGTTCCTGCAAATGACATAATTTTATTTTTTATGACTGAATCGTATTCCATTTTGTATATACACCACATTTTCCTTATGCACATATCTGTCGATGGACACTTACATTAATTCCATATCTAGGCTATAGTGAACACTGTTGTGACAAACATGAGATTGTAGCTATTCTTTTGACATACTGATTTCCTTTCCTTTGGATAAATAGCCAGTAGTGAGAATGTTAGATCAGATAGTAGTTCTATTTTTAGTTTTGAGAATCCTCCATGCTGTTTTCAATAGTACCTATACTGATTTACATTTCCATCAATAGTGTATAAGAGTTTTTTTTTTCTCCATATCTCCATACAGGATGTCTTATTTTTGATAATAGTCATTCTAGCTGGGGTACAATGATATCTCATTGTGGTTTTCATTTTTTTCATATACCTGTTGTCCATTTGTAGGCTTTTTAAAGATATGTCTATTAATATCCTTTGCCTGTTTTTAATAATATTATGATGTGCTATTGAGTTGCTTGAATTCCTTCTGAATATTCTTGGGTATATTGTGAATATTCTCTTGTCAGGTGACTAAGTTTGCACATATTTTCTTTCATTTTACAGGGTGTCTTTTTACTCTAACAATTGTTTTATTTGCTGTGCAGAGCTTTGTAGTCTAATGTAGACCCATTTGTCTATTTTTGTTTTTGTTGCCTATGCTTTTGAAGTCTCAGCTATAAAACCTTTGCCCAGATCAATGTCCCAAAGCATTTCCCCTATTGTTTCTTCTAGTAGTTTATAACTTGAAGTATTAGGTTTAGATATGTAATCCATTTTGAGTTGAAATTCGTACATGGGAAGAGATAGGTATCTGGTTTTATTATTTGGCATATGGATATTCAATTTACCTAGCACCACTTATTAAAGAGGCTGTCCTTTCCCCAATGGATGCTTTTGGCACCTTTGTCAAAAATCAGTTGACTTAAATATGTGAATTTATTTCTGAAATTTCTATTCAGTTCCATTGGTCTAAGTGACTGTTTCTTTATGCCAGTACTATGCTGTGTTAGGTATGATAGCTTTGTAGCATATTTTGAAGTCAGGCAGTGTGATGCCTACAACTTTGTTCTTTCTTACCCAGTATTGCTTTTGCTATTTGGGATCTTCTGTGGGTTCATAAAAATGTTAAGATTTTTTTTTTTTTTTTTTTTTTTTTACTTATTTGAAGAATGTCATTATATTATGATAGGGATTGCATTTAATATGTAGGTTGTCTTGGGTAGTGTGGTCACTTTAACAATATTAATTTTTCTGATCCATGAGCATGGGATGTCTTTTCATTTATTTGTATCCTCCTCAATATTTGTCATCAGCGTTTTATTATTTTCATTGTAGCGGTATTTTATCACTTTGGTTAGATTTATAACTAGGTATTTTATTATATATTTTATAACTATTGAAAAAAGGATAGCCATGTTGACTTACTTGTCATCTAGTTTATTATTGGGAAATAGAAACATTATGGTTTTTATCTGTTGATTTTCTCTCCTGCAACTTCACTAAATTATTCATCAGTTTTAAGAG
Source organism: Macaca nemestrina (assembly GCF_043159975.1). Lineage (NCBI taxonomy): Eukaryota > Metazoa > Chordata > Mammalia > Primates > Cercopithecidae > Macaca > Macaca nemestrina. Next base: position 67,580,280 of record NC_092132.1, on the reverse strand, counting down.
ATTGTAGACTTTTACTATATGTAAGATAATGTCATATGCAAAGAGGAATAATTTGACTTCCCTCATCCAATTTGGATGCCTTTCTTTCTCCTGCTTAATTATTCTGACTAATTCAGTACTATGTTGAATAGGAGTGGTGAAAATGAGTATCTGTGTCTTGTCAGAGTTCTTAGAGCAAAGGCTTTTCCTCATGAAGTATGATGTAACTGTTAATCTGTCATTACAAACTTTATTAAGTTGAACATATTTCTTCTATTTCTAATTTATTGAGAGTTTTTATTATAAAGTGATGCTGAATTTTATCAAATGTTTTCTCTGTGTCTATTGAGATCATATTTTTTGTGCTTTATTTTATTGATGTGATGTATTACATTTATTGATTTGCATTTGTCAAAACATTCTTACATCCCTGAGATAAATCCCACTTGATCATGGTGTATTACCATTTTGATGTGTTGTTGGATTCAGTTTACAGTCTTTTGTTGAAGATTTTTTTGTCTATATTGATCAGGGTTATTGGCCTATAGTTTTTATTTTCTGTTGTATCCTTCCCTGGTTTGGGTAGGAAGGTAATGCTGACTTCACAGAATCAGTTAGAAAATATTCCCTCTTTTTTAATTTTTGGAAACATGTGGAGTATTTTGTTCATTATTCTTTATAAGTTTGGTAGAATTCATCAGTATAGTCATATTGTTCTGGGCTTTTCTTTTGTTGAAAGGTTTTTTATTACTGATTCAATCTTGATTATGGGTCTGTTCAGGATTTCTATTTATCCTGGTTCAATCTGGGTAGGTTTCATTTGTTAAGGAATTTATGTTTTATCTAGGTTTTTTTCAATTTTTTATCATACAGTTATTTATAAGAGTCTCTAAGAATCCTTTCTAGTCTGTGATATTGGCTTCAGACAAGATTTCCATTTCTCTTCTGTCCCAAAATTGTAGATGATTACCTATATAGTAATATTTTATACGTGCTAACAAGTTATTTGATTGAATTAAGGCTTCACTTATGAAGCAACTATAGAAACAAAAATAAGATAATTTTCTATCACTATAAAGCATATATGTACTTTAGTAAACATGTACAACAGTTGTGAGGGTAATTGCCATTATAATGAGTTTTAAAACAAAGATGTTTTAAATCTCCCAACTATAATTTAATCTCCCTAATATTATAAATTTATTAAAATTTATAATAAATTATAATCTAATCTCCCAACTATAATTTATTCCTGTTTTGAATTTGAAAGGTTTATCTAAAGGAATCAGAAGATAAAACATGAGTTACAAAAATTAGAAAGGAGGAAAATACATTTTTATTAGTTGCATGTTTTCTTGGGAGAAAGAACAAAAAAACAACCTAAAAATATTAAAGCTCTCCTCAGAATTTAGTACACTTTTCTTTTCTTTTTTTTTAATTTATTTATTATTATTATACTTTAAGTTGTAGGGTACATGTGCATAACGTGCAGGTTTGTTACATATGTATACTTGTTCCATGTTGGTGGGCTGCACCCATCAACTCGTCATTTACATCAGGTATAACTCCCAATGCAATCCCTCCCCCCTCCCCCCTCCCCATGATAGGCCCCGGTGTGTGATGTTCCCCTTCCTGAGTCCAAGTGATCTCATTGTTCAGTTCCCACCTATGAGTGAGAACATGCGGTGGCAACTTCAGCAAAGTCTCAGGATACAAAATTAATGTGCAAAAATCACAAGCATTCTTATACACCAGTAACAGACAAACAGAGAGCCAAATCATCAATGAACTTCCATTCACAATTGCTTCAAAGAGAATCAAATACCTAGGAATCCAACTTCCAAGGGACGTAAAGGACCTCTTCAAGGAGAACTACAAACCACTGCTCAGTGAAATAAAAGAGGACACAAACAAATGGAAGAACATACCATGCTCATGGATAGGAAGAATCAATATCGTGAAAATGGCCATACTGCCCAAGGTAATTTATAGATTCAATGCCATCCCCATCAAGCTACCAATGAGTTTCTTCACAGAATTGGAAAAAACTGCTTTAAAGTTCATATGGAACCAAAAAAGAGCCCGCATCTCCAAGACAATCCTAAGTCAAAAGAACAAAGCTGGAGGCATCACGCTACCTGACTTCAAACTATACTACAAGGCTACAGTAACCAAAACAGCATGGTACTGGTACCAAAACAGAGATATAGACCAATGGAACAGAACAGAGTCCTCAGAAATAATACCACACATCTACAGCCATCTGATCTTTGACAAACCTGAGAGAAACAAGAAATGGGGAAAGGATTCCCTATTTAATAAATGGTGCTGGGAAAATTGGCTAGCCCTAAGTAGAAAGCTGAAACTGGATCCTTTCCTTACTCCTTATACGAAAATTAATTCAAGATGGATTAGAGACTTTAATGTTAGACCTAATACCATAAAAATCCTAGAGGAAAACCTAGGTAGTACCATTCAGGACATAGGCATGGGCAAAGACTTCATGTCTAAAACACCAAAAGCAATGGCAGCAAAAGCCAAAATTGACAAATGGGATCTCATTAAACTAAAGAACTTCTGCACAGCAAAAGAAACTACCATCAGAGTGAACAGGCAACCTACAGAATGGGAGAAAATTTTTGCAATCTACTCATCTGACAAAGGGCTAATATCCAGAACCTACAAAGAACTCAAACAAATTTACAAGAAAAAAACAAACAACCCCATCAAAAAGTGGGCAAAGGATATGAACAGACATTTCTCAAAAGAAGACATGCATACAGCCAACAGACACATGAAAAAATGCTCATCATCACTGGCCATCAGAGAAATGCAAATCAAAACCACAATGAGATACCATCTCACACCAGTTAGAATGGCGATCATTAAAAAGTCAGGAAACAACAGGTGCTGGAGAGGATGTGGAGAAATAGGAACACTTTTACGCTGTTGGTGGGATTGTAAACTAGTTCAACCATTATGGAAAACAGTATGGCGATTCCTCAAGGATCTAGAACTAGATGTACCATATGACCCAGCCATCCCATTACTGGGTATATACCCAAAGGATTATAAATTATGCTGCTATAAAGACACATGCACACGTATGTTTATTGCAGCACTATTCACAATAGCAAAGACTTGGAATCAACCCAAATGTCCATCAGTGACAGATTGGATTAAGAAAATGTGGCACATATACACCATGGAATACTATGCAGCCATCAAAAAGGATGAGTTTGTGTCCTTTGTAGGGACATGGATGCAGCTGGAAACCATCATTTTTAGTACACTTTTCTTTCATTAAATAAATATGCAAGAGTGAGGACTTAAGATGACCAACTAGAAGCAGTGGCAATCAGAGACTCTCATCAAAAACAACCATAACAACATGCTGAGGTATCCTGGTTCTGTCATCAGAACTAACTAGGCAGCTGGCATGACCCATGGAGAGGAAGGAAGAGCAGTGTGATGTGACTGCCCACCTGAGAGCCACATCGGGCAGGAGAACCCCCACCTCCCAGCCAAAAAAGGCAGTAAGTGAGCATGTTATCCAGACTGTGAAACTGTTTTCTCCAGACAACTGTACAATCCATGACTGGAAGATCCCACTCATGAGCCCACACCCTTGGGGCCTAGGGTCCTAACCACGGAACTGTGCAGATTCTCAACTAGAATCCACTCAGCTAGAATCTGCTTAAGCCTGCTGAGTCCCAGGGGGAGGGATGGCAAGCACCACAGCTGCAACTGCCTGCTGTCTAAGCCTAAGCCTTTTGAGCTCCTTGGAGGAGGGGCAGCAGCCAACACTGGGACTGCTGGCTGCCTAAACACACTAAGCTCCCAGGGTCGGGGAAGGGTGACAGCCATCTCTATAGCTGCAGGCTCTGCTTTTCCCCTGCGGCAGCCAGGGAGGCTGGAGAGCTTGGTCCCAAGAGGTATTCCCCACAGCCCAATACACCGGCTGCCGCCGACTGTGGCCAGAGTGCCTCTTCAGGCCTGACCCTGACCCATCCCTCCTCACAGGGTGGGACCTCCCTGAAGGAACTCCAACAACTCCGGCCAGAGGCTCCATGACAGAACTCTGATCTCCCTGGGCCTGACCCTAGGGGGAGAAGTGGCCACAGTTTCCATGGACCAGCAGATATTCTTTCCTCCTGCTACTTCTGAGGAATCCAGGCAGCCCCGATGAGTGGGTTTCCCCCAGCAAAGCACACCCCCTCCATCAAGGGACAATCAAAGTGCTTTGGTAAATGGGTCCTTCTCCCCATACTATCCAACTGGGTGAGACCCTCCAACAGGGGTTGTCAGACACCCTATACAGGAATGTTCATACTGGCATCAGTTAGGTGCCACTCAAGGTCAAAGATCCCAAAGGAAGAAACAGGCACCCATCTTTGCTGTTCCCCAGTCTCCTCAAGTGACCTCTCCAAGCGTGGGAGCGAAGCAGATGAATAGGGCATGAAGTAAACCTTCGGCAAACCACAGCAGCCTTACAGAAGAGGGACCTGCCCGTTGAAAGAAAAACAAACAGAAAGCAACAACAGCAGCAGCAACCAAAAGAGTCATCCAAGGGTCAGCAGCCTCAAAGATCAAAACTAAACAAACTCATAAAGATGAGAAAAAAAATCGATGAAAAAATGCCGAAAACCCAAAAGGCCAAAGTGCCTCTTCTCCTCCAAATGATAGTAGCACCCCTCCAGCAAGGACGCAGAACTGGATGGAGGATGAGGTGGACGAACTGACAGAAGTAGCCTTCAGAAGGTGGGCAATAACAAACTCCACTGAGCTAAAGGAGCATGTTCTAACCCAATGTAAAGAAGCTAAGAACCTTTATAAAAGGTTACAGGATCTGCTAACTAGATAACCAGTTTAGAGAGGAACATAAGTGACATGATGGAGCTGAAAAGCAGCGCATGAGAACTTCGTGAAACACATACAAATATCAATAGCTGAATGTATCAAGTAGAAGAAAGGATATCGGAGTTCGAAGACCATCTTGCTGAAATAAGGATTGCAGACAAGATTAGAGAAAAAAAGAATGAAAATGAAAAACAAAACCTCCAAGAAATAAGAGACTATGTAAAAAGGCCAAACCTAAAATTGATTGGAATACCTGAAAGAGATGGGGAGAATGGTATCAAGTTGGAAAACACACTTCGGGATATTATCCCAGAGAACTTCCCCAATCTCGCAAGACAGGCCAACATTCAAATTCAGGAAATACAGAGAACACCACTAAAATACTCCATGAAAAGATCAACCGCCAGGCACATAGTTATTAGATTTTTTAAGGATGAAATGAAGGAAAAAAAAATGGTAAGGGCATCCAGAAATAAAGGTTAGGTCACTTACAAAGGGAAGCCTATCAGACTAACAGCAGATCCCCATCAGGAACCCTACAAGTCAGAAGAGAGTAAGGGCCAATATTCAACATTCTTAAGTAAAAGAATTTTCAACCCAAATTTTCATATTTAGCCAAACTAAGCTTCATAAGCAAAGGAGAAAGAAAATCTTTTTAAGACAAGCAAATGCTGATGGATTTTTGCCACTACCAGACCTGCCTTGCAAGAGTTGCTGAAGGAAACACTAAATATGAAAAGGAAAAAACAGTACCAGTCACTGCAAAAACACACCAAAATATAAAGACCAATGACACTATGAAGAAACTGCATCAACTAGTGTGTAAAATAACCAGATAGCATCATCATGACAGGGTCAAATTCACACATAACAACATGAACCTTAAATGTAAATGGGCTAAGTGCTCCAATTAAAAGACACTGATTGGCAAATTGGATAAAGAGTCAAGTCTCATTGGTGAGATGTAATCAGGAGACCCATCTCACATGCAAAACCACAGAGGCTCAAAATAAGGGGATGGAAGAAAATTTACCAAGCAAATGGAAAGAAAAAAAAAAAAAGAAAAAAAAAAACAGGGATTACAATTCTAGTCTTGGACAAAACAGACTTAAAACCAACAAAGATCAAGAAAGACAAAGAAGGGCATTACATAATGGTAAAGGCATCAATTCAACAAGAAGAGTTAACTAACCTAAATATGTATGAATCCAATATAGAAATACCCAGATTTATATAACAAGTTATTAGAGACCTACAAAGAGACTTACTCTCCCACACAACAATAGTGGGAGACTTGAACATCCCACTATCAGTATTAGACAGATCAATGAGACTTAAAATTAACAAGGATATTCAGGACTTAAACTCAGCTCTGGATCAAGTGTGCCTAATAGACATCTACAGAACTCTCCACCCCAAATCAACAGAGTATACATTCTTCTCAGTGCCATATGGCACTTATTCTAAAATCGACCACGTAAGTGGAAGTAAAATACTCCTCAGCAAATGCAAAAGAAATGAAATCATAGCAAACAGTCTCTTAGACAGTGCAATCAAATAAGAATTCAGGGTTAAGAAACTCACTCAAAACCACACAATTACATGGAAATTAAACAACCTGCTCCTGAATGACTCCTGGGTAAATAATACAATTAAAGTAGAAATCAAGAAGTTCTTTGAAACCAATGAGAACAAAGAGACAACATACTGGAATCTCTGGGACACAGCTAAATGAGTGTTAAGAGGAAAATTTATAGCACTAAATGCCCACATCAGAAAGCTAGAAAGATCTCAAATTGACACCCTATCATTACAACTAAAAGAACTAGAAAAGCAAGAGTAATAAATCAAAAAGCTAGCAGAAGACAAGAAATAACTAAGATCAGAGCAGAACTGAAAGAGATAGAGACATGAAAACCCTCTATGCAAATAAACTAGAAAATCAAGAAGATATGGTTAATTCCTGGACAAATACACACTCCTAAGACTAAACCAGGAAGAAATTAAATCCCTAAATAGACCAATAACAAGTTCTGAAATTGAGGCAGTAATTAATAGCCTACCAACCAAAAAAAAAAAAAAAAAAAGCCCAGGACCAGACAGTTTCACAGCCAAATACTACCAGAAGTACAGGGAGGAGCTGGTTCTATTCCTTGTGAAACCATTCAAACAATTGGAAAGAAGGACTCCCCTCTAACTCATTTTATGAGGCCAGCATCATCCTGATACCAAAGCCTGGCAGAGAAACAACAAAAAAAGAAAATTTCAGGCCAATATCCCTGATGAACATTGATGCAAAAATCCTCAATAAAACGCTGGCAAACTGAATCCAGCAGCACATAAAGAAGCTTATTTACCACAATCAAGTTGGCTTCATCCCTGGGATGCAAGGCTGGTTCAACATAGGCAAATCAATAAATGCAATCCATCACATAAATAGAACCAATGACAAAAACCACATGATTATCTCAGTAGATGCAGAAAGGGGCTTTCCTTAAAATTCAACATCTCTTTGTATTGAAAACTCTCAATAAACTAGGTATTGATGGAACATATCTCAAAATAGTAAGAGCCATTTATGACAAACCCACAGCCAATATCCTATCAAATGGGCAAAACTGGAAGCATTCCCTTTGAAAACCAGCACAGAACAAGGAGGCCACCTCTCACCACTCCTATTCAATAGTACTGGAAGTTCTGGTCAGGACAATCATGCAAGAAAAAGAAATAAAGAGTATTCAAATAGGAAGAGAGCAAGTCAAATTGTCTGTTTGCTGGCGACACAATTCTATATTTAGAAAACCCCACCATCTCAGTCACAAAAGTCCTGAAGCTGATAAGCAAATTCAGCAAAGTCTCAGGATAAAAAATCAATGTGCAAAAATCACAAGCATTTCTATACACTAATAATTGATAAGCAGAGAGTCAAATCATGAATGAACTCCCATTCACAATTGCTACAAAGAGAATAAAATACCTAGCAATACAGTTAACAAGGGATGTGAAGGAGTTCTTCAAGGAGAATGACAAACTACTGCTTGAGGAATTAAGAGAGGACACAAACAAATGGAAAAACATTCCATCCTCATGGATGGAAAGAATCAGTATCATGAAAATTGCCATACTGCCCAAAGTAATTTACAGATTCAGTGTTATTCCCATCAAAATATCATGGACATTGCTCACAGAATTAAAAAAAAAAAAAAACTACTTTAATTTGATATGGAACCAAACAAAGAGTCCATATAACCAAGACAATCCTAAGCAAAAAGAACAGAGCTGGAGGCTTCATGCTACCTGACTTCAAACAATATTACGAGGCTACAGTAACCAAAACAGCATGGTACTGGTACCAAAACAGCATGGTACTGGTACCAAAACAGACATATAGACCAATGGAACAGAACAGAGACCTCAGTATTTACACCACACATGCACAACCATCTGATCTTCAACAAACCTGATAAAAACAAGCAATGGGAAAAGAATACCATATTTAATAAATGGTGCTAGGAAAATTGGCTAGCCATATGCAGAAAACTGAAACTGGACCCATTCTTTACATATTATACAAAAATTAATCCAAAGTAGATTAAAGACTTAAATGTTAAACCCAAAACCATAAAAATCCAAGAAGAAAACCTAGGCAATACCATTCAGGACACAGGCATGGACAAAGATTGCATGAGAAAAACATCAAAAGTGATTGCAACAAAAGCCAAAATTGACAAATGGGATGTAATGAAACTAAAGAGCTTCTGCACAGCAAAGGAAACTATCATCAGAGTGAACAGGCAACCTAGAGAATGCGAGAAAATTTTTGCAATCTATCCATCTGTCAAAGTTCTAATATCCAAAATCTACAAAGAACTTAAACAAATTTACAAGAAGAAAACAAACAACCCCATTAAAAAGTGGGCAAAGGATATGAACAGACACTTCTCAAAAGAAGATGTTTAGGTGACCAACAAACATGAAAAAAGCTCCACATCACTGATCATTAGAGAAATGAAAATCAAAACCACAGTGAGATGCTGGCGAGATATTGGCGAGGCTGTGGAGAAATAGGAACACTTTTACACTGTTTGTGGGAATGTAAATTAGTTCAACTATTATGGAAGACAGTGTGGTGATTTCTCAAGGATCTAGAGGCAGAAATACCATTTGATCCAGGAATTCCATTACTGGGTATATACTCAAAGGAACATAAATCATTCTACTATAAAGACACATGCACATGTATGTTTATTGCAGCACTATTTACAATACCAAAGACATGGAACCAACCCAAATGCCCATCAATGATAGAATGGATAAAGAAAATGTGGTACATATATAACATGGAATACTATGCAGTCATAGAAAGGAATGAGATTATGTCCTTGTCAGGGACATAGATGAAACCAGAAGCCATCACCCTCAGCAAACTAACACAGGAATAGAAAATCAAACACTGCATGTTCTCACTCATACGTGGGAGTTGAACAATGAGAACACATGGACACAGGGAGGGGAATGACACACACTGGGGACTGCTGGGGGTGCGAGTGAGGGGAGCGAACCTAGATGGTAGGTTGATAGGTGCAGCAAACCACCGTGGCACACATAGACCTATGTAACAAACAAACGTGCACATTCTGCACATGCATCCCAGAACTTTAAGTAAAATAAAAATAAAAAATAACACACAGAATTAAATTACATTGCAGAATATTTACAAAAATTGTGCTAAAGCAGTGTAAAGGGTACGATTTGTAATAAAAATAACAATAATAAAACACCTTAACAAAAAAAATTAAATAAGGCTTAATATTTTTCTTTTGAAAAGACAAAAATTCATAGGAGAGTAGAAAAAAACTGAATAAATGAAAAATCCATAATATGTTTCTGGATGCAAAACTCCAATATTGTAAAGATATTCAATCTCTTCTAGGTAATCTGTAAAATTAATCTGGTTTCAATCAAAATTCTACTGTTCACACATTGGATAATTAAATCCTTCTAAATATTAATCTTTTTACACATTCTGCAAAAGCCATTAAATCCAACATGGAGAGCATATAAAACCACTCATAACTTAATGGAACAAGAATACTAAAAATGTCAATACCATGTATGTAGGGAAATAGAAATTCTGAATCCATTATAGCCAGTGCTGGAATCCACATGAGAAATCAGGCAAAGAAAATGAAAGAGGGCAGTGACGTGCTACCAATAGCTGAAAAGAGGTAAAATCATATTTAGCAAAGGCAAGAATTCTGCCGTGTGAGGAAGTGCTTGAAATAAATCAGAGACTGATTCTATCAGAAAATAGTTTAATGGAGAAACAAAGGCAAAGCTTGCATGTTCATAGAAACAGATATGCCAGTCTTGCATGGCATGGTTTCTAAGAGGGGAGTGCTGACTTACAACAGAGAGGCACCTTTTAGATACTTAGAAGTAAAAAAAGAGAAAGAAGTAAGTTACAGAAGTTAATGATCTAACAGAAACAAAATAAAATAATAAAATCAGAAAATAAGCCACCTCCCACAAAAAAGCACAATTTATTAAAGAAACTGTAATTCACTATATGGAAAGCAATTTTCCAAGTGTTTTTTTGTTTGTTTGTTTGTTTGTTTGTTTTTTTCTGTTTATGTTTTTGGAAATAAGCAACTGATGGCTTTTTTTTTTTTTTTTCCTGACGTTTTAAAGAAGGTTGCACAGCAAGCAACCTTGGAAGATGGAGAAAAATGTCATCCTCTAAGAAATGGTTGGGTAGGCTTGTTTGAAGCCTGTTTTCAAAGACGTGGCTTTCCTAAGGTGTGGTTCCACAGATGTACAAACCCACAGGATGCTCAACACCCACTTGTACTCTTCAGTGTTACCCCCAAGGGACTTGGGGAGGCAGTGAAACTGACGTGGCCATGAGGAATTTGTTGCCTGGCTTTGTTTTGAGTAGTAAAATTTATTATTAAAGTATTCTGCTAACATCTTTAAAATTTTGGCTGACTTGATGGCTAATTTGCAAGTGTGGTAAAATATCAGGTTTTAAACAGTTCTTAACACACTATGCATGGTAATAGAGATGTTTTGAACTAAAAATATAACTGTTGATGTTGCTGGTCCTAAAGATTAATACATGTGTAAGAGGTAGATGATATTTATACAAAGTTTCTATGAAAATAAAACAAAATGTAAATTAATAGCAATAGAGATAATCAGTTAAAACAACTGATAGACACTCACCAATAAATAACCACAAATCAAAAGAACATTGTATAGTAACACTTCATGTAAAAATAAGGTCCTATTATAAATTCAAGAAAAATCACAATGGAAATGCACTAGAGAAAAAGGAACTTGAGAAAATAAAGTTACAAAATTATTACCAAAGACAACATAATATGCACACAAGACAATAAATTTTTCTGAAAACCTAATGAAGGATTGAGAAATGAAAATTACTAAGGAAATAAAAATAAAATTAAAAAAAGAGTTTTAAAATAATTGAAAGAAAATTATGTACACATGGAAGATAACCCTGAATTGTAAAGAGCTAAGAAAATGAAGTGGCATTCTATGACTGGCTTAACTTTAACTTGGAACGCTTTCTAGCAAATAAATTTTTAAAGTATAAAACATTTAGAATCAACTCAATTAATTACCCGTCACCAGTTGAGTTCTCTAAGAATCTGACTCTGAGAAAGACTCTAGATAGATTTGAATGTGCAGATGTATCTTTGAGAACAATACCTGTGAAAAAGAGGGAAAGTACTGGTTTTGAAATACCTGTCAAGCGGTTTGGCTTTCATATTCCTCCATCAGTTATGAGATTGACCACAGAAAGGTTAGCTTGAATGAGGAACAGCTGGGGCAATTCCTATTCGCTTGAATGAGGAGCAGCTGGGGCAGTTCCTAAGCGGTGAAGAGCTGAAGGCTGTTGCAACTCCATGCAAGTGTCCTCCAGCCAAGGTGGAAAACAAGCCCTTCATTGAAGAGGAGCTGTAAATGGTGCATCATTAAGTCTACTGTAACAATAAAATATTTATTATCTGACTAATGTGTTTTTTCCTAATCATTTTTAAGAAAAAAATGTAAACATAGCAAAATTGAAAGATTTGGTAAATATTCATATACTGACCACACAAATTTTATCATTTAAATTGTATTACACTGTTTTATTATATGTATAACTATTTTCCCATCTCTATTATCAGTATGCTTCCACCAAAACATTTTGCATACATATTATTGGCTATATTATATTTTGGGGGATTCATGTACAATTTACATAAAATGAAATATCCAAGCCCTGTATGTGTTTTGCGGAGTTTTGATGAATGCATATACACAAATAAACCCAAACCTCTAGCAGAATGTATAGAATTACTCCAATCATGAAATTTCCTTCGGTTTTCTTCCCAGTTAATTCCTGCACCTACCGACAAGAAACCACTGCCTTAGCTTTCCCATAAAACTAAAAATGTTTGTATTCTAGAATTCCTATAAATTATATCTTACTACCATATAGTGTAAGGCTATTTTCCCTTCAGTATAATGTTTTTGAGCTTCATTGGTGTTGTGTGATTATTAGTAGTCTGTTACTTTCGTGTTGCAGACTACCTTTATGTTTTAGGGTTAGATCAAGTTGATGAATGATTTTCCTATTGATAAAACCAGTCTTCAGCTTTCTGAATAAAGCTGCTAAGAACTTTCATGAACACGTTTCTTTTTTGTGAACATATTTTCATTTCTCTTGGATTAATGCCTATAAGTACATTTGCAGGGCTAGAAGGGAGGTTTGTCTATTTATTTATTTATTTTGGCATTTTTCCAAAGTAATTGTAACAATTTATATTCTGAAAATATTTGAGATTTCCATTTTTTCCACATGCTTGCCAATACTTGTAGTTGCCAGACTTTTTAATTTTAGACATTCGACTGCCTGTGTAGTATTATCTTGTTTTAATTTAAATGTTATTGTATGACCAACATTGTTGAGCATTTTTTCTATGTGTTTATTGGTTCTTGATATATCTTCTTTTTGAGATAATTACTCAATTATTTACCTAATTGTATAGGTTTTATTTATTACATTGTAAGACTACCTTTTATATCCTGGATACATGTTTTTTGTCAGATATATACTTTGTGATTTTTTAAAACATCTATTTTCTGCTTATTTATTTCTATAATGAATTATCAGATAAACAGAAAATTTAAATTTTGATGATATTCATTATCAATTTTTTGTGATTATTTACATGATATACCCAACAAAACATTTTTTACACTCAAGTCATGAGAGTAGTCTGTGTTTTTCTTTAAAAGTTATGGTTTTTATCTGTCAACCTAAATAACAGAGAAACTGTCTAAAAGAAAATGATGTTTGTTTGTGAATAGGCACTGTAATGGGAATACATCATAGTAAGCTATCGTTGTATTCAGAGAGATAAAAGAAGACAGAAGATTTTAAAGGAAAAATGAGGAATACATAATTGTTTTGAGATAATTATCTTTGGATGCAAGATCAATAACAAGAGTCTAAAGTTGGATAACTGTTGCTGGGCAGAGGCTTTCGCAAAATTATTTTTTTGCATGGAAAGTTGTCCTAGCTTTGTGCAAAGTTGTAAGTTTTTCAGTCTTTTGTGATGGCTCTTGTTATTAGGCATTCACCTATGAGAACCCACCCATTACGGCCATCCTTGGTTCTATTTGTCAGGGTGCTTAACACAGGTGACTTCATTTTGATTCTGACAATTTAACATTTTCTCCTTCTGATCAAGATATTTACCCAAAAGTATCATTGGTCAGTTATCTTGTCGTTAGCTGTTGATTGTTTCTTGATGTTGAGATGGGTCTGTCTCATTTTGGTCTAGCTTTACAGGAGAGGGAAACAATTTGTAACTTTGTAGTCAATGTCAAAACTCTTTAGCCAAATTTAAGCAACAAGGGAGGTTTGGAGAAAGTGACTTTCATAATAAGTTGACCTGGAGTTCATTGTTGTTTTTGTCTATTTCAGAAACTGTTGGCTATCATCTCAAAGCGGTGGGCCAGCATTATTTTGTTAAGAGTTGTATTTCTGTGAAATTTTAGCAAGTAACCAGTAAAAAATTTACAAAAAAATTACAAATTAAAGTTAAGAGCAATATGACACTTTATACAGTAGTTTTAAGCCACAAACCTAAGCTTGAAGACAACCAACTGAATGATTCAAATGAACATGGAAAATTGGGTAAAACTTGTAAACATGTTACTTGATTTCTTTTTTTGTGTATATGGGTTTCAACTTTCTCAGAGAAATTTATCCAGGTATAGCATGTATTATTAATAATAGCATAGCCATTTCCTTATTTAACCAATAGATAATATAGAGCAATTTTGTTATCTAGAGTTCTATGACTGGATTAAATTAAAGCAGAGTGTGATCAACAGTTATACTAGGGATGTTGTCAAAGTCACCTTCTAGGTGGACTAAAGGATCTCCTAGGCCAGGTTCTGTCAAGTTACCAGCAGAAGTGGCCGGTTGTAAAATTTTGATTATACCATTATCCTGCCAAATGAAAACAGCAGCATTAAGGGAGGTACGAGTCTTATTATGCTATCAAATCTTGTTTCGATGTCTTGGGGAAAGCTGAATATAGCATAAAGTCACCAACTTTTCATCCTCGTTTACCGTTTGAATGCGTCTGGTTATGGCATTGAGTGGTTTGATAAACTGTCTGTGTGACCCATATGCCAGACATGAAACTTGTCTCTTAAAACGTATATAATTTCATCTTGTAGGGCTTTAGGAACAGGGCAGTTCCCATTTTTAGTAATTCCACTGAAGAAAGTTGGATTGGAAGAATATCTAGTCCAGTCTACAGGTTGATCATAAAAGCTGGACCTGAAATGCGAGCAGGAGTGAAGCCACCTGAGGCACTTCTGGAGAACCACCTCTAGAGCTCCTTTGAACCATTGGAGTTCCACTAATGTAGAAATGTAACTGAGTGACTTATAACAATTTTCCAACACAGATATAATTTTACATTATTATTTTTGTACATAGGGTCCTATATGGTGATGGGCAAGTTCTAGAAACAAGACTATAGGCATTTAGAGGAAGTGATCAAGGTCATACAATCCTGCTATAGGTCTCTTCAGGTTTATTGTTTTTAAAACGTTCAGGGGTGATTATGCAAATCTTTGACAATCATGACTCTCAAATTACTGGTTTTTGGTGAGGCATGATTGCATGGAAACTGTAAAATTTAAGTGATTAAAGAAATCTCTTTCCTATAACAGAGATGAACAAGGAGCCAAATTATAATCTGAAAATGTACTACTATAGATAGTGCAGAGTTAGAGCAAAAGAAATACAAATGCTCTAACCAAAACTCTTTTAAATTTGTTTAAGTTCCTTATAGATGCTGGATATTAGACCTTTATCAGAGTTCATTGCAGCACTGTTCACAATAGCAAAGACATGGAATTAACTTAAATGTCCATTAATGGCAGACTGAATAAAGAAAATATAGTACATATACAACATGGAATACTATGCAGCCATAAAAACAATGAGATCATGTCCTTTGGAGGGACATGGACAGAGCTGGAGACCATTATCCTTAGCAAACTAATGTAGGAACAGGAAAACAAATACTGCAATTTCTCACTTGTAAGTGGGAGCTAAATGATGAGAACACAGGGACACAGATTGGGGAACAACAGACACTGGGTACTAAGGGTAGAGGGTGGGAGGAGGGAGAGGATCAGGAAAAATAACTTACAGGTATTAGGCTTAATATCTGGATGACAAAATAATCTTCACAGCAAACCCCCAATGACACAAATTTGACTATATAACAAAGCTACAAATGTCCCTTGAACTTAAAATGATTTTTTTAAAGACAAGAGAAAAAGAAAGTATTTAGGCTAAACTTACCAGAGAATCTTTGTTTTATTACAGTGAAAATCTTTTCAAGGGAATAAAATTTTTGAAATTTGAATTAGGTTCCCACTTGGTCAGTGCTCAACGAATACTAATTAATTTCTGCCTTTAGTAGTCAAAGTTGTATCATCTTTAGATGGCAAGTTAATGTTTTTTTTTTCTGTATCTTCACATATGCTGTATGAGTTTGGTAGGGCTGCTGTAATAAATGGTCACAAACTTGATAACTTAAAGCAACAGAGATTTATTTTCTCACAGTTCTCAGGGCTAGAAGTTTAAAATCACTGTTGGAAGGGTTATGTGCTTTCTTTCAAGTCCCTAGGAAAAATTTCTTCCCTTCTTTTCCTAGGTTGTCGTGATTGTTGTCAATATATGTCTCTCTCTCTTTTCAAATGACCTGATTCTCTCTGTGTCTGTGTCTCCGTGTCCACATTTCCCTCTTCTTATAAAGATACAAGTCATGTTTAATTTAGGGCTCACCATAATGCAGTATGATCTCATCAAAATTTGATTACGTCTGCAAAGACCTTATTTCCAAATATGACTCCATTCAGTGGGCATGAATTGGGAGTTGCGTATTGATTAAACCCAGGATATACTGCTATCACATTGTCTAGTAAAGCTTTAATGCATGTTCAAATACTATTATTTTGCCTCTATAGTGATTGAAAACAACTTTTCAGCCACCAAGTTCCACGTTGTTTTGAATATGTATGTGTTTATTTATTTATTTATTTATTTACTTATTTGTAGAGACAGGGTCTCACTCTGTTGCCCAGGCTGGAGTGCAGTGGCGTGATCTCGGCTCACTGCAACCTCCGCCTCCTGGGTTCAAGCAATTCTGGTGGCTCAGCCTCCTGAGTAGCCGGGACTACACGCACACGCTGCCATTCTCAGCTAATTTCTTTTCTATTTTAGTAGAGACGGGTTTTCACCGTGTTCCCCAGGCTGGTTTTGAACTCAGCTCCTGCAATCCACCCACCTCGGCCTCCCAAAGTCCTAAGATTACAGGTGTGAGCCACTGCACCCGGCCTGTATTTTTATGTTTCTTTCCTTTACACATCCTACATCACTGTTGACATGCTTCCTGCTCACTGTAACCTAGTGCCCTCTTGCTGCTGCTTATCTGTCCTATTTCTCAAATGTAGTTATCTCAACCACATCTGACTTTAGAAATATTTAAAGTTTCTCATATTGCCTGTGACATATCTCTTTCCTCATTCTACCTTCAACTTCTCTGTAGGGTTAAGGTAATTGATTTTAAATGTTTATAAATTTTAATACTTCTAAATGCTTAAATGGAGAAAGAGATAAACCAATACTAGACATGAAACTCAAAGATTGTCCCATAAGAAGTTATATATATATGTATATATGTATGTGTGTATATATGTATACGTTTTATTAATTATACATATATATTATATGTATAATTAATATACATTAATATAATTAATACATATAATTAATTAATATATAATTAATTATACATATATATTATATGTATAATTAATAAAACAAATATTATATATATGTATACATATATATTATATATATATTTCCAGAAGTTTAGGTAATTTAGAAAAACATGTTCTAAAATAATTATTGCTTTGGTTTACTTTGTACTTGTTTTGTGGTATATTTTATTATAAAGTTTCAAATTAATATGAACGTAGGTATGAAAAATGCCTGTTTATCAAATGAGAGAATGGATTTACAAGATTAAAAAGCACTAACAATATGTGGTTTCCCTCAATGTATTTCACCCTGAAATGGCTTTTGATTTTTTTTCCTTGAAGCATAAAGTTAACAAATTTTAAGTGATGTCTGAAATATTATAAAAACACTGACTACAAGCTCATGAAATTCACACAGAAATTGTTAAGAATAATTCAAATCAAGTAAGTAACTTTGAATTTAACTATCTTCAGGTTAAAATAGTTATCGATGTCAGTACCTGTCAAATAATCTATTCATGTTCTTAACCAAACAAAAGCTACTTAACAGTAGCTTACTGAAAAAAGTTGATGCGGTGGTTGAGATTTTCAGCAATGCGTGGCCCATGAGGCACCTCATATACCACCCTACGTATTCCATCACACAAACTATTTTTGTGATTCATTTAGACTGCATGTATTGACCAGAAACTTTAGTTGGTCTGCTGGGCTTTACGGGTGCCTGAAGGTCATTCAAGAGATTCTTGGCAGTTCTGATTTGACGGTAGTGATTTCAGCTGTTTGAGGGTGTAGGCGAAGCACACATTTTTAACAATATTCTCCCAAACCTGGGGAATAAGACTAAGCCTCCTCACTAATACAGAAAATTGGATAACAGACCACCATCCACATTTCAACACACCTTTGTTTTTCTCCACTTATCATCTTAAAGGCATAATCGTCATTAGATATTTGAAGCAGGCATGTAACACTTTCTTATTATTCTTTATTTAATCTTTTAAAACAAATAATATACTTTTACAGCATTCATAATATGGGGAATTGATAAAATTACCCAAATATCCCGTGAGAACGTTAGGTCCCTGTGGCCTATGCTTATGTTTTCCTTTACATACAATGTAGACTTTTTGGTGACCTACTACGAATTACTCTGTAAGAAGTATACTTCACATTGAGACTCCTGGAAGCAAAAGAGCGGTGTTTACTCTCTCCACACTCCACTTATCCCATGCTAAATCTCATCAGATTCTAAATGAAAACAATTCAGAACAGGACACTATTGTGGTTAGGATTGCTTAATATTAGTAGACGTTGGCTTGAATTCAATATAATAGACTGTTTGCCAGGGTATCTTGGACAAATTTTGTGGCTTTTTGAAGCCTCAGTTTCTGTAGTTCTATGCTAGGGATAATTACGGTGCCATCTCATAGGTTCATAGTAAAAATAAATAAATAATTATTGTATTCACAGATTGCAGCACATTCAAGAAAAGTTAGCTATTATTTTAAATTTATCTTTTTTTTAGGTAGGATTGTTCTCTATGATATACAAAATCCAAAAGGTCTATGAGTAAAGAGAGTGGAAAAATATGAACTCACTTACACTTATGCCAAGTTATGTCATTAGACTAGCAAACATTTAAGCATAATCAAAAGTAGCATGCAGTAATAGCTTCCCAAGTGGATCCACAAAAATATAAGTATTTCTTTAACAACCCAAAAGCTGTTCATAGTAGGTAACATTGGTGGAGAAAGTGGTGGTGGTAGAGGTGATGTGACTATATATGGAAAACAAAGTGTACAATTTATCTGAATAGAATTGTATCTTCACCTAGAGTCTTCAGAGATTTAAGTGAGACACAGCAAGTATTTCTGGAACTTAACATTGGAATACCTTACCAAACATCATGATACTGACCATATTTTGGTCCACTGTGAAGGAATGGGGAGAACAAAAGCTCGAAGTCGAAAACCATAAAGCATTAGAAATAGCTTGCACAAAAATGGCAGGCATGGGGTTCATGGAGAGAATCTGACAACTTTTAAAGTGTTTTCTCTTAATTATATATCAGTTATTCGGTGTTACATAAACCTTAACACATCCTCCAAATTGAATGTTCTCCTTCTAAAGATAAGGTTGTTGAAAGACACAAGATATCCTGATTTAACTAAAAAGGTCACTTCTGTACCCAGGATGGCAGGTTGTCCTTTAGTTTCCCTTTGGTTTTATGTAACAGATTACCTTATGAACTACAAAGAAGGTTGAAACAAAGAAAAGCCAAATAACTGCCAGCAAAGAACTAAAGGAGAAAATAATGCGTGAAAAAGACAAATATTCTTCAGAGATGAGACAATATAATAAAGTCTCACTGCTTTTTAGGAAGCATAGTTTTGCTTTTTAAAGCTTTTGACATAAAACTGGCATAATTTCTTTTGCTTTAAGAAAGTATTCTTAGTATTCGTATTCAATTGATATTAAAGCAATATAATACTTACTTTACAATTATTCAGCTGGGTCCTGTACTCTTCTTATGTATTGAAGAGGATACTTACTTATTTTTTTTCATTAGAAATAAAAGTAGGGAATAGCATTCAGGCCATGAGGTACTATCCTAACGAGTTTGAGTCATCTGTTTTTCCTTCAATCACACAAGCATTTCTCCAACAGTTACAAATTGTAATGTAAATTATAATGACTTAAAAAATTATATTTAAAAGTGCTTTGATGACATGCAAAACAGCATGGGCCTATCTTTAATGTCTAATAAAGTGAAAGTAAAATAGTAACTCTTTAATTACCAGGAATAGGGAGGCAATAGTCGGATATATTAATCTATTTTCTCTAATCCCAACATTCAATTTTGTATACTTTTTCCATTAGTTATTTTATTACATCATTCAATAAATATTAATACAAATTTTACCATTATTGTGACTACAAAGTTTAAAAAATTATTGAAAAAAGTCTCACTTATCATTTAGGGAATGCTTTCTTTAACTTAGCAAACATTTATTGAACACAAATTTGATTAATTCACAGATTCATATTCTATCAAAGTTATTGCTAACTCATTTAATATTTTATAAACTTTACTCCTGATGGATTAATATACTATGCTACACATTCAAAATAATATGATTCAAATTAGAACAAAATAAGTAATTTTACTGACTTGCTAACAAGCTAGAGGCAGTTTTGAATTTTCCACTCAACGGTTGTACATATTTCACAAGGGACTTTCCTATCACGAAAAGCTTGGCTTTTCATGCTTAACATTCTGAATTCACCCATTCACAGACAGAAATCATTATTTTAATGTCATTTTTAAATCGAGGCCCAGGTTAAAGAGTATCTTTTCGAAACTCCTCTGACTCATCTCATGACTATCATAATATACTTTGCTGTGTTTTCCTTCAGGCTGCTCCTAGGCAGTACATGAGCAGTTCTGTAGGTGTTTCTACATTGCCTAACATTGCAAGGTTTGTTGTACTGTGCATGATATCCCTTTGTTTGACCTTTTTTTTGGAGGAATCTATATGGAATATAAGATAATTTTATTCTATGTTTTTGATATTCTTCAATTTCCAGATTTTTGCAGGAAAGGGCTTCTCTTCCAGAATAAAAACTGACAATACTACATTCAACAGCCAGAGTTTAAGGTGGCCTTTATGCTTCCCACATTCTGGTATTCACAACCCTTGTATCATCTTCTCCTTTGAATGTGGACTCAACCTATAATTTATTCCTTCATAATAGAATAAAGTAAAGATGACGGAATGTTATTCCTAAGTATGGCAAAAGTGATCTAATATTAACCTCAGTATCCTGTATCACAGTAGTATTTCTTTTACAATCAATGAATCTACACTGAGATATGACTATCACCCAATGTCCATAGTTTACTGTGTGGTTCATTCCTGGTATTTTGCATTCTATGGATTTTGACAAATGTATAATGACACACATGCAGTGTTTTTAATAGTATCATCCAGAATAGTTCTACTGGCCTAAAAATCCCTGTGCTCCGCCTATTCATCCCTCTCTTCTCTCTTCAACCCCTGACAACCACTGACCTTTTTTCTTTTATTATTGTTCTCATAGCTGACTTTTCCGTAATGTAATGTAGTTGGAAATATTTATCATGTGGATTTTGTAGATTGGCTTATTTCATTTAAAAATATGCTTTTATGCCATGTCTTTTCATGGCTTGACAACTCACTCATTTTAGCACTAAATGATCTTTCATTGTCTG
Source organism: Macaca nemestrina (assembly GCF_043159975.1). Taxonomy (NCBI): domain Eukaryota; kingdom Metazoa; phylum Chordata; class Mammalia; order Primates; family Cercopithecidae; genus Macaca; species Macaca nemestrina. The sequence continues at coordinate 67,558,820 of NC_092132.1, read as the reverse complement.
GATGTACCACAGTTTCTTTATCCATTCTGTTACTAAGGGACATTTAGCTATTTCCAAGTTTAGACAATTAGGAATATAGCTGCTATAAATATCTGTGCAAAGGTTTTTATGTGTATGTAAGTTTTTAATTTATTTGGGTAATGAATTCAAGGGGTACAATTGCTGGATCATATAGGAATGTATATGTATTTATACACACACACATTTATATATACACTCCCATATGATAGTAGTGTTCATATATATGAACCACCAAAGAAACCACCAAACTGGTTGTACCATTTTGCATGTCCACCAGCAATGAATAAGAATTTCTCTTGGTTTACACCCTTGCCATCATTTGGTGTTGTCAGTATTTGGATTGTCATCATTCTAGTAGGTATGTATGGCATCTCTTTGTTTATTTAATTTGTAATTTCCTAATGACATATATTAAATATTGTGTTATGCGCTTACTTGCCATTTGTGTATATATCCTTTGCTGAGTTTTCTGTTGAGGTCTTTTGCCTATTTTATAATCAGGTTGTCCATTTTCTTACTTTTGAGTTTTAAAAATTATTTGTACATTTTGGATATCAATCCCTTTTCTGTTATGTCTCTTTCAAATCTTTTCTCCCAGTATTCTCATTCTCTTGACCTTTTTTTTTCCACCAAGTAGAAATTTTAATTTTGATGAAGTTCACCTTGGTATAAAAGTTTGGCATGAAATCAGGTAAGAGAGGATATGCTTGTCTTATTCCTGAACTTAGGGTCAAAACTGAGTTTCTCACCATTAAGAATAATGTTAGCTGTAGGATTTTTGTAAATGTTCTTTAACAAGAAGAAAATTTGCCTTTATAACTACTTTGCTTAGAATTTTTTATCATAAGTCAGTGTTCATTTTGTTGAATGCTTTTTCTGCATCTATTAATATGCTCATGTAAGGTTCCTTCTTTAGCCTGTTATTATGATTGATTACACTAATGAATTTTCAAATGTTGAACCAGCCTAGTATACCTGGGATAATTCCCACTTGGTCAAAGTGTAAATTATTTTTATACATTGTTAGATTCAATTTGCTAACATTTTGTTGAGGATTTTTCATCTATGTTCTTAAGAGATATTGGTCTGTACCTTTATTTTAATGCCTGTGTCTAGTTTTGATATTAGAGGAATGCTGGCCTAATAGAATGAATTAGGAAGTACTCCCGCTGTTTTTATCTTCTGGAGGATATTGTAGATATTTGGTATAATTTTTTCCTTAAATGGTGGAATTTACCAGTGAACCCATATGGGCCTGGTGCTTTCTGTTTTGGAAGGTTTTTAATTATTGGCTCAATTTCTTTAATGGGTCTGTTGAGGTTGTCTGTTTTGTCTTGTGTGAGTTTTCGCTGGTTGTGTCTTTCAAGAAATGCATCGATTTCATCTGTTATCACATTTTTGTCATAGTTACTAATAATATTCCTTTATTATGTAATATTCATGGAATTTGTACTTGTGTCCTGTTTCTTTTCTTATATTAGCAATTTGTGTCTTTTGTATGTTTTACTTCATTAGTCTTGCTAGAAGTTTGTCAATTTCATTGCTCTTTTCAAAGAACAAGCTTTGGTTTTTATTGTTTCTCTCTATTGATTTTCTGTTTTCAATTTCATTTATTTCAGTTACAATTTTTATTATGTATTTTCTTCCACTTAGATTTTATTTGATTTTCTTTTACTAGTTTTTCAATGTGGAAGCTTAGATGATTGACTTTAGTATTTTTTTCCTTAATAAATGTTTTCAATCCTTTTACATTTTCTTCTAAGCACTGATTATGCTCTATCTCACATATTCTGTAAGTTGTATTTTTTATTTTCATTTAGTTCAAATTATTTTTTAATTTATCTTGGGATTTCTTTTTTTACTCCTTTGTTATTTAGAATTATATAATTAATCTCCAAGTATTTGAGGATTTTCCCAATCTATTTCTGTTCTTGATTTCTAGTTTAATTTTATTGTGGTCTGAAAGAAGACACTGTATAATTTGTATTCTTTATGTTTGCTAAGGTGCATTTTATAATCCTGAATATGATCTATCTTTGTTATTGCAGCATGTGAGCTTGAAAAGAATGTATAGGCTGTAGTGATTGAAAAAAGTAGCATTTACATGTCAATTACATGCAGTGGTTTGATGGTGCTATTGAGTTCAATTATGTCCTTACTTGTCTCCTGTCTACTGGCTATCTTCATTTCTGATAGAGGGGAGTTGATGTATCCAACTGTAATAGGATTTGTCTATTTCTCCTTGTTGTTTTATCAGTATTTTCCTCAAGTAGTTTGACACTCTGTTGTTAAGCACATACACATCAAGGATTGCTATATCTCCTTAAAGTATTGGTACCTTTATCAACATGCAATACCACTTTTGATCACTGATAACTTCCCTTGCTTTGAAATTTGATCTGTCTGAAATTAATATAGCTTATTTTGCTTTTTTTTTATTAGTGTTAACATAGTATATCTTTCTCCATTCTTTACTTTAAATGTATATGTACCTTTAAATTTAAACTAAGTTTCTTGTAGAAACATATAAGTGAGTTTTGTTTTTTGATCCATTCTGACAATATCTGTATTTTAATTCATGAATTTCAACTATTTTCATGTAAGGTGATTATGGGTATAGTTATATTAAAATATCTATCAAATTTTTTAGTTTTCTATTTGCTGCCCTTATTTGTTTCTATTTTTGTCTTCCACATATTTTCTGCCTTTTGTGGTTTTTATTGACCATTTTATATGAATCAATTTTCTCTCCTTTCTCAGCATATTAATTATACTTGTTTCTTTGTAATGTATATAGTGGTTGCCTTAACATTTGCAGTATGCATTTAAACTAATCAAAATTGACTTTCATATAACACTCTACTGTTTCATTTGTCGTACAATACCTTATCATAATGCAATAATCTTAATTCCTCCCTACCTATGCCTTGTACCAGTGCTGTCATTTATTTCACTTACATGTAAACATATAAACGTAACATATATAAACATAAACATACACATAACACACTATATAAATACCTACATGACAACACATAATCAAGTATATTGTTGCTATTAATATTTTGAACAAATTATTTGTTAGATCAATTAACAATAAATAAAATAAAATTTTTATTTTACCCTAACATATTCTCTGATGTTTTTTTTTTTTTTTTTTTTTTTTTTTTTGAGACAGAGTCTTGCTCTGTCACCCAGGCTGGGGTGCAGTGGCCGGATCTCAGCTCACTGCAAGCTCCACCTCCCGGGTTTACGCCATTCTCCTGCCTCAGCCTCCTGAGTAGCTGGGACTACAGGCGCCCGCCACCTCGCCCGGCTAGTTTTTTGTATTTTTTAGTAGAGATGAGGTTTCACCGTGTTAGCCAGGATGGTCTCGATCTCCTGACCTCGTGATCCACCCGTCTCGGCCTCCCAAAGTGCTGGGATTACAGGCTTGAGCCACCGCGCCCGGCCTTCCTCTGATGTTCTTAATCTACTTCCACGTTTCTGACTTACATCATTTTCTTTTTTATTTTATTTTTTATTTTAATTTTACTTTAAATTCTGGGATATATGTGTTGAACGTGCAGGTTTGTTACATAGGTTTACACGTGCCATGGTAGTTTGCTGCACCTATCAGCCCATTATCAAGGTTTTAAAGTCCACGTGCATTAGGTATTTGTCATAATTCCCTCCCTCCCCTTTTCCACACCACCTGACAGACACTGGTGCAAAATGTTCCCCTCCCTGTGTCCATGTGTTCTCATTGTTCAGTTCCTACTTATGAGTGAGAGAGAACGTATAGTGTTTGTTTTTCTGTTCCTGTGTTAGTTTGCTGAGGATGATGGTTTTCAGCTTCATCCTTGTCCCTGCAAAGGGCATGAAGTCATTCTTTTTTTATGGCTACATAGTATTCCATGGTGTATATGTGCCACATTTTCTTTATCCAGTCTATCATTGATGGGCATTTGGGTTGGTTCCTAGTCTTTGCTACTGTAAATAGTGCTGCAATAAACATACATGTGCATGCATCTTTATAGTAGAATGATTTATATTCCTTTGGGTATATATCCAGTAATGGGATTGCTGGGTCAAATGGGTATTTCTGGTTCTATATTCTTGAGGAATTGCCACATTGTCTTCCACAATGGTTGAACTAATTTACAATCACACAAACAGTGTAAAAGTGTTCCTATTTCTCTGAATCCTCACAAGCATCTGTTGTTTCCAGACTTTTTAATGATCACTATTCTAACTGGTGTGAGATAGTATCTCACTGTGGTTTTGATTTGCATTTCTCTAATGACCAGTGATGATGAGCTTTTTTTCATGTTTGTTGCCTGCATAAATGTCTTCTTTTGAGAAGTGTCTGTTCATATATTTTGCCTACTTTTTGATGGTTTTTTTATTGTAAATTTATTTAAGTTCCTTGTAGATTCTGAATATTAGCCGTTTGTCAGATGGATTGACTGCAAAATTTTTCTCCCATTCTGTAGGTTGCTTGTTCACCCCGATGATAGTTTATTTTGCAGAGCAGAAGCTCTTTACTTTAATTAGACCCAAGTTGTCAGTTTTCGCTTTAGTCACCATTGCTTTTGGTGTTTTAGTCATGAAGTCTTTGCCCATGTCTATGTTCTGAATGGTATTGCCTAGGTTTTATTATAGCTTTTTTATAGTTTTAGGTTTTACATTAAAGTCTTTAATCTATCTTGACTTAATTTTTGTATAAAGTGTAAGGAAGGAGTCCAGTTTCTGTTTTCTGCATATAGCTAGTCAGTTTTCCCAGCACCATTTATTAAATATGGTAGCCTTTCCCCCATTGCTTATTTTTGTCAGGTTTGAAGATCAGATGGTTGTAGATGTGTGGTGTTATTTCTGAGGTCTCTGTTGTGTTTCATTGGTCTGTGTATCTGTTTTGGTACTAGTACCATGCTGTTTTGGTTACTGTAGCTTTGTAGTATAGTTTGAAGTTGGGTAGCATGATACCTCCAGCTTTGTCTTTTTGCTTATGGCCATTTTCACAATATTGATTCTTCCTATCCATAAGCATGGAATGTTTTTCTATTTGTGTCCTTTCTTATTTCCTTGAGCAGTGGTTTGTAGTTATCCTTGAAGAGGCACTTCACGTTCCTTGTAAGTTGTATTCCTAGGTATTTTATTTCCTTTGTAGCAATTGTGAATGGGAGTTCACTCATGATTTGGCTCTCTGCTTGTCTTTTATTTGTGTATAGAAATGCTTGTGAGTTTTGCATATTGATTTTGTATCCTGACACTTTGCCGAAGTTGAGAAATATCTTTTAAAAACCCACCAACCTCAAATTCTGCACCCTGTAAAATTACTCTTCAAAAGTAAAGGAAGCATACTCTCTTAAACGAACAAAAATTGAGGACATTCGTTGTCAGCAGATGTAATTTGCAAGGAATGTTAGAAGAAGTTCTTTAGAGAGATAGAAAGGAATATTAAAAGAAATTCTCCTAACATTCCTTGCAAGGTAAGCCTACTGGCAACAATCTTCCTCAATTTTTGTTTGTCCAAGAAAGTATTTATTTTTTCTCTACTTTTGAAGAAAAATTTTTCAGGGTACATAATTCGGCGTTGGTGTTTTGTTTTGTTTCTTTTCCTCACCATTTTAAATAGTTCATTTCTTTTTTTTTCTTTATTGCATGTTTCTGTGGAGAAGTCAGGTATAATTCCTATTATTGCTCCACTATAGGTAAGGTGATCCTTCCCCACTGACTTCTTTCAAGTTTTTTCTTTATCTTGGATGTTTTGGTATTCAACTATGATATACCTAAGTATAGGGTTTTTTGTTTGTTTGTATTTTATTTGTTTGGCATTCTTGTGTCCTTTATTCTCTATTTCTTCTCCTTTTGGTGTTCCCTTATACATATATTGTGCCTTTTTCAATTGTCCCACAGTTCTGGGCTATTTTGTCAGGGTTATTTTTCAGTTTTATTTTCTCTTTGCTTTTCAGTTTTGTAAGTTTCTATTGTCATATTCTTAAGCTCATAGATTCTATCATCATCCATGTCCAGTCTACTAATAATGTCATCAAAGGAATTCTTCACTTCGTATTATTTACAATCTCTAGCATTTCTTTTTTATTCTTTCATAGAATTTCCATATCTCTCCCTACATTATTCGTCTGTTCTCAACCAATTACCTTAAATCACTAGCATATTATTCATAGTTTGCTTGCTTGTTTGTTTTCTTTTTCAAATTTCTGATCTGATAATTTTAGCTTTCTTTTCGTATATGACTCTGGTTCAGATGCTCAGTCTCTTTAAACTGTGGGTATTTTGGTTTTGTTTTGGTTTGGTTTTGGTTTTGCCTTTTAGTACTAAATACTAAAATGCCTTTCAATTCTTTGTTAAATGGGAGACATGATGTGGGTCTACAAGGAATAGTAGTAAGTAGGCCTTTAGTAATGTGGTGGTAAAGTTTATGAGGAGAGAAATTGTTCTACAGTGTTGTGACTAGATATCAATCTCTTGGTGAGAACTTACCCCTGAACTGTGAACTTCACCAGTGATTCACATTTTCTATCACCCTCTGAGATCAGAGAACATGTCTAGATGGGTCAGTATTTGGATGTTTCCCTTCCCTCAGGTATGTTAGGCTCTCATGAAACCTCAGCAGATCAAGCTCTGGTAAAATAGTTTCTCCTGAAAGCAGATCCTGTTAAGAACAGAATTCTCTGGAGTATATTAAAATAGTTCCTTTTTTTCCTCCCCCTGCCAGAAACATAAGGAGATTTTTCTCCAGTATTCACTGTGAGGACCTGATGGAGTTCCTAAAAGTAAACTTTATAAAATTGTAGATGTCTACCCTGTGACTGAGTCCTTGGTATTTTTAACTCTCAGATTTGTTTACACTAAACCTCCAGAAATTTGTCAATTATAGTTAGGTTTTCTTACCCCAGCAATACTTCTCATAAAGATTTTTGTTCATTAGTTTTTCTGCTCTAGTAAGTTTTGATTCTCTGGCTCTACCTATTTCTTTCCAATTTTTGAGACTGTAATTTTCCCAATGACCTCTTTTCTATTATGAATCTAAGAAGAGTTATTGATTTTTCAGTTTGTTTAGCTTTGTACTTGATTTTAGTACAGAGTGGTGACTTCTAAGCTCCTTATATGCCAGACCAGAAACTAAGAGTAAAGGCTAAAAAAATGTTGAGGGGCATGATAAAAAACGTAAATTGTTTCAAATTGACTGCTAGTAAAAAAATCTAGACTTCAAGGACTCTGCTGATGATGGCTTAAAAGAAAGTGAGAAAAATTTTGAAAACTATACTATTGGAAGGAGAAATATTATTGTTATGTAGTAACAGAAAACTTAGAAAATTGCTTCCTGCAGTCACATGGAAAACAGAAGTTGTAAGTGACAAAGTTGGTACATAATAAAGGAGAACTTCAAGAGAAATGTTGAAGGCATTGCCTGATTTCCTGTGGGGCTTGTAGAGATACTTTTGGAACCTATGGCAGGACTGTAAAGGTATATCACAGCATAGACCCTTAGAATACTGGAGCAAAACTATAAACACTATATGTAGATAGTTATTCTCCTTTTGAAAGTCACAAGATTTTGGCTTGTGACTAGGGTCTTAGGAGAGACTGATTGCTTGACCATGGACAACAGGGTTACCATGTAATTTGAACTGCTCATCATGAACTGGGTGTTGTCTGACACACCATGTCATAAGGCTGAGCATGCATAGAAGAACTTTGTCATCTAATGAAGCAGTATATATAGGATTGGGCTCCAACCATGAATATATAAGGAAGTTGCATGAGGAAGTGACCCCTATTTCTGAAATACTGCCTTTTGTCTCTCTCATCAATAACTATAGTTCCCTATTCCCTAATACTGAAGAAAGAAAAATTTAAATTGGATTAATTGATCATTCTTCATGATGTGCAGGTACCACCTGAGTGTAGGCAGTTGTAGTGATACTTCATGCCACTGTGAAACAGTTCTGAAAAATAATAATAAAAGAAAATTATCAAAAAGAACAAAGTTTCAAGCAGTCTCTCCAGTTATTCATTTTTTCTTGAAAATAAAGATAAACAAGTACAAATCTATGCCAATCTGTATGTTGTGGCCAATGGTTTGGCTAGATGGTTATGGCATTAGTAGGAACACAATTGGGAAATTGATACAAGGAGGTCCTGAGAAAATGTATGTTGAGAGATGTCTCTGAATGGTTATAGATTGTGAAGATATTTGCATACCATGTGAATGCTCACCAAAAGATGACCTAAGGAGTAAAGACAATTTAAATAATCAGGGAAATAGGATGACTTAGTTTGTACACACCAGATAGCCTCTTTCTCAAGCCTCTTCCATTATTGTCCAATGGACTTATGAACAAAGAAGCCATAGTAGTGGAAATAAAGGTTAGGCATAGGATCAGCAACATGGTCTTTTACTCACCAAGGCTGAGCTGGATGAAGTCACTTGCAGAGTACCTAATTTGTTTGCATTATGGAACAACATTGAACACCATTCCACAGCATGATCAGTCGGCTATTTTGTGGAAGGTTAATTACATTGGAACACCTTCATCATAGAAGGGGAAGCATTTTTTTTTTTTTTAATGGAAGAGACATTTAGTCTGGATACAGTGTTGTGATTGCTGCTCTTAATGATTCTGCCAAAACTTTCATCCACAAACTAACAGGACACAATATTCACTATCACAGTACTCCATGCAGTATTGGTTATGCCCAAGGAATTCACTTCACAGCAAATGAATTTAAAAATAAGCCTATGGTCATGGAATTCAGTGCTCTTACAATATTCTCCATAATCCTGAAGCAGCTGGCTAGATAGAAAGGTGGAATAGCTTTTAGAAAACCCAATTATAATGCCATATAGATTATAATATCTTGTAGGACTGGAACAATATCCTTTGGGATGTGAAATATGCTCTAAATCTGTGTTCAATATATTGTGCTATTTATCTCGTAGCCAGCATATGTTAGTCCTGTAATGAAGAAGTAAAAATAAAGTGGCTTCTCCATCATCCCTAATAATCTCATAGAAAAACATTTACTTCTGTGTCCCTGATTTTATGTTTTGCAGATCTAGAGGTCTTAGTCCAAATGGAAGAAGTATTTAATTCTATTGAAGTGGAAGTTGAAATTACCACTTGTTTCATCCTCTTCTCACGCCTCTGAATTAATAGGCAAAAAGAGGAGTTATTACACTATCTGTAGTGATTGATCCTGACTATCAAGGGGAAATCGAATTGCTATTAAACAAGAAGAGTAAAGAGGAATATATATGGAATATAAGTGATAGTCTGTCTTGTAAATAAAAAAACTGAAACTCAATTCAGTCAGGCCTATGGCTTACACCCTTCAAAGAATGAAGGTTTAACTCATCTCACTAGGCAAAGACCCATGATCAGGTGCAGTACTTACTGAGGCCAAAGGAAATATGAAATGGGTAACGAAAAAGGTAAATATCGGCTATGGTTATATGACCAGTTGCATAAGTAAAGGTTTATGTAATAGTTATAATTCTTTTTAGTTTTGATTTGCTCTGCATATATATTAGGAAACTTTAAGAAATCTACCTCTTCTTCCGCTTACAACTCAACATAACATATTTTAATGATATAACATATATTTTTAGTATAAGTTACAGGATATCAGAGAGTCTAAATAAACTATGAAAAGAGTGAGTGAATATGTTTTGTTCAAAGACTGTATCTTTTCTTCAGAAAAGATAAACATGTTTTCAGTTGTAGGTAGGGTAGTTGCCTTAAATGAAATGATTATTTTGCTATTGTCTACATTTCAAGATTAAATATGGTTTAAGAGTATGTATGTGCCATACAAAAGCTAAACTATAATGGTTTAGTGATGTATCGATGTGGCAGGCTGAACTACATATCCAAGAATTCCCTTCCTAGTATATTTCTAGCTAGGGTAGAAAATAAGAGTTTATTTAGTGAGAACTGAAGAATGTCAGAGAAAAAGCACTCATTTACAACATCTATTTTCATCAAATTTCAGTTGAAATGTAAAGGAATATTTTAGATGTAATTAAAATTCCAAATCAGTCGATTTTGAGTTAATAAAAATGAAGATAATTCTTGTTGGGGCTGAATAAATCAAAGGGACATCTCTTAAAGACAGAAATACACCCTATGTGAAAATAAGAGACTCCAAGGCATAGCTGGATCTGTAATTTCTTTCTTTTCCCCCATGCATCTTCTCTTCCTGGGTGCTTGCCTGTAAACTTCGGGTTTATTTAACTTATAACACAATTATGAAAGCCAATTCACTCACATACACACTCTCACAAACATACACGCACACAACCACACACATACGCATATACGCATATCTTCTATTTGTATTGCTCCTTTGGTTGAACCCTGACTGATATGTCAAACATACATTTTTTTTCAGGCTTCTTTGCAAATACTCCACATGGCTATGACAGGAAAGATGTGTCATCCAATGCATCTCCATTAGAGCAGTGAAGCAAAGAAACAAAACACAGTAAAGATTCTTTTCTGGCAAGGAAAGCACTAGCAACATCCAGTTTAAGTAGTGCCAGAGCATGATTCTAGCATCCAGTGGCCTTGTAATTGATTGTATATGCTGCAGCTTCAAGAGTCTAGTAGTGACAATGGAGTATTTCTCAGTAAAATAGTTCTAGAAATGTAATTATGTCTTCATAGCCTTCTTTGTTCCCGATCATTTTCTTCCCCAGTACTTCACTATTCCCAAAGCATCTGTGAACTACACAATATACTTTAAACCCATTTATTCTCTGATTAAATAGGCCATCCATTTGTGTCACTTACAACTAAGAATCCTGATTACTTGCCATCTAGATTCAACCTCAGCTACCCGCAATCAGGAAATATTTATTCCACTTATTTTCTGTCCCTTTCTAGTGTTAGCCAAGAAATGTTTCTTGCAGTTGTTATTCTATTGCTAACAAATAGGATCTAATTGTTTTCTGGTCCTTTTTGTTTCATTGTAGCTATTGTTTGCTTATTTTATTTTGTTATCCTTTCCTATTTCTTTAGCAGAGTGGTTAAATGTAAAGACTCTAATGGAAACCAAAAACAGAGCAGTAGTATCTATACTTAGAAAAAATAGATGTCAAGACAAAAACTATCAAAAGAGACAAAGAAGAATATGATAGTAATACATGGGTCAATTCAGCAAGAGGGTATAACAATTATAAATATATATGTACACAACGTTACAGCAAATATATATGTACACAGTTATATAAAGCAACTATTGTTAGAGCTAAAGAGAGAGATAGGCCTCAGTGCAATAATAGCTGGAGACTTCATCACCCCACTTTCAGCATTGGACATATTATCCAGAGAAAAAAGCAATAAACAATATTAATCAGTACTATAGACCATATGGACCTAAGAGACATTTACAGAACATTTCATCTAATGGCTGCAGAATACACATTTTTCTGTTTAGCATATAGATTATTCTCAAGGAGGGACCATATGTTAAGCTACAGAACAGCTCATAAAATATTTTAAAAAATGAAGTTATATTAAGAATTTTCTCTGACCACAGTGGAATAACACTAGAATCAATAACAAGGAGAATTTTGGAAACAATACAAACACATGGAAATTAAGCAATATCCTCCTGAATGACAAGTGAGTGAATAAAGAAATTAAAAAGGAATTTGAAGAATTTCTTGAAACAAATGTTAATGAAAACACAACATACCAAAACCTATGGGATACAGCGAAAGCAGTACTAAGGGAAAGATTAAAGCTATAAATGCTTACATCAAAAAAATACAAAAACTTCAAATGAACAAACCAAAAATGCATCTTATAAAACTAAAAAAACAAGAGCAAACCAAACGCAAAATTAGTACAAGAAATAATGAAGATGAGCAGAAATAAATGAAATTGAGATAAACAAAATAATACAAAAGATCTAAGAAATGGAAAGTTGTTTTTTAAAGATAAACAAAATTGACAGACCTATACTAGACTAATTAAGAAAAAGATAACAAAATAAAGGAAATCAGAAATGATAAAGGAAACATTACAGCTGGTACCACAGACATTCAAAAGCTCATTAAAGGCTACTATGAGAAGCTATATACCAATAAATTTAAAAACCTAGAAGAGAGGGATAAATTTCTAGAAACTGTGAAAGGAAAATAGGCCCCCAAAATCACTAAGCTAAAGAGAAAAGGCAAGTTGGGAACCGCTTAGGGCAAACCTGTCTCCCATTTTATTCAAAGTCACCCCTCTGCTCACTGAGATAAATGCATATCTGACTGCCTTCTTTGGAGAGGCTAATCAGAAACTCAAAAGAAAGCAACCATTTGTCTCTTATCTACCTATGTCCTGGAAGTCCCCTCCCTGCTTCCAGTTGCCCCGTGTCTTTCCACACCAAACCAATGTTCATCTTACATATGTTGATTAATGTCTCCTGTCTTCCTAAAATGTACAAAACCAAACTATGCTCTGACCACCTTGGGTGCATGTCGTCAGGACCTCCTGAGGCTGTATCACTGGCGCGTGTCCTCAAACTTGTCAAAATAAACTTTCTAAATTAACTGAGAACTGTTTCAGATTTTGGGGGTTCACAACACATAAAACCTACAATTATTGAACCATAAAGAAATCCAAAACTTAAAGAGACCAATAAGTTATGATGAGATTAAAGCCGTAATATAAAACCTCCCCAAAATAAGCCCAGGACCCAATGACTTCACTGCTGAATTTTACCAAGCACTTAAAGAACTAGAGTGCTAGCAGTTGCAAGGGTGCCTGCCTCCCTGTGGATATTCACCACAGTGGCATAGACAATACAGCTGCAGTAGAGGACGGGGACCCCGATGGAGAAATCGTGCATGGTTACACTGAAGATTGTGTTGGCTTGGGGGTTGTTGGTACAGGTCTGGGTCAAGGTATTCCAGGAAATAGAGGAGGGGGGCATACTTCCAAATATTTCTCATTCTATGAGGCCAGTATTAGTCTGACACCAAAACAGGATAAAGACATACAAAGAATAAGAGAAAAAAAAAAGATAAAAGAAAATGGACAAACACCCTTGATGAACATTGACATAAGAATCTTCAACCATATACTAGCAAAACTAATTGAACAACACATTAAAAAGATCATTTATCATGACCAATTGAGATTTATTCTGGGGATGCTAGGATGGTGCAACATATGGAAATCAATCAATGTGATCCATCATATCAACAGAATGAAGGACAAAAACCATAGGATTACTTCAATTGAGGGTAAAAAACAAATTGATATAATTCAACATTCCTTCATAATAAGGCCATCAAAAAACGTGGGTATTGAAGGAACATACCTAAACATAACAAAGCCATGTATGGCCAATCCACAGATAGTGTCATACTGAAGGGGGAAAAGCTGAAAGCCTTTCCTTTGAGACCTAGAACACAACAAGGATGGCTACTTTCACCACTATTATTCAGCATAGTACTGGATGTCCTAGCTAGAACAATGAAACAGAAAGAAATAAAAGCATCCAGATAAGAAAGTAAGAGGTTAAACTATCTTTGGTTGCCAGTGATGTGATCTTATATTTGGAAAATCCTAAAGACTCCACCAAAAAGCTATTAGAACTGAATAAACAAATTCAGTAAAGTTGCAGGATACAGTATTAGCATACAAAAATTAATAGCATTTCTATATGTCAACAGCAAACAGTCTGAAAATAAAGTCAAGAAAGTAAATCCATTTACAATAGTTACAAATAAAATTACATATCTACAAATTAACCAAAGAAGTAAAATATCTCTACAATGCAAACTATAAAATATTGATGAAAGAAATTGAAGAGGATACCAAAAATTGAAAAGCTTGTCCATGTTCATGGATTGGAAGAGCCGACATTTGTTAAAATGTTCATAGTATCCAAAACATTTTACAGATTAAATGCAATCTATCAAAATGCCAAGACATTTTTTTATAGAAGTAGAAAAAACAATTTTAAAATTTAGATAGAACCACAAAAGACCCAGAATAGCCAAAGCTACCCTGAGCAAAAATCACAAACTGGTGGAATCACATTACCTGACTTCAAATGTTTCTACAGAGCTACCTGACTTCAAATTTTGCTACAGAGTTACAGTAACAAAAATAGCATGGCACTGGATAAAAGTGGACACATAGGCTAATATGACAGAATAGAGAGTCCAGAAAACAACCCATATATCTACAGCGAGCTCATTTTCAACAAAGGTGCTAAGAATATCTATTGGGGAAAGGAGTATCCTCAATAAATGGTTCTGGGAAAACTGTATATCCATATGCAGAAAAATAAAAATTAGACTCCTATCACCTGCCATATACAAAAACCAAATCAAAATGTATTGAAAACTTTAATCTAAGGCCTCAAAATATAAAATAACTAAAATAAAACATTGGAGAAACTTGCCAGGCCATTAGACTGGTCAAAGATTTCTTGAGTAATAATCCACAACCACGGACAAACAAAGCACAACGGACAAATGGGATCACAGCAAGTTAAAAAGCTTCTTCACAGCAAAGGAAACAAATTGCAATGTGAAGAAACAATCCATAGAAGGGGAGAAAATATTTGCACTCTCTCCATCTGACAAGAGATTAATTACTAGAATATATAAGAACCTCAAACAGCTCTATAGAAAAATATCTAAGAATTTGACTAAAAATGGGCAAAATATATGACTAGACATTTCACAAAAGATGGCATACAAATCAAAAACAGGTATATGAAAAGGTACTACCATCACTGATCATCAGAGAAATGCAGATTGAAACTACAATGAGATATCATCTTAACCCAGTTAAAATGGCTTTTATCCAAACAACAGGCAATAACAAATGCTGGTGAGAATGTGTAGAGAAAGGAACCCTTGTACACTGTTGATGGGAATGTAAATTAGTACAAACACTATGGAGAACAGTTTGGAGGCTTCTCAAAAAACTAAAAATAGAGCTACCATATAATCCAGCAATTCCACTGATATGTATATCCCCGAAAGAAAGAAAATCAGCAAATTGAAGAGATATTTGCACTCCCAGGTTTATTGCAGCACTATTCACAATAGCTAAGATTTGAAAGCAACCTAAATGTCCATCTATGGACGAATGGATAAAGAAAATATTGTACCTATACACAATAAAGTACTATTCAGTTATAAAAAATAAGCACATCCTGCCATTTGCAACAACATGGATGGAACTAGAGGTCATCATATTAAGTGAAATAATCCAGGCACAGAAAGACAAACTTTGCATGTTCCCACTTATTTGTGGGAAATAAAGGTTAAATCAATTGAACTCAAGAAGATAAGAGAGTAAAATGATAGTTATCAGAGTCTGGGAAGGGTGGTGGGCGGGAGTGGGAAGGGTAATGGGCGGGAGTGGAGGGCAACTGAGGAGGGTTAATGTCTACAAAAAATAGGAAGAATGAATAAAATACAGTAATTGATAGCACAACAAGGTGAATATAGTCAAGAATAATTTAATTGTACATTTAAAAATAACTAAAATAGTATAAATGGACTCTTTCTAACACAGGATAAATGCTTGAGGGAATGGATACTCCATTTACCGTGCTATGATTATTACACATTATAGACCTTATCAAAATATCTCACATACCCCATAAAGTATACACCTAGTGTGCTCCCAAGAAAATTAAAAACTGAAAATATCAAAGTAAAAACATAAAAATAATAATAAAATAAAATTAGGCTAATGTGAGTTTGAATAGTGCTTTCAAATTTTAATAACTTTGTGACCTTAGACACAGTACTGAAACTCCCTATGCCTATGTTCATGGAATACTATGCAGCTATAAAAAAAAGGATGAGTTTGTGTCCTTTGTAGGGACATGGATGCAGCTGGAAACCATCATTCTTAGCAAACTATCACAAGAACAGAAAACCAAACACCGCATGTTCTCACTCATAGGTGGGAACTGAACAATGAGATCACTTGGACTCGGGAAGGGGGACATCACACACTGGGGCCTATTATGGGGAGGGGGGAGGGGGGAGGGATTGCACTGGGAGTTATACCTGATGTAAATGACGAGTAGTTGGGTGCTGATGAGTTGATGGGTGCAGCACAGCAACGTGGCACAAGTATACATATGTAACAAACCTGCACGTTATGCACATGTACCCTAGAACTTAAAGTATTATAATAATAAAAATAAAATAAAATAAAATAAAATTAATTCAGTCAAAAAAAATTGTATAATTACCTAACACAAAAGGTAACAAGCTATTACGTTTTAATTAGACAACACAAATAAAGGACTTATTTGCTATTTTAGTTGTTATCCCTACATTCACTTATTGAACACCTGCTAGAAAATATTCATAATGAAACCTTTCTAAGGGAAGTTTTATCATATAATTATGCTAAACTACAATGGCCAATGTGCTATAATAAAGGAAAAAAGCAAATTTCCTTTATACAGTTTTGAAATCCTAAAAATAAATGTACACTTGTGTGAAATATGTAAATAACAGAATATTTTAATTTCCTTTGTTAGGGTGAAACTTTTCCTATTTGAGAGCAGAATGGTGCAAATATATGGAGATACTTATTAGAAGATTTAATTATATCATTATGTAAGTTTTCTTAACATTGAAATTGTTCACAAGTATGGAGTTTATACTTAAAGCATTTTGATAGGAAACAATACAATAATTCATACAAACAAATGTAACATTTTCAGAAAACTAAAAATTAAATATGGCCACTGTTAAAAATTGTAATGCAGAAGCCTAAAATGTGTATAAAATTATGTAAATATGTTGAAAAAAGTAGTCCAGCTAAACTTGACTACTAGTTTTCTGAAGTCTTGCCAAACTCCAAATAAAAGCTGCATTGACTAGAATGTTTAGACATCTGGATACTTTTTCTTTAAGTTCTAAGAAAATACTCTGCATTTAGTTTGAAATGTGGCTACTGCCTAAGTCGCTATTTCCACTATAGTCATAATAGTTATTCTTTGTAATTTCCTGTTTGTCATATTACTTCTTTTCAACCACCTGATGATCAAAGATACTCTCAATATTTTTTTAAACTGTTTTTCCTGCCTAATTTTTTAGTTAGTGTTTAAACAGGCTTGCATTGGCAAGCTAACTTTTCCTTTGACCTATTCAGGCTTTCAATCTTTAGACTTCACTTTGTTGCCAGAGCTATGCAATTTATTAAAATTAAATTGAACACTGCAAAAAATATTAACAAAGTTCAGCAGTTCACCAAATTGGATATTGAAAATTATTTTTCCAGTCAAGTTCATGTTGCAGGAAATTCTTTGAATACTGAATCTATCTTGGGTAATTTCAATCTATAATAAAACCAAAAAGTAAAGCTTATTCTCTATGTGACTCTCTCCCTTAAAATACTCCGAAAAACACAATGAGTTTGGTTGAAGTTCGGTTACATAAAACACATTTGGTGTCCTTATTTCACTGAGAATCTCCAAGCCTGAGCCCTAACTTAGTCAACATTTACTTAATCACATATTAATAAAATGCAGACTGTTAGGGTGGTATTCAGGACATGGCTTTATATAGTTAATATAATTTCTGCATAAAGAAATTTGAATTCACACAACTTAAAATAAGTTCAGTGGAAAGTAATGTGTCTTCACAATTGTGCTCAATTGCCTGCAATGTTATTTTTTTACTTGCTTCTAAATGGCAATCAACATACACACAAACACATGGTAGAGAAAATGGGATGCTTCATCAGAAAATAGAACATTTGTTCCCTCATTTTTGAAAACTATTCAAAACTTAGATTTACAAGTGACCTGTGTCTGGTGGCACACAAAAAGTGTTTATCCTTTATTACATTATATACTGTTTTCTGAGTATAGACTCTATGGGAAATATTTAAGCCTTGTACAGTACTTTTTGTCACAATACTATGACATTACGTATTATCTTCAGAGAATTGAGTTGATTAGTTTTTTACTTGTGTTTGTTTATGGGTATATGCCATAATTTTTAGATGTGTTTATTATTATAGAAGATAACTAGTTCTAAATTTATATAAGTATATATAAATTATATATAATATATATAAAATGTAAATTTTTATTATGTAGTTTATTGTAACTGTGATTTGTCTAAACAGAGCTTACATAAGGTAAACATTGACTATAAGAACTTATTAGAAATACAAATTATCACCAGAGAATACTATAAACACCTCTATGCAAATAAGCTAAAAAATCTAGAATAAATGAATAAATTCCTGGACACATACACCCTCCCAAGACCAAACCAGGAAGAAGTTGAATCTCTGAATAGACCAATAATAAGTTCTGAAATTGAGGCAGCAATTAATAGCCTACCAACCAAAAAAAAAAAAAAAAAAAAAAGCCCAGGACCAGAGGAATTCACAGCAGAATTCTCCCAGAAATACAAAGAGGAGCTGGTACCATTCTTTCTGAAACTATTCCAAACAATTGAAAAGGAAAGACTTCTCCCTAACTCATTTTATGAAGCCAGAATCATCCTGATAACAAAATCAGGAAGAGACACAGCAACAAAAAAAGAAAACTTCAGGCCAATATATCTGATGAACATTGATGCAAAAATCCTCAGTAAAATACTGGCAAACCAAATCCAGCAGCACATCAAAAACTTATCCACCACAATCAAGTCGGCTTAATCCCTGGGATGCAAGGCTGGTTCAGCATATGCAAATCAATTAACATAATCTATCACATAAACGAAACCAAAACAAAAACCACATGATTATCTCAACAGATGAAGAAAAGGCCTTTGATAAAATTCAAAATGATGTTAAAAACGCTTCATCTTAAAAATTCTCAACAAACTAGTTATGGATGGAACATATCTTAAAATAATAAGAGCTATTTATGACAAACCCATAGCCAAATTATATTGAACGGGCAAAAGCTTAAAGCATTCCCTTTGAAAACAGGTGCAAGACAAGGATACTCTCTCTCACCACTCCTATTCAACATAGTATTGGAAGTTCTAGCCAGGGAAATCATGCAAAAGAAAGAAATAAAGGGTATTGAAACAGGAAAACAGGAAGTCGAATTGTCTGTATCTGCAGATGACAGGATTTTATGTTTAGAAAACCCCAGCATCTCAGCCCCAAAACTCCTAAACTGATAAGCAAATTCAGCAAAGTCTCAGGATAAAAAATCAATGTGCAAAAATCAGAAGCATTCCTTTACACCAACAATAGACAAGCAGGGAGCCAAATCATGAACAAACTCCCATTCACAATTGCTACAAAGAGAATAAAATACCTAGGAATACAGCTAACAAGGGATGTTAAGGACCTCTACAAGAGGAACTACAAACCACTGCTCAAGGAAATAAGAGAGGATGCAAACAAATAGAAAAGCACTCCATCCTCATGGATAGGAAGAATCAATATCGTGAAAATGACCATACTGCCCAAAACAATTTATAGATTCAATGCTATTCCCATCAACTACCACTGAGATTCGTCACAGAATTATAAAAACTATTTTAACTTTCATATGGAATCAAAGAAGACCCAGTATAGCCAAGACAATCCTAACCAAAAAGAACAAAGCTGGAGGCATCACACTACCTAACTTCAAACTATACTACAAGGCTATAGTAATCAAACCACATGATACTGGTACCAAAACAGACATATAGCCCAATGGAGTAGGACAGAAACCTCAGAAGTAACACCACACATATGCAACCCTCTGATCTTTCCAAACCTGACAAAAACAAGCAATGGGGAAAGGATCTCCTATTCAGTAAATGATGCTAGGGAAACTGGCTAGCCATATGCAGAAAACAGAAACTGAACCTTTCTTACAAATTATATGAAGATTAAGATGGATTAAAAGACTTATATGCAAAACCCAAACCATAAAAACCCTAGAAGAAAACCTCAGGAAATACCATTCAGGACACAGGCATGGGCAAAGACTTCATGACAAAAATACCAAAAGCAATTTCAACGAAAGCCAAAATCGAAAAATGGGATCCAATCAAACTAAAGAGCTTCTGCACAGCTAAAGAAACTATCATCAGAGTGAACAGACAACCTACAGAGTGGGAGAAAATTTTTGCAATATATTAATCTGGCAAAGACCTAATATCCATAATTTACAAAGAACTTAAAAAAATTTACAAGCAAAAAACAAACAACTCCATCGAAAAGTGGTCAAAGTATATGAACAAATGCTTCTCAAAAAAAGACATTTATGTGGCCAACAAACATGAAAAAAAGCTCAATATCACTGATCATCAGAGGAATACAAATGAAAACCACAATGAGATACCATCTCACACCATCTAGAATGGCGATTATTAAAAAGTTAGGAAACAATACATGCTGGTGAGACTGTGGAAAAATAGGAACACTTTTATACTGTTGGTAGTAATATAAATTAATTCAAGCATTGTGAAAGAAGTGTGGCTATTTCTCAAGTATCTAGAGCCAGAAATATTGTTTGGCCCAGCAATCCCATTATGGGGTATATACCCAAAGGGATATAAATCATTCTACTATAAAGACACATGCACACATATGTTTATTGCAGCACTATTTACAATAGCAAAGACGTGGAACCAACCCAGATGCCCATCAATGATAGACTAGATCAAGAAAATGTGGCACATATAACCATGAAATACTATGCAGCCATAAAAAGGTATGAGATTATATTCTTTGCAGGGACATGGATGAAGCTGGAAGCCATTATTCTCAGCAAACTAACACAGGAATAGAAAACCAAATACCACATGTTCTCACTCATACGTGGAAGTTGACCAACGAGAACACAATGACACAGAGAGGAGAACTTCACACACCAGGGCCTGTTGGGGGTTGGGGGTGAGGGGAAGGAACTTAGAGGATGGGTCAATAGGTGCAGCAAACCACCAAGACACACATATACCTATGTAACAAACCTGCATGTTCTGCACATACCTCCCATTTTTTTAGAACAATTTTTTTTTTTTTTTTTTTTTTGAGACGGAGTCTCACTCTGTCGCCTGGGCTGGAGTGCAGTGGCCGGATCTCAGCTCACTGCAAGCTCCACGCCTGGGTTTATGCCATTCTCCTGCCTCAGCCTCCGAAGTAGCTGGGACTACAGGCGCCCGCCACCTCGCCCGGCTAGCTTTTTGTATTTTTTTTTTTAGTAGAGACGGGGTTTCACCGTGTTAGCCAGGATGGTCTCGATCTCCTGACCTCGTGATCCACCCGTCTTGGCCTCCCAAAGTGCTGGGATTACAGGCTTGAGCCACCGTGCCCGGCCTAGAACAAATTTTTAAAAAAAGAACTTACCTCAAAATTGGAGGTAAGTTCCAATATTAACTAATATTTCACTTATTATTTTGAGCTCTGATTGATAATAAATAATATTAATACATATTATTTAAATAGATTTCTTTTTGTGAAATGGTATCAGTATGCTGAGTTCTGTATAATGTGTTAGAATGTTATTATTAAAATCTGATCAATGTGAAATTATGAAAATAAATCCAGCCAAATTTTGTGGATACTTTTGACATAGAAATGTGTTCCCTGTTTTTTTAAGTATATATCTCTTTATTTTATTCAAGTTAACATTTTTTATATGTAGGAAGAAAATAACTAAAATAAAGAATTTTCATAGAAAGTTAATTATCAAAAAATGGCATTTGATATAGAACACATTAGTAAAAAACAATAATGTATGCTTTAAAACTTTTCAACCCATCACCTAGGTATTAAGCCCTGCATGCATTAGCAAACCACCATGGCACACATTTACCTATGTAACAAACCTGCACATCCTGCACATGTGTCCCAGAACTTAAAATAAAATAAAATAAAACATTTTTAAAAAGTAGCGCACAAGCTTCCAGCCTCTTGTAATGCAGAAATGGAGTGGAAAGTCAACAAAAGAAATCAGCATCGGTACTAAGGTCAGATCAGCAAAAACCTCAAACCTAAATTGATGTTGATTTCAGAAGTTACTGCCCAGAGTTTTCTCAAACCCCTTCGTACAAGACTATGATTCCTCTCTAAAACTAGCTGAGTCTGAGATGGGGACTGAATAGGCTCCAATATCAACATTAGAAGGATGCAAAGATGGAAATCCTTATCCTAGCACATAATATACAAAAAATCTACTGCTTAACCCCCACTTGGCATTTTATTATTAACAAATATGAATTACCATTTGCAAACCTGAAGACTCAGTTTGCTCAAGATTCCCAGCATTCCAGTCCCAACTCGGGTCCTAAACACGAGACTTTCACCTCTGTTGCTATTTACAAGTTCAGCCATGTGCTGCACCATCTTTTGCTCAAGAATGGACCACATAGATGACAGTGGTCCTGTAAGATTATAATACAATATTTTTTCCTGTAACTTTTCTGTTTAGAAATGTTAAGACACACAAACACCACTGTGTTACAATTGCCTACAATATTCAGCATAGTAACACACTGTACAGGTTTGCAGCCTAGGAGCACTCAGTTATACCATATAGTTTAGGTGTGCATTAGGCTATACCATCTAGATTTTTGAAGTACACTCTATATTTGCACAAGGATGAAATTTCCTGAGGATACATTTCTCAGAATATATCCTCATCATTAAGCAATGCATGACCTTATCGATAAAGGTAGCGTAATTTTCTCTGGAATGAGCAAAGATGCAGGTTGCTAATTTTGAGTTGATCTCATCCTTTATTTTGTCTTTCCTTTATGTTCACAAAGTTATTATTTGTGATGCTATCAAACAATAAATCAGCAGTTTAAGTTGGCTTCATAAAAAAGTTTCAATGAAAATTTCATCAGGCAGTGTATTATAACTTGATTTGTGAAAAATAAGCTTACATAACATAAAAATTGACTATAAGAACTTATCTCAAAATTGGAAGCTTTTAAGTATAATTCACTTGTTGTTTTGAGATCTGATTGATATTAAACAACATTAATACCTATTTAAATAGACTTCCTTTTTATCAGTAGACTAGTTTCTGTATAATGTGTTAAAATATTATTAAAATCTGATGATTCTGAAGTCAACAAAATGATCATTGTAGCACAATTTTAACACATTATCCCTCTTTCGTATTTTATATATAGTCATGCCATAAGATTGTGTCCCCTTGAAGATATGTTGTATTCCTCTTTATATCCCATCAAAGTACAATCTTTTCCACATGACACTTACAAAGTACTTAAAATTATTAATAGTCTTGCATTGAAAAATCTATTAATCCTGCATATAAATTACTATCTAAATTAGGGGGGATACAGCAAATATACATAGCTATGTCAAAGATCTTTGTCAGAAAAAAATCTAAATTTTAAAGGCAAATACGTTTTATGTGCATAGTTCCAATGCCAATATATAGAGGAACCAGTGATGGAATTAAAATGCATGGACTGACTTTAAAATATCTAACTTCTGACTTCAAGATTTCAGCAGAAGTTTAAGAGAAGAAACATTTTAAAAGGTAGACAAGAAGTGCACAGTAATTTTGTTTTTAGGCATAATTCAATTAACCTTAGAATAGAATCATATAGTTTAAAAAAAAGTCACCTTTTCATGTTTATTTAAAAAAAAATTTCAGCATTTGTTCCATGACCTGGAGATAAAATGTGATCGAAGAAAGCAGAAACATAGTTGTATGTTTGGGTGATGTTAGAATTTTGTAATTTAGAAGTTGGTAATGAGATGTTTATAATAAAACTAAGTAAACGGTTCACATAAACAGAGGGTTTTTTTTAAGTTTGTTGTTACTTCTATATATTTAAAACATTAGAAAAAATAATATTTCTCTTTAATAAACTTTTTTCTGGACCCTTGCTTTGATATATGTTGCATTACACTGTAATAGACCAATGCTCCAGTTTAGACTATTTTGAAAATCCAGGCATAGTATTTTAAGAAAAAAAAATATGTTTGAAGATTTTGATGAGCTATCAATGCAATCAGGACCTGATGGTTAATATTTTGTAAAGTAACAAATCTGAGAAGAGGTGATCCTATAGTTCAGATGCCAATTTTCTCTTGAGATAGTTTCCAATCATAAGTATAATGATGGATGGCAAGAAGTGAGACAGAGACACACAAATAAGGTCAAGGAAGCAGAAAGTTTAGAAATTATATGGGGCTGGAGAAGAAGAAAACAGAATTAGGGCTATCAAAGCAATCAAGACTTATGAACCAATAGTTAAGAAATGATGTTCAAATAAGTGAATCTGACTTTCGATAATTTTGCTTTTAAGCATTAGATGAATATACAAACTGCAGAGAAGAAAAGCTTTAGAAACTACATAAAATCTTCAGAAAGGGTAGTGTTGAATGCTATATAATCCCATACTCTCAAACAGAGAAATAGAAATGTAGTTCAGGACCTGCTAAAAAAGAAGGTAACATGTAAGCATCATAACCTTTCATTTGGAATCCCCGGGGAGCTATATACTGATAGCTGTGGTAAAACAGAGATAAGTGGAAACTATAAAAGTTCTAATCCAGCCTTGATCAGTTAATTACCCAATGAATTAACATAATTTCCCCCAAGTCTATCAGCCAATCAGAGTACAGGATAAATCCCCTATGGAGGAAGATCACATCATCAAAAACATCCATTATTTATCATACAAAAAGTGCAACATTCAATGAAAAATTACTAGGTATAGCAAGAAACTGGAATAAACACACACACCTACCCACATACACACACACACACACACACACACACACACATATACTACTTAGCACATACATACACAAAACAAATACAAGCAACAACAAAAACAAGACAATAGAAACAGGCTTAAATTCAGAACTTATGAAATTTGAAATAGCTATGATAAATATGCTTCAAAAAATAAAATAGTAGACAGATCAAAACTTTCACCAAAAACTAAAATATATATAAAATAACCAAATGGATTATCTAAAATAATAAAATTAGATTGTTAAATTAAGGTAGATTTAGTAGAAGATGTAGCACAGTGGAGAAGAGAATTAAACAACTGTGAAATAGTTGGGTTAAAGTATCCAGGATGATGCTCAAAAAGAAAACATATACATAAGAAAGAATACAAAACATGTGTAATTGTAGTCTTAGAAGAAAAGCAAGGAGAAAACAAGGCAGAAATAAGTAAATAAATATTAGCTTAGAATTTTAAAGCATTATGAAAAATATGAAGCTATATATTCAATAACTTGTGTAAACCTGAAAAACAAAACCAAAGAATATATTTAGAAAGTAGATAGGGGGATGAATACATTTTAAAAGCAGGTAGAGTGATAAAAATGCATTATCTTTTAAAGCAGCAGCAATAAGACACATAGCTGACTTGATCACAGCTCACTGCAGCCTCTACCTCCTGGTCTCACCTAATCCTCCCACCTCAGCCTCCCAATTAGCTGGTACTACAGGTGCACACCACAATGCCCAGCTAATTTCTGTCTTTTTTTGTAGAGATGGGGTTTCGCCATGTTGTCCAGCTTGGTTTCAAACTGCTGCACTGGATCCATCCACTTCAGCCTCCCAAAGTGCTGGGATTACAGACCTGAGCCACAGCTTCCAGCCAAGTAACTGACTTTCAAGAATAATGATGTGAAACAGTAATAGACTACACTATTGTAAAGAATAAATGGATAAAATATTCCAATTAAAACATCATCACCTGGATAAAAATAAAAAGACTTTTTAAAATGGCATGTTTTAAAACACTAGACAAAAAAAAAAAAAACCTGGTGCAATTTATTTCCCATTAGACAATGTAGATTTAAAGGCTTGATGAATAAAGCCTGATACCTGCTAAAACAAAACTAAATTATTGCTTTTGTAATTTTTCCATCATCAAATCAAATCAGTCAGAATTATATTACCAGTTAAATTTTGACAGAACTTTTTCGGCTTCAGAGTCATGGTATAATAGGAGTCTAGAAAATAGTACTTAAAGATGGACATACTTAAAATATTGAGAAATTTAGAAAGACATCTTCATTTTTTTCAGTTTCTTAGATTTAGGGCATATCTCAGTGCAATGTAACTTTTCTAAATAATGTTATTGCACTAATTGCTAATTCTGTACAGAAAGTAGCTAAGAACACAACTTGTGAAACAACACCCTTATTTAGAGTCCAGACCACTATTTGTCTTTGCAACCTTGGCAAATTAGTTATCTACTGGAAGTTGCAAAGAATTTTAGCATTCCAGGCAGTCTAGAAGAGGGTTCTGGCCACTAGGTGGGCATGTCCCATTAGCTTGCTAAACTTTTGTCTTGGTAGGGAGAGGTGATGCTTCCAGACACAATGGAGGGTTTCTCTAAAGCAGTTGATCAAGGCAGGGTCTTCCCTGGCCTAAGGTGGTGCTGTTTATTTAGAGCTTGTTAGGTTTTACTATTTCATGTTTATTATGTACCTTTTATTTTTGATACCCTGGGGACAATTTATGACCATTTAGAAATGATTACATTGGTGCTAACAAGCAGGAGATAAAGATATAGATGAATTTTTGAGATGTTACAAAAATGATTTTCATTTCTTTAGATTTGTGGTGAGCACTGCTGTCATAGCATATCTCCAAACATTTGATTTGATTGTTTAATACTCCAGGGAAATAATCTTAAAAGTATTGTAATAGCAAAGTCAAATATACCTATATTATCGCCATACTATTATTACCACCATACTATTATGGCACATGCCCCATAGTAGACATTTATGCTTACCAAGAGTTTTCCTGAATTAATCCAGAGTGATGACAAGTTTAAAATTCCAGGAGCTTTTTAGGCTAAAGAAATATGACATTAAAATGAGGCAGGAGAATCACTTGAACCCGGGAGACAAAGATTGCAGTGAGCCGAGATTGTACCACTGCACTCCAGCCTGGGCAACACTGCAAGACTCAGTCTCAAAAAAAGAAAAAAAAAAAAAGCCAAAGCCAACTTATAAAGAATATAAAGAAATATTTTATTCAAACTGAAATGGAGATGGCAAGATTATTCTGTCAGTGGCTTTATTTCGCCAGCATTTAATGATACAATCAACATTCAATTTTCTGTAAGAACTTTTAATCATTTCGGTTAACCTGAGCTACATTTTGTATTTACTTTGTTTTTTTTCATTGTTATTGAATTTCACTGAAATTCCTTTTTGACTTTTCCCCAACTTTTGCTCATGCTGGTTTTTAGCCCTGCACTAAGGCGTGCCATTGCACACTTAAAAAATTCCCCAAATATAATTATCTTTCCTCTAACCTCTCTTCCTCTCACCTCACTAAGGATATACGTACAGGAGAAATGGAAATCATGGGGAAAAGCTACACTGCATCTTTCACTCCTTTTGGGAGGTGACAATAGAGAATAAGAGAGTGGAACAAATACATATGATTCATATAATTTATAATCTAGTATGAATAACAAAATGCGCTTATTTTTAAGTTACCATTGACAATAAAGAAAGCATTGAAAAATATAGTATAAGGATTTTGACTCTTATTTTTTTCCCAAATTTCCAAAATTCTATGGTTTGACAGTTTCCTTTTTATCATTTGAATGTTGATATTTATGGGAAAAATTAGTAGACCAATAAGGGATTACAACAAAGAATTAAGCGCATTTTGGGTTTCTTTGTAAAAATTAAAAAGCAGGGGAAGCTTTTAATCATGATAATTTTTTTACATATTATATAATTAAAGCAATTTTTTTCAGGCTGCACTTAATTTCACAGTACAATTCATACACATGTATATAATATCTATCTTTATCTATTTGTATATATCTATCTAGCTACATATATCTATGCAATCAAAGTCACAATAGTTTCAGCTTTTGCTAGTTTTCTATGCTATTGCTTCAGCTCTTTCTATCAAATTTCAAAAAATTTGTTCCACCCTAGCAACCTACACACTAAACTGGAGTGATGAGACGTCAGTGAGATACAGAACACAAAAGGGTGTGTCTTATGGCAATGACAAGGTTGCCCTAGTAGTTTATGACTTAGTGAAATGTAAACCCTGTCTCAAGGATACTGACTATGTCTATTCTATGCTACAGGCATTTAGCAATGAAGGAAAATATCCATTATAAATTTTTAATCTCATAAACATTATATAATAGTAAAATATGAATTGATCCTATCTATATATCTACACATACAAAAGAAACATACAGAAATATTTGTACATATGCACCTGTGCATATGTATAGATGTGTGTATATCAATGTATACACACATAGATATGTATGTATTACACATCTGTAATATATATATTACATATATAAATATGCACACAGGTATCAGAAGTAATAGGCAGAAATACAAAGGATGAGGCCAATTGGAAGGACCATATGTTATTTACATAAACTGTTCACATTTTCAAACCTATGAAACACTTTTCAGATGACAAAGATTTATGATTATCAAAACTTGACAAAAAAGTGGGCTGCTTCGAGTAAATTAAGCCTACTCAATTCTGACATACCAAAAATAATTTAATAAAAACAAGATTAAAATTCGGAACTCTCAAAAAGAATTTTCAAAAAACAAAATAAATTATGCAAATATTGTTATCCTTTAGTATAGACAATGTACTCAACTGAATACACTTATGTTGCTATGTCTTAATATTTTAATTTTAAATAAGAAATACTAAACCCTTTTACATAAAAGCATTTTTTTCCTTAATAACATCAAAACAGATTGAGTTAAAAACTGAGCTATCCCATAACTGAAAAAAGAAAGCAAAGATGCCGGTCTTGCAATCAGACAATAAATAGGCAATGGGAAAAATATGTTAATTCCAGTAAAATATTTAATTCACATTTTTATAATTTTAGAAGATTACTTGTTCTTCATGTGCAAGCATGTTTGTGTGCATTATATTTAGGATTTGTGATTATACAACAAAATAAGTTGTTGAAATCAATTGAAGCAAATAGAAATTATATTATTATTTTTGTTATTATAGCTGCAGGCTGATAAATTAACTTCATCTAGTCTGTAGGAAACCACTTAGCACCATAGAAGAGGTTGCTTATACATAAGACCTATTACTCATAAAGAGTTAATTTAATCCCCATGGCGAAGTACTTTACTCTCAGAAAGCTCTTTTTCTTCATTCGTGTTCACCATAGGAATAGGCCAATTGATAATAATATACATCTCTGAAACTGCTGTGATGGATAAACATTTCTCCAAATTACCCAAATTAATTTCAGCAGGTTGCTAAATTTTCTACCTATGGATTTTTTTTTCCTTTTTTTAGCTCATTGTTCAAATGAAAGATTTCCACAGACAAAAGAGTTCTCTTAGACTTGATGCCAGAACTTGGGCAAATGTGAATATCTGCAGCATTTAAAAATTGTAAAATGGGTCATTAAGCATGCACAAATATTTTGGCTAATAGCCTTCAGCTACAGTCTCCAATTTTAAACATTGCTATTTCCATCTTAACCTTCTATTCACAAAATAAAGTCATAATTAAATGCCACTGACTTGTTCTTCCTATTGATCTTGAATATATGTAAACAGGCTCCTGGTAGGAAGGAGGTGTTTGTAATTCTAAGAGTCTTTATTTCTCATTACTCTTTTCATTTCTGATATTGCAAAACTTCCTTAAAATTAATTAATATTATTATATATCAGAGAAAATGGCACATCAGCTACCTTTGGTGTGAAGGTAGAAATGGAACTTTTCCTTTCACAGATGATGAGCCTGGTAGAAATTTTATACCAGGGATTTTTCTACCCACAATTTCATCAATTGCATTAAAATAAACAGTAATAATCAGAGTGGAGCTAGAACAAAAAATACACCTTTTAAGCATGACTCTGTGACTGTATTCATCTGTTTTCACACTGCTATAAAGAAATAACTGAGACCGGGTAATTTATAAAGGAAAGAGGTTTAATTGACTCACAGTTCCACAGGGCTGGGGAGCCCTTAGGAAACTTACAATCATGGCAGAAGGAGAAGTAGGCACCTTCTTCACAAGGCTGCAGGAGAGAGAGAGTACAGGGGAAACTGCCACTTTTATGCCATCAGCTCTCATGAAAATTCTCTCACTATCATGAGAACAGCATGGGGAAAACCACCCCCATGATCCAATCACCTCCCACCAGGTCCCTCCCTCGACACATGAGGATCACAATTTGAGATGAGATTTGGATGGGGGCACAGAGCCAAACCATATCACTGTTCTTTATAGTATAAATTGTCTTCTCAGTTTATTGTGAAATTTTATGCTTGTAAATAAAGTACACTTTTATTCATAGTCTGAAAGAAATGAGGCTGTATCTACAAACCTGAAGATATGAATAATTAGAGAATGGTGTACCTATTCTCTTCTGTCTTTCAGGATTTGGGGTTTTCATGAGATTCTGAATTTCCAAGAAATGCTGATATTTTTGTGCTTTTAATGTATTGAATGGGAAAATGAAAATGCCAGTATATGTTGGAGATAAGCATTTTAAAGGGAACTATGAAACAAGTTTAATAATATCTCAAAACTCTTTGGAAGATTTCCTAATTGTGGTTTCTCTGCAAACAATCACATATTTTAGAGTAAAAAGTTATCTCATACTTTCAGGGTAGGATAACATTTGGTAGCCTGTTTTTCTCTAAATGCCACTTGATGCTAACGGCATCAATACCTGGGAACATGTATGCAGCCACATTTTTCTTTGGTCCCATAGTGTGTGTTTGACATTTGCAATACAGGCAAAACCAATTTTCTATAAGATATTTATTTGTTCACTTCTTAATTTTATAAGTAAATGTTCATTAAATGCCTTCCAGATTTAGAGAATGTTCCGTGTAATGTATAAACAATAGTGAACAAGATAGATGCGATTCTTGAAACTGGAGGTACATTCCGTATCACTGGAGTAGCCAGAGGATTACCAAAGAAAATATCAGAAAAAAATATGCTACCACAGCATTAGAGTGCAAATAAAAATAAATATATTGCATGAGTGCCTCTGCCTCTATTCATAAGTTAACATATATTTATACTGGACTATGTGCTAAGAGATATTGATAATTATGTCACTATAAAATAACGGCATATTACAGTTGAAAGCGGCCTCAGGAATTTTGCAATGGAACTCCATCTCATGACGAACAGAGATTTCAAAATAACTGTTCCTAGAGATGTTCATGGCTTAGTTGGCTAGTCTTGTCTAATAAAGGCAACAAGAAGTCAGGAAGAATATTAAACACGGGTGCTTGTCATTGCAAATTATAGTGACTTAGTTCACCAAAAACACAGGAATCTAATTATTTAGGTTGGCAACTCTTCTTCCCAAAGGTTACAAAAAAATGATGAGGTTGAGCCTGGAGACTGTTGCTGTGATGACGGGAACAGAGTTCTAAAAATGAGAGCTAAACAGAGAATTTATTTCTCTACAACAATAAACTACAATAAGTTAAATTTGTTTAGTTTATATTTCTTTTAGATTCTGAAATTATTTTAATAACTAAATTTATACAACAGACAAAAATAAGGGAAACCGTGTAATTATAAAATAAAAATATATGTTTGAAAACACTATAGAAAATAAAAAAAAAAAACTCTATGAGACTGGAATTGTGAAACTAACAAATGAGAAATTTACAATAGCTTGAAAAATACTATTTTTAGTAAATATTTCGAACTATGTACTATGAGTGCAAACTTTTGATATGTTCTATGACTTATATAAAAAAAGAGAAGAATGTTTTCTGTAGTATGGGAGCAAAATTCACCTGACCAAATAAATAAAATACATATAATGTTTCTCTTTGACACTGCATACTAACCATCCTTTGAAAACCCAAAAGTTTATAAAACAAATGAGATTTATGTAGAATTGTTACTGTAATTCAGAGTTGAGATTACATCATAGAACAGGATTACCAAAATAAGACTTCAAGACAAGAAGGTGCATGAGGTCTATAAAAAAATATAACTGAGGTCTACATAAGCAGAAGGAAAGATATACCAGTCACTCTTTTGGAATGGTTCATTTAGAAGTGCCAGTTTCCCTTTATCAATCTTTTAAAAGGTAAAGTGGGAACTATCCACCACTCCTTCAAAACTTGGTTTTGGTAAAGGTCAAAACCAATTCTTCTCTAGGCTTCTTGTTATTGCTAACAATTTTTCTGCTTAAATCTACTCTTTCTTCACTCCATAGCCCAAACTCTCATCTTTAGTATTACCTGGAATCTCCTTCAATCTGCGATGACTCTATCAAAATTCTTCATTCACGTTCCTTGGCATATTTTAAGTTTGCCTTTCTGACCATATCTCTAACATAGACTGTTTGAAAATATCTTCCAGGAAATGAATCCAATTGTTATTAGCAACTCAAACTTCTTTAAAGTAGTCTGTGGTAGGGAGAATTTTACGATAAGCTCCATTATTCCTATCCCTGGATATAAATGCTCTTCCTAGCTATTTAATCAGTCAATAACCTAGGTACTTCTGTGAAGGAATTTTGAAAATGTAATTAAGTTCCTAAATCAGATGACCTTAAGATACAGAGATTATCTTTTGTGTGGTAGAGGTACTGAAATGAATTGTTAAACGAGACTGGAGAATATTTGAAGCATGACAAGGATTTGATGCAAGGGAACATCTCCTTTGCTGACTTACAAGGACAAAGGGACCTGCCTAGCAATGTGGGCAAATTTTAGAGGCTGAGAGTTGCTCCTTGATCATAGGCAACAAGGACATTAGAATTTCAGTGCCCTGAATTGTACCCCTAACCTGAATAGGGTTGGAAGAAGATTCTGCCCTAGACATTCAGAAAGGAATGCATCATGGACAAATTAATCTCAAACTTGTTGCACTCCAAGCAGGGAACCCAGACACTCTTTGCTTATATTAATGATCTATAAAACCATTAGAAAATAAACAGATGTTTAAAACCATTAGAAAATAAACAGATGTTCTTTTAAACTACAACGTTTGTGATAACTTGTTATATAATAATAAAAAATGAATACACAATCCAAGTACTGTCCTAGTGAATATAATTATTTTTTCAGGTAATGTATCCTTCAATTACGGGTCATGATGATGCGTTAAGAAGTGCCTTAAGATAATAAATGAGTTACTTATAAAGTTATTAAGTGTGGCATTGTTTTGTAATTAGAAAAGACTGGAAATTGCACAAAGTCCATCAGTAAGAAACTGATTGAATAAACCATATTATATCCACACATTGAAATACAACGCAGTTATAAATGGTGTGGCATGATCTCTATATCACTCTCCAGGTGATCTATAATAACTCCAGGAGTTATTAAGTTTAAAATATAAAAAAGACATATATCCATATATCTTGTATGCTATCTTGTAGGTAACAAAACAGAAAAAATACATTTATAATACAAAAAGACACACTAAAGAGATCAAATTAAAACTAACAAAAATATGTTCCCAAAGGGAGAAAGGAAAAAATTATTGAAAGTGTTCACATAGAAATAACACTTCTACGAATATACCACTTGCTATGTAGCTTCAACTATTCTACATATTATCTAAAGTAAAATTTGATAAAATATCAGCTGTAATAATTAAAAACAAGCTTCAATAAATAATTCCCTACAGAGTTGTTAACATGCCAATTACTTTAAGGTACTTTAAAACACAGCATTTGAATTTATACCCATAGGGGAATAAATTCTAAGGAAAAACAGAGCTAAAAAATACTAAAGTTTATCTAGATATCTAATTGTTGGTGTCAATACACACACAGACATACATCCATATGTGTGTATATATATATACACACACACAAATATATACATGTATACACACATATATTTATGACATATTTATGAATGTATGAATATATATAAAGCAAATAAGTAAGTAGTTCACTTTCAGTAGCTTTTAATGTAACTGAGAAGATTTAGTTTCATAAGAATTTTAAGTCAGTTTTTTCTAGTTCTGTGAAGAATGCTATTGGTAGTTTCATAGGAATAACATTGAACCTATAAATAGCTTTGGGCAGCATGGCCATTTTAATGATATTGATTCTTCCTATTCATGAGCATGGGATGCTTTTCCATTTGTTTGTGTCATCTCTGATTTTTTTGAGCAGTGTTTAGTAATTCTGATTGTAGAGATCTTTCAACTCAGTGATTAGCTGTTCTCCTATGTATTTTATTATTTTTGTGGCAACTGTAAATGTGGTTTCATTCCTGATTTGGCTCTTGGCTTGGCTATTGTTGATGTATAGGAATGCTAGTAATTTTTGTACATTAATTTTG
The DNA here is from genome assembly GCF_043159975.1 of Macaca nemestrina. Classification (NCBI taxonomy): domain Eukaryota; kingdom Metazoa; phylum Chordata; class Mammalia; order Primates; family Cercopithecidae; genus Macaca; species Macaca nemestrina. The sequence goes on along the minus strand of NC_092132.1, from coordinate 67,524,551 downwards.
TGTCCTGAAACTGTGGTGAAGTTGTTTATTAGCTGAAGGAAGCAATAGTAAACAGAAAGAACAAAGCTGAGGCATCATGCTACCCTACTTCAAATTATACCACAGGGCTAGATTAAACAAAACAGCATGGTACTGGTACAAAAAGAAACATAGACCAGTGGAACAGATTAGAGAGTCCAGAAATAAGACTGCCCACCTACAGCCATCTGATTTTCAACAAAGCTGACACAAGCTAGCAATGGAGAAAGGACTCCCCATTCAACAAATGGTGCTCGGATAATTGGCTAGCCATATACAGAAGATAGAAACTGGACCACTTCCCAACACCATACACAAAAATTAACTTAAAACGGATTAAAGGCTTAAATTTAAAACCCCAAACTATAAAAATCTCCGAAGACAATATAGAGAATACCATCCTGAACATAGGAACAGGTAAAAGTTTAATGACAAAGATGCCAAAAGCAATCATAACAAAAACAAAAATTGACACATGGGGGATGTAATTAAATTTAAGAGCTTCTGCACATCAAAAGATCACCAGAATAAACAGACAATCTATAGACTGGGAAAAATATTTGCAAATATTTGCAAACTATGCATCTAAAAAAGGTCTAATATCTAGGACCCATGATAAACAAATTTAAAATAAAAAAGCAACCCCATTAAAAAGTAGACAAAGGATATGAACAGACAATTTCAAAAGAAGACATACAGGCATGTGAAAAATGCTCAATATCACTGATCATTTGACAAATGCAAATCAAAACCACAAGGAGATACCATCTTTCACCAATCAGAATTATTATTATTAAGAAGTCAAAAAATAACAGATGCTGATGAGGTTGTGGAGAAAAGGGAGCATTTATACATTGTTGGTGAGAGTGTAAATCAGTTCAACCATTATGAAAAGCAGTATGGTGGTTCCTCAAAGAGCTAAAAACAGAACTACTACTTGACCCAGTAATCCCATTACTGGCTATATACCCAGAGGAATATAAATCATTCTACCATAAAGACACATGCAAGCAAATGTTCATTGCAGCACTATGCACAATAGCAGAGACATGGAATCAACCTAAATGCTGATCAATGACAAATTTAACAAAGAAAATGTGGTATATATATACCATAAAATACTACATAGCCATAAACAAGAATGAGATCATGTCTTTTGTGAGGATATAGAGGGAACTGGAGGCCATTATCCTTAGCAAACTAACACAGGAACATAAAACCAAATGCCTCATGTTCTCACTTATAAGTGGGAGCTAAATGATGAGAATTCATGAACACAAAGAAGGGAATAATGAACACTAGGGCCTCCTTGACAATGGAGTGAGAGAGGAGGGAAAGGAGCAGAAAAAATAACTATTGAGTACGAGGCTTAGTACTTGAGTGACAAAATAATCTGTACAACAAACCCCCAAGATATGAGTTTACCCCCAAACCTAAAATAAAAGTTAAAAAAAGTGCAAATTCAGAGGAAAATGTATAATAATAAAACCAAAGAAACTAAACACTAAAAAATATCAGTATAGAATATGCTTTAAAATACATGCCATCATTCTCTCCACTTAGAAGACCTAGAAACAATGACAATACAATAGCAATAAGTTTGCCTCAGGTTGTTGTTTCTAATCAGTATATCTCACTATTAAGAGATTTAGGTACCAAGGCTCTTTGAATAAATAACTGTTTCTGGATCTGTGGAAGGAAATATGAGATGAATCCTGATAACATTTAGTTTCAAAAAGTAAGGGAGGTATCAAAAACAATGGGTCATACCAAAAACTCAAAGAAACCAGTATGAATGTACTAGAGTCAGGGTTCTCTTAGAGGAACAGAATTAATAGGAGCTATATGTACACACACACACACACACACACACACACATATATAACAGCATATTAAGTATTAACTTACATGACCACAAGGTCCCACTATAGCCTGCCTGCAAGCTGAGGAGCAAGGAGAGCCAGTCTGAGTCCCAAAGCTGATGAACTTGGAGTCCCATGTTTGAAAGCAGGAAGAATCCAGCACAGGAGAAAGATGTAGGCTGGAAGGCTAGGTCCATCTCTCCTTTTAGTGATTTTCTGCCTGCTTTATATTCACTGGAAGCTGAAGAAATTTTGCCCACCAGATTAAGGGTGGATCTTCCTTACGGAGCCCACTGACTCAAATGTTAATCTCTTTTGGCAACACCCACACAGACACACCCAGGATTAATACTTTATATCCCTCAATCAAATCAAATTGACACTCAGTATTAACCATCACGATAAAGATGCTTCCATTTGGCAAATGACAGGGAAATTTGAAGATAAAAAAGGAAGAAATCCAATTAAGTAATCACATTGATTAGATAAAAATCTATGAGTTTATAATAATGCTCTACGAAAGGGAAAATAATCACTTCTCATTGGAGGTAACTAGAATACCAGCTATTTATTCTGAAAATAAGTTATTGAAAAAGTAAACATATTTGATTTTTCTTTATCTACTATGTTTCAGAATAAATTAACAGAACAAATTAACTGCTGTTGATGAGAAAGCCATTTGTCATAAAAGTTCAATGAGCAAAATTTTTCATGACTTAATTTGGAAATCACTATTAAATAATCACTGATAAATATTGATTAGTGCAAGGATTATTAATGTTTGAAATTAAGTGAAAGGTTAATAGAATTCTGTCCATAAAACAGAAAACATACTAGTTATATCAACAGAGATAAGTTAATATAGGGAATTGGTTAAATATGTATGTATTACAGGGAAAAATTGTTTCTGATATGGATGTGCATTTCCTTTCCTTGCCCATAGTGCTTCTGCCAGAACTAAATATTGAAGACAATGTGCTCAACTGCTATAGTTTTCATTTCTATAACTGTTGATAATGCTGTCATTGATATTTGTATTTTCCTTCTTTCACTACCCATTCCATATTTTATTGCCTTAAGCTAGGACCTTAACTGATCAGGGTTATTAACTTTTAGGATAAACTACATAGTAATTCAAGAAGTATCTTAATCATCAGTGGTCAGGAATATATGTATATCTATATCTACATAGTTATAGATCTTTCTTAATTTTTTCATTACTTCTTACCATCTAATTTCTACTCTTACATATTAAAATACTAAGTTGTATCTCAAAATATTCCCTGCATTCCAAACACAGAACAGGGAGTCAATATGAGCATCCCTCCATTTGCTAAGTGTGTCTATTACAAATATATTTACTCATTTATAAATACGTAATGACTGTGGAGGACAATCAAGTACTATGTCCATAGTTTTACTGAGCCAATAATATGTTGAACTTGCTCCTAAATTCTACTTTCTAACTGACTGTCTTATCCTCTCATTTTAATTAACAAAACACAATTATTCTAAAATCAATTCAAAGCAAATATCTGAGAATTTATTTTTGTACCCAATATGGTAAGTCTCTCTTGTAGTTGTGTTGTCACCTACCCTCTGTTTATTTGCAATTCCATTATCATAATAGAATCAGGTGGTATTTTCCACTACCATCTCCAATCTAAAAAAAAAAAACAAAAACAAAAAGTAAAACCAAAAGACTTTCAAGAATACTAGTGATCCCCTCATTAATGTATCCCTCGAAAGCCTTAGCAAAGGGAGTGTCTTCTTGAGATATATGATAGGTAATGTGTAAAAACGTGATGTTCATATACTATAAATACATACCCATATCAATATCTCTCAAAGCCTTTAAAATTCTCTCTTTGCATTACTTCAGGGTAGTTCTGACATTTAACTTCACTAAATATAGGCCACTTTTGTACAAGTTTCAGTCAATCAAGCAAAGCATTATAGTTACTTCCAGTTGTACAAACTAATGCACAAATGCACACCCCTAGTGAGTAACCTAATATTTGTGATTTTGTTCCATTGTATTTTTCTTCTTAGTCTAAAAGCCATAGATTTTACTCATACATTTATCAATTGGGCTTCTGCTGATAATCATTTAACGAGACAACACAGTTCTCTTGGTGTCCATTTCTTCCTGAAGCTACTTCTCCTTCATCAAACTTGGTATTGTCTCCCTGAAATATACTGATGTGTGACTACAGTTATAGGTCTAGAGGCCAGGAGAGGTGTTTGAGGTGGCTACAAGTACACATGCTCTTGCAAGACCATTGACCCAGGTGTGTTCATGAAAGGATTTTCAGGCAAAAGATGAATGTTTTCTGCACACACAGAATGTTGTACTCATTCCACTAGCAAGGGATGTTCAGAATGGCTCAAGGGGTAAAGGCTTCAGCCTCATTTGAGTTTATTCAGATAGCCCAATTCTGGCTCTCAGGTTACAGCTCCTTCCCAACCAATGCCCTAATTCTCACTTGAGAGACTTAGGAAGGCCATGATTTCAACTTATAATTAGGAAAGTATACAACTAAATTTTATAACCCCGTGGCTAAAAGAATTAGTAAATTATCTTAGAGACACAGAAGGAACTCTGTAATTGCCTTTTTTAAAGGTATTTTAAAATTCATTATTTTATTTCATTTCATTTTTAAGACAGATTCTTGTTCTGTTGCCCAGGCTGTAGTGCAGTGGCGTGATCATAGCTCACTGCAGCCTTGAAGTCCTGGGCTTAAGAGATCCTCCTGTCTCAGCTTCTCAAGTTGTTAGGACTCTAAGTGCATGCCACCATGCCTGGCTAACTCTCTAGTTCTCTGACCATGACTGTGCTAAAGATAAGCTCACGCTTGTTCTTTCATTTGTATAAGCTCTCTAATACGGGTAGAAGCAGCTGCCACATTAACAGTCCTGGTACTTATAATTACTGTGTAAAGACAACTTGTTCCTGCAAGGGACTGCTTCATTAAGCACTTCACCACAATCAAACAAACCTTATAAGTTGGTTATTCACAAGGCCATCAATTAGTATTATGACTCTTTTCACTGAAAAGGAGCTTAGTACCAGATTCAAAGCTAGGGATATGAAAACGACAAAAGCAAATCAGTCTTCTGTCATTAAGGATGTTTTCTAGGACTATTTATTTTATCAAGTAACTGTATCAGGCAGATTGTAGTTAGTAAACAGAAAGTTTCTAGTTGGTGAATCCAATAAAACAGTAAGATAAATTGGTTAAAAAGATATGGGAGGAAGGAGATGAAGAAGAGGCATTGAAGTAGCACAGAGACAGTAACTGGAAGTGTCAGATAAAAGGGCAATGCAAAAAAGGGTTAGGGGTTTTAGAACCAGGCTCCATGGAGAAGGCACTGCTGAATGGTTACTAATAACTCGAAAGTTTGGAGAAGGGCTCTTAGGAAATTAAAACTCAAATTTCTAGAGAGAGGACGCGGCCTACCTGGTACTGCTGTCTTAGAGCAGACACAACAAAGTTGTACCTCAGAGTCTCCAAAATAAAAGATAAAGAAAAATAAATCTGGATAGAGGGGCTAGTTGCTTCTGGAATCAACTTCTGTTTCCATGGCAAGGGACCATTTCTGGGAAGATAACAAAAAGAAACAACAAGCAAACAAGAAATAGTCAAGGCATTTTCCCTTTTCTCTCTTGCTCTATACCCCCTTATTAACAGAACCTGAAAAAAAGCTAAATGACAAAAGTCAAGGTGGTTTCCAAAATTTCTGCCCCCGCATCACAAAACTGAGTAGAGAGAAGTGGGTTTGAAGTTGAGAAACAATAAGTTAATGATGGGAAAAGTAAGAAATTTTCAATGGAGGCATCACATTGTTACTACATTCACCAACTGATTGGGTTTAGCATCACTCAGACAGAAACACCAGATATTACATGTCTCCTGAGGGACAGAAATGCAAAATATATAGCACCACATACAAAGCATTTTTGGTCCCAGCCAAATAGTAATAATGATAATGGTAATGACAAGTAAACCTGAACCTAGTCAAGACTTGAGAGTTAACTCTGTAAGAAATACAATTGGTAAAGGAAAGTAGATAAATGACACTATGATGAAACCACAGTTAAAACATAATGTGGATGGTTTTTTCAAGGTATGGAACACAGTTATTGCCATAAATTAATCAGAAAAGAATGCTATAGGGAAAACATTTGGGGAACAGGACCCGTTTTACTTTAAGAAAATCATAACATCAATGTTATGGATGAACTTTGTTTGAATCATGATTTGATTTTTATAAAACATTTTAAAATTATAATTATTTTTTAAAATTGGTGTTGTTACATGATTTGAACTAATCAACTATAAATATAGATATCACAAATATTAATATGGACTGGATATTAGTTCATAACATTTATTTTGAATTATGCTAAGTGGAAATTGCAGCATTGGTATGATATAAGAAATATTTTTATTGTATTTTTAAAGATATACACTTAGTCTGCAAAAGTAAAATAACATGAAATCTACAATTTGTTTAAAATAGCTCAGAAAAAGAGCGAGAATAGATGAAGCAAGAGTTGCAAATTTAATAATACTAGAATCTGGTTAATAGTAGTGTAGGATTTATTATTCTATTTTTGTTTGAAATTTTTAATAATAATGTTTACAATGTTTTTAGGTAACTTCCAAGTTCATGTTGAATTTACTACACAATTTCATATATCTCCTATCCCAATTTCTTATCAAAAATCTTAAAAATATATTAAGAAAAGCAAAAAAAAATCAATCAGACTACACATTGAAGATACAGCAAATGGGGGATGACTTCCTCTAAGGTCCATATACACCATGGAATACCATGCAGCCATAAAAAATGAGTTCATGTCCTTTGCAGGGACATGGATGAAGCTGGAAACCATCATCCTCAACAAACTAACACAGGAACAGAAAACCAAACACCACATGTTTTCACTCATAAGTGGGAGTTGAACAATGAGAACATATGGACACAGGGAGGGGAACATCACACACCAGGGCCTGCCAGGGGGTGGGGGGTATAGGGGATGGATAGCATTAGGAGAAATATCTAATGTAGATGATGGGTTAATAGGTGCAGCAAACCACCATGGCATGTGTATACCTATGTAACGAACCTGTATGTTCTACACATATATCCCAGAACTTAAATTTGAATAAGAAAAATTAGTAGAGCTGCTTGAAAAAACACAACCAAATGTACCTGAAAGATCGAAGGGTGGCAAGTTAATATATAGGGTAGTTTTAGATTGCTCCCACTGATATTGGTTTATCCATATTGTAGAATATTTTAGTATAAAATTGTCTACATTCATAAAGATGCATATTAAAATTAACTACAGAAACAGCTTGAGTAATGCCTTTCTCCTCCTTTCTTCTTGTCAATCAGATATTATCTTTATACATTGTTTTAGAGTATGTATCTATCAAAATTCTACATTGTCGAAGGATGTGTAATTTATACAGCAAGTATGTGATGGATAAAATAAAGTGCAAAAACAATCCTTAAAATATTGTATTTGAATAAAAACAATCTTAAATCACATAATCTGAAAAAAGGGGGTACATATTTTACCAAATATGCTAACCTATACAAGACTGCTTGAGAAAAAGAATATGCCACGTCAGATGAGAAAAGGTTGTAGGTAATACTGGCTAAGGACCATGCATATTTACCTGACCATATAGTGTCATTTTGAGAAAAAAACCTGCCAATAGCTACATGGTTACTACGAGCAATGTAGGATGTTTACAACAATTCTGAATAACCCCCTTCTTTATGCATGAATATACAGGAGTAAAAGAACATGTCTAGGCAAAAATTCTGCAGCATAAAGCAAATACATCTCTTTCTATGAGACTCTGAGGAAGTGCATTTCTCTGAATTTTCCTTACTATGGATAGCAGAAGGAAAGTTTAGACAGTTTCTATTTGGTATCACAAAAAGACACAGATTAAAAAAAAAATGATCTAGTAGATATGGAGAGAACAGAGACTCAACTATAAATACTAAGCAATACGTAAAAATAAATTAGAACAAAAGTATGAGAAACAATAACCAAACATGCTATTAATGCTTTAGTAGGAGAAAGAAAAGGTTCGTTTTCAGTATGAAGTAACTCACCCTGTTCTTTTCACATGGTGCCCTGGGACAACTGTACTGAGAGCATAGAGTCTCCATAGATGACATCTTTCAAAAAGCGCTTACTTCGTTACAGACAGATATTTGCAACCTCATAGACAAGCAGCAGCAGCAGTGGTCTTGATTGTAGAGACCATTACAATTATTACAGAGAACCATCTTAACGCTCATCAGCAACACTTCATGACAGAAAGGAGAAGCAAAAGAATGGCAGCTGCAGAATGATATAAACCAGAGCCGACTTATCCAGTCACAGACGGTTCCTCTGGCTGGAATTTGTGCCTCTGGTTGTTTGGACAAAATAAGACAGAACAATGTGCAGGAAAGAGAGTCAAACTGCCCATATGGCAAGTGGACATTTAAACAGATATAAGTTTAATGTGGAGAGTCCAAAGAGCTGCAATCTTTCTCAAAATATGATGATAGGAGAACAGTCCATAAAAGTTCACAATATTACACATTGGGATGGAACCAGGCCATTTCCTTTTGCTTTGTTTTGTTATTGCTTTTTAGATACTTTGGAATCTTAGTATGTTTTTGAGTATATTTAAAAATAATTGCAAGTTGGTAAAGCTACTAATTAGATCTTTACATTCTAATACAGTACAGAAGGCAAATGTTAAACAAATAGAATCCAGAAAACAAAGGAAACATCAAGGAAGCACTTAAAATGGAAATAAAACCAAAGCATAGAAGGTGACAGAAATGCAGGTAATTGCATAATTTATAACAATAATGATAATCAGTCAAACTATAAACATATACTGCTTTAAATAATAGCTAAAATTAAAAAAATGACTTACAAGGGCTGAAAACAGCAGTAGGAAGTGATAATAAAACAGATACAAACAGAAAGAAAAGGAGGTTGAAATACTAATAGAATAATAAAAGGTCAAGTCAAAAGGATTAGGGAAGCAAAGAAAGTTATTTTTTAGCAATGAACACTGAACATTTAAATCATATAATTTATTTAGAATATGATATTATTATATGTGCTATATGCCACTGCATCACCATTATAAAATAGAGAAATAGCAAGATAAATTAGGGTAAGTTCAAATTTTCTGGGGAAATATTAACATCATATACTTACAATAGACCTCCTGGAAAAAAATCTAATTCAAGAAAAAGATATGAATCATGTAATTTTTAGGGTGTAACACATATACATCAAACTTTATAACTAATAAGCCATGCTTCTAAGTGTTTAGAAACATTTAGAAATCTATTACACATTAGATAATAGACAACTTTTTACTTAATTTGAACAGTTATAAATTGTAGGGGTCATCATTTCTGAAAACAAATACAACAATAGGATTTATTAACTCTGTAAGAGTTTTTAGAAAGGGAATGCCATTAGTAAATGTTAACACATGCAACTTATTTAGGATACTAGCTCAAAAGGTTTTAAGTTTTAAAAATTCATTGCTTATATGAATTTGTTAAATGCCTCAAAGTCAAATCTTCATGGTAAATTCTACACTTTGGTTTTTATGTGTCTGCCTTTCTCAAATAGAGTTATTACTGCCTATTCTTATTTGTTTTCAATGCTCATTTTCTAACATACTTGTTATCTTTCATCCCAAATAAGTAAACTTATAATCATATGGTTAGGACTATTTTATATCTGTTATCCACATGTTTCTGTCTGAATTTACAGATTTATTCACCAAACATGTAGTGAGTGCACATTTTTATCAGGTTTCATTAAATAAATGAGTGAAATAAAGGCTTATGCAAGAGATGCAGAATGGAATCCACAATTGCAATATCACCCTAAAAATATGATAACAGAAGTGTATACACCGAGTCTTGTGGGATTTAAGATATTATCTAACAGAATTGTGAACCAGCTCTCATGGGCTCAGCAGAGTAAGAAAAATGCCAACAAAGAAACAATGCATAAATTGAGTGTTAAAAAAGCAAGAAGGAGTCATTCAGCTTTGGAAAAGGAATTAGACATAGAAAGAAATGTATGTTCAAAAGCAGGGATGTTAGTTAACAACACACCATTACCACACTTAAGCATGGGGTGCCTGTGGGAGAGCATCAATGAATGAAACTTGATGAAAACTTTTGGGGAACACTCTTGTTTGTACTCAACCTTATATACTTTGGAGTATAAAGTAGACAACTAACAATTTCTTTCAGTTAAACTATTTATACGGTCAGAATATAAGCTTTATGTTTCTAATAATAATACAGGCATACCTCAAAGATATTGCAGGCTCAGTTGTAGATCACCTCAATAAAGTGAATGTCAAAATAAAGCAAGTCACACAAGTTTGTTGTTTTCTCAGTGCATATAAAAGTTATATGTATACTGTAGTCTATTAAGTGTTAAATAAAATTATGTTTAAAAATGGATACACCTAAGTTTAAAAATCCTTTACAGGTAAAGAATGTTAACGATCATCAGAGCTTACAGTGAGTCAGAAGTATTTTGGTGGAGGGTCTTGCCTTGATATTGATGCTTGATGACCGATCATGGTGGTGGTTGCTGAAAGCTGGGGTGACTGTGGAAGTTCCTTAAAGTAAGACAACAATGAAGTTTGCCAAATTAATTGATCCTTTACTTCATGAAAGATTATTCCATACCTTGGGATGCTGTTTTGATAGCATTTTACCAAGAGCAGAACTTCTTTCAGAGTTAAAGTTAATCCTCACTCTATCACTGCTTTATCAACTAAGTTTATGGAATATTCTAAATCCTTTGTGGTAATTTCAACAAAGTTTGCAGCATTTTCACCAGGAAGAGATTTTATCTCAAGAAATTACTATTTTGCTTATCTATAAGAAGCAAATCCTCATCTATTAAAATTTTATCATGAGATTTTAGCAATGTAGTCCAATCTCCAGGCACTACTTCTAATTCTAGATCTCTTTCTCTTTCTATCACACATGCAGTTACTTCCTCCACTGGAGTCTTGAACACTTCAAAGTCATCCGTGAGGTGGAAATCAACTTCTTCCAAGCTCCTGTTAATGTTATTTTGACTTCGGCTCATGAATCAAAAATGTTATTACTGGCATGTAGAAAGGTGAATGCTTTACAGAAGGTTCTTGTTTGACTTCCCCAGATCCATCAGAGGAATCACTATCTATGGCAACTGCGGACTTACAAAATATATTTCTTAAATAATAAGACTAGAAATTCAAAATTACTCCTTGGGCTTTAGAATGGAAGTTGTGTTAGCTGGCCTGGTAACAGCATTTATCTCTTTGTACGTCTCCATCAGAGTTCTTGGGTGGCCAGGTGCATTGTTAATGACCAGTGATGTTTTAAAAGGAATATTTTTTTCCTGAGAAGTAATTCTCAACAATAGATTTGAACCAGTCTGTAAGAGATGTTGGTCATCCAGGCTTTGTTGTCCTATGTATACAGCACAGGCAGCATAGACGGAACATAATTCCTATTTATTTATTTATTTATTTATTTATTTATTTATTTTTACAGAGTTACTCACTATGTTTCCTAGGCTGTTCTTAAACTCATGAGCTCAAGCAATCCTCCTGCCTCAGCCTTGTGAATAGCTGGGATTATAGGCACGCACCACCATTCCCAACTTTGAGATTGAGCATAATTCTTAATTGACCTAGGATTTTGGCTGCATTCATTGCTAACAAGAGAGTCAGCTTTTCTTTTGTACCCTTGAAACCAGGCCTTGACTTTTCTTCTCTAGCTAGGAAAGTCCTGGATGACACCTTCTTCCAATATAAGACTGTTTCATCTACACTAAAACTCTATTGTTTAGTGTAGCCACCACCTTCACCAGTGATCTTACCTACATCATCTGTCTATAGGTGGCTTCTGTTAACCAGCTCAATTAGACCTCCTTTCTTATCACAAGGACAGAGGGATTTCTGTACCCCAGGGTTTCTTGCTTTGGTGTACTGGAAGAATTGGATCACACGTGGGCTTGGAGAAAGAGTGAAAGGTTTTATTGAGTGCAAGTAGCTCTCAACCGATGGGGGAGCCAGAAGGGAGACGGTCTTCCCTTGGAGTTGGGCCAATCGGTGGCCAAGTCTCTCCTCTGACTGCCCCGGCCAAAACTCCACCTCATTCTACTGGTTGATGGCCTGCCAGCCTGCTGGTGCCATCAGTGTGCTCTTGGTGTGCCCCGCTCCAGGTCCTTTCAACAACCGACCACTTGAGTTGTCTTCTGCCGATGGGATTCTCTCAACATCTGGCCACCTGTGGCTGCCTGCTAGGGTCTCTGGGGGTTTTGTAAGCATAGGTTAAGGGTGCAAAAGGCCAGGGTGGTCTTGGGAAATGCAACATTTGAGCAGAAAATGCCTGTCCTCGCCCAGGTCCATGGGGATGGAGCCCTGGCCAGGGACCAAGCCCTTTTCCACCCAGCACTTCCCTTTCCCCTTTTCGTATCATTTAAAGAGACCATGCTCTTCCCTTCCCCCACTTCCCTTCCATATTAGTGACATTAAATCACTGATCACAAATCACCATAACAGATATAATAATAATAATAGAGTGTAAAGTACTGCTATAATTACCACAATGTGACACAGAAACACAAACTGAGCACATAGAAAAATAGTGCCAATATACTGCTTAATGCAGGATTGCCACAAACCTTCAATTTGTAAAAAACTCAGTATCTGTAAAGCACAATATAGCAAAGCACAATAAAATGAATTATGCCTGTAGTAATTTTCAATATCATTCAGCATTTATCATGAGTTCATGTCAAATTTTACTTTTATTTTTTCCAATTTCTTGTTCACCTATTTATTCAGTTACTCATTCAATGATTCATTTATTAAGCAGTCTATGAAGTACTGTCTATAAATCAATAATTGAGCTAAGCTTTAATTATTCAATGGTGAACATGAACATTTTTCCAGTATTCTCTGTAAGTCTTAGACTAGTCATTCATTGTCTGCATGTTTCCAAAATAATTGCAAATACCACACAGTTCATAGCAGTACAACTCGTGAGGTAAATAGTATAGTCAGTGAAGAAAATGAATTTTAAACAAACCTTATTAAAGCATGTGAGAAAAACATCTTGCTGAGTTTTCATATTTCTTTCTAGTTATGAATCAGAGGAGAGAGAGACAGAGACAGAGAGAAAGAGAGAGACTAAATTAACATGTCAATAAAATACCTTTCTTCTCTTTATATTAATTATTAAATAACAATATTTTCTCATGACTCTATGTACTCACATTATTTAACCAACAGAATGTATTTTGGTTAAGTAAGAATTTTTGGTGTTGCTTCTGAAGCAAAACATTCAATCATTTACCATTTCCCACCCCACTCGGTGCATTCATTTCTTATTAGATAGAAGATGGTGTCTAAGCAAAGCCCCCTTACTTCTGGAGAGGCATAGAAGCAGAACTGTAACAGTAACAGCTTCTATAGAAGACAGACTTTAATATATCCAGAGGACAAAGGACCACAGCTCAGGAAAAGCTTAAATTTTCCTACCTCAATAGTACATATAACGAAATTGATAAAAATATCATCACCATAAACAACAACAAAAAAACATATTAAAAATTTGATCTCACAGTGCCCATAAGCATCTGCTTGCTTTCCCAAACTACTAAGTTATTAAAACATAAACTACCCTGATACTTTTTGTAATCAATATTTTTGGATATATATTTAGCTTTCACTTGTAAAATGATGAATAATAGTTATATATGTTTATGGGGTATAATGTAAGGCATATATATTACACACACACACACATACACATTGCAAAATAGGCAATCAGAATAATCTTTCATCTGCAAGTATTCTGTACCTTTTAATGTGATAGAAAGAAACAAAGAAAAAGCAACCACTTTCTGTTACTCAGGGAAGCCTTACCCTGAGATTAATAGTAGGTGCAGTACACTAAAATTGCTTTGCCAGATGACTAACCACGTCCTGCTTTCCATTTGGAAGGTATACATGCCAGATGCGGTGAAACTTTGTCCATGGCACATGGCATTGAAAATTGTAAGCAAACCCAAAAGAAAATGTCAAGACCCAATTCATAACTAAGCCCTAAAGAATACTGTTGTTTATTCCTTCTCCCTTACCTCAATATTTTCCATAAATAATTTAAAGATCAAGGTTTTCAGTCATTTCCCAAAGATGTTAAGATTATTTGAGTCTCTTAAATAAGAGGTGTCCACAAAAGATATATTTTTAAATGTGAAAGTGTATCAAAAGGGGTCAAAATTTGCTCTCTCTCCTGGGAAATGAGACTTTTCTCTAATATTTAGCCAATGTGCTGAATATCACCAATAATGCAGCCAAAAAATGTCACTCTCAAGGAAGGGACTTGGGAGAAAAGTGGGGGGGGGGGGGGAGAGAGAGAGAGAGAGAGAGACTAAGTTGCATACAGCCAATCAAACATTGTTCAATTTTTCTGCCTTGGTATTGTCAAGACTATGGTACAATGACTGCTTAGGTATAAAAATAATTTATTTTGCCATGCTTTGTATTAGAGTTTTATCATTTCTAGGTCATAATTTTTTGTTATTGTTTTTACACTATTAAAAGTCCACTCAATATTAAGATGGCATTAGTGATACACTCAGTGGTTATAGGTAATCAAGTAAAATCTAAATTAAAATAGAAAGTAGAAAATATTCAAAACAAATTTTAGTCTATGTATTGTGGAAATGGCATTATCTTAGAATCTGTGTGGCCAGTGTCCACCGACCAGTAATGTTAGTGTGCAACTCTGTATAACATTTCCTAAAAAAACTTAACCCCATAAGAAACCTTGGGGTAGTGGGAGCTTCATTGTCTACTAGATATCTGATATCTTTCACTTGCTCATAATCCTGTCATGACGACTTTTTTAAAAACAGCAAGAAGGAGAGAAAAAGAAAATCAGCCTGAAGTATTTGTCGGCAAGATTCCTTAATGTCCGTTTCAAAAGTCACAGATTACAGTTTAAAATGGAAGTCCCTTTTGAACAAAGAAGGAAAGGTTATGAGAAAATACAGTTTGCCTTTATTGATGAACAAGCCAGCTCTGATTGCATCAGTCCTGTAGCTCCCCCACATGCACCACTTGGATATTGCCTAAGCCTCTGGAAATACAAGAGAGGAGCTTCAGCCATAGCTCTTCCCGCTGCTGCTGCTAAGAGAACCCATCTTGACAAGCATTGCACCCAACCTCTGCTTTTCTCATTTAACATACTTTATAGACTGCTCGTCAGGTGGTCTCTCAGTGGTTTGCTCAGCTAATCCTAGGAACATGTAAAAGTCATACAAATTATAATTTAAGAAAAGTAGAGTCAATTGACCACTGATTGTTCTTTCTTCTTATCCCAGTACCTGGTAAGAGCATCCAAGTGTAATGATTGTGAACTCAAATAACTTCTGTTTCACTGCAATTTATCTTTGCTAGTAATAAAGTTAGTGGTTTCAGCTTTAGTCTCTTTCTCTCTCTCTCTCTCTCTCTCTCTCTCTCTCTCTCTCTCTCTCTCTCTATTTCTCCTTCGCCCCAACTCCATACCTATCCCTCTAGCACAGGGCACTTCCATCAAAGACACATAGTAATTATGAGGTATTAGTGCTATGGTTGATCTTCTTTCATTCCTTATCCTTTGGTAAATGAGGGAAGGGAGGAAAGGAATGAGAGGAACAGAAGCAGACTTCTTATAGAGCAAAATCTACAGGTTTGTTCTAAAAAGTGCTGATATAAAGATTATAGCACTGATTTTCATAAGCAAAATCATTTCCCTAATAGCTATCACTCATAGCAGAGTTTGTATTTTATATTCTAGTTTTTCCCAAGTGGCAATCTAACTCCTGCCCACACCCATACCCTTCTGCTTGGGTAACAAATAATAATAACTTGTTTAACATTTTTTGCTGTTACATTGTTAAGAGGCGTGCAATCATCCACCAGCATCCTCCTCTGGGTGCTGGCAATAGTGGTTTGAAAACCTTTGCATTTACACAGATTTCTCCAACCTCTTTTTTCCTCTATGTCACTATTCATTCCTAAGCATATTTATCTACATTTTGTTAATTGCAATTTAAAATTCCATCTTAAAAGATGTACATTTATACTGTAGTAATTTTGAAGGCGAGCTGTTATTTCATTGGGTTGTCATTCTTTCCAGAAATCAAACCTTCCCTGTCACATATAAATAGATTGCTTGATATGCATGCAATATCCTGTCGGTGTCATGCACCCTTTTCTTTAATCTGACTGACATGTCACGTAATAAAATGCTCACTTCAATATATGTCTGTTGCATTTTGCTTAATTCTGGGCTTAGTTTAATATTAGTCATGAATATTTCTTCCAACTAGACATGAATTTGAATATATATAAGACACAGTTTATGTTCATACTAAAGCACAGGCTTCACCCTTATTTTTTATTGCTTACCCTGTTTGTGATGAATTAAGTCATCTCAAGGAAAGAACTGAAAGCAACAGGGACCACAACTGTTATCTTTATCCACAAGTCAGGTAGAGTGTGAGTGGGTGAAATTCAACTGCTGTGCTTTACTTTCCCCGAGCATCAGAGCTGAGCGTTGGAGAGGTCTGCTCAGTGGGAGAAAAATAACAACAGATGAAACCTTATTACAACTCTAGATTTCTTTGAGGCTAAAAAGTCACAGTACTTTCTAATGCCCCCAGTGCCATTATATTTATTTTATGCTCCTTTTATTCATAGCTAGAAATGACTTTGTTGTCATTTCTTATTATATTTATTTTAAATATCTTTGAATAAATAAAAGAAGGAAAAACTCCTTAAAGTGATTTGTATGTGAATGTACATATCAGTGTACATATATACATGCCCATAACATACACATACACATATACATGTTTGTGTATATATATGCATGGGTGGATATATAGTATTGTAAATACAAGTTCTAATAATTTGAGTATGTTTTCTTCAAAGCTTAAAATAATTACAAAACTTTTTGAGAATTTACTTGACGCATTCAAACATAAAAAATAATAACAATCTATACACATTGTCTTTAGAAGTTTCTATTATGAGTTTTGTATGTAGCACATTTTAACAATTAGTGTATTGGATTGACACTTTTTATATTTCTATATCCTGTAATGTCTTCTATAATATTTCATGACTGCAATGCCCTAATCCCATTTTTGAGTTAAGTATTCACAGTCGATTGGCTGGCATACATTGCTGTGAGAGCTCTACCTGGGGATCTAAATAGACACATGCTCAGTGAAGCCCCATTATAAAATGACCTTTTTTATCCTATGAGTTTAAAAATCTTACAGGGCAAATCATGTTCCTCGTGATTATTGTATATTTCTGCAAATAAAAAAAGAAAAAATTTAAAAAGTGCTTTCCAACACACCCTAAAAATACAATTGACTTTTTTTGCAATTGGTGATATATGTGATATGTGTAGCATTGTGTGTGTGTGTGTGTATCTTGCTTTTGAATACTTTTCTTTCTTAGAGATTTTTCTGCAGTTTATTTATTTTATATGAACATTTCTCATGGTATATTTATCTCATGTGAATATATGATATATTTTATTTTGTATTTCATCCTTGAAACAAAATCTGTACCATTTCTACAAAGAAACAGAGCACACATTGTTTATATGATGGGCAGCTTGGACTCCCAATAGATATAGACAATGGATAAAATGAACTACTGGCTAAAACAGATTAGATGCCAAACTCAGTTAGGCTTTGCCTAATTCTATAAAAGTATGTCAGTTAGGGACTTACTTGACCTAAGGAAAATATAAATCTTGAAACAATATCCTAGCTGATTACTTATTCAGACTGATTGTGCTGCAGCCACTGCTCTACTGGAACAAAATACAGCCATGCAAACTTCGCCCATTCCCTTGGCCAGCCTGCATAAAGAAACTACCATGCCAAGGTGCTTTATTTAATGACACCAGCAACATAGAGCAGATTAGTGATAAAACAGAAAAAAGAAACAAAAATTAAGTTCAGTTTAGACAAGATTCTGTATGAGCTTGACATTGTTCTTGTCGAGTGCTTTCAAAATGCTTCAAGAGTTTCAGGGCACAATTGTTCCAAAAATCTTGGGATCATCTAAATCTATTAGCTTAATACCATGGGTTTTCTTAGATAATTATTTATGACACCTGAGTGCTAGGAGGCTTATCAGAACTAAAATGTCAAATATTTTGGAGAAAATGGAAAACATATATCTACCAATCTGAGTAGCTAAGCCCTTGTACAAGAAACCATTGGACACGCGTGCTGCAATCACTGTTCTGAGGGTAGATGCTATAACACTCAAATTAGATGATCCAAAGGGGATGAGAAAGGAGTTTAGAAATGGAAACGGTACTTCAAAAAATGAGGCTGGGTCAAGCATTATATGAGCACTAACGTGAGTATGGAGTATAATATAGCAACTTGTTTTTTGAAAAGCTAGGCACAGTCTAAGGTAAGCCTATTGTTCCCCAAAGGCCACTTGCAGTTACTGTTAACGCACTTCCGTCCTTTCTCCAGAGCCTTCAGAAGCTGTGACAGTGCTTGCAAATGTGATGCTCATGACAAGTCCGTCTGCTTCTAAAGCATATCAAGAAAGCTGAACACTATTAACAATACTAATGGAGAGATTATCTTTAGCACTGATTTTTTTTCTCCTTTGAAAATAAAAGTGGGAGGTTTGTTTTAACACCCTGCCCTTTTCATAAAGGTTGCAGGAAGCAATTGAGCCTCTCTGCAATAGGCTTCCTTTTCAAGTTTTTCACTTAATTAAAAGACTGCATTTACTTGGTTAAAAGTGAGCTCTTTACTAAGAAGTTTTAAAGATATATAACATAATGGTAATAAAATTATCAATAGCCTTCTGTCAGAAGAAAAGAGTATTTACAAAAAATAGTGGACAAAGGGAGAATTACATACTTTAAAAGTACCCATTAAAGAGGCAACATTGTACGAGAATTTCCTTATTAGAGCAGTCTCTTCTGCCAGGATATCATAAAGACTATATAGTAGCCAGTTAGAGAGCATTAATGTGCAAATTTCTCCAGAAAACTATGTAAGCAAAATTTTTAGGGACCATTTTCAGATAGAAGAAAATAAAGTTGTCAAGACAAAATCAATATGCTGTAGTTTGGTATGCCAACATGTACTTCCTCTAAGCGGACAGATAGTGTTTAATATTAAGATATTACATATGCACAAAACAGAATATTCAGACTAAAGCCCTTTTAAAAATGAGTGCCCAAAGTGATCCATACTGATTTCAATTAACTCTTTAAAATGGAAAATTTTTTCATATTTTCATAAAATATGACATTACCCGTAATACATATTTCAAGAATTTCATAATTCTTTGGCAGAACCACCTCCCCGAGAACTTACAATAAAGACCCTATTCTCCATTGCACAGCAAGATCTATTTTATGCGCTTTCTCCCTGTTATACTTCTAAAGTTAAAAGTTAAACAAATCATTTTGTAAGACAAAAGTAGGAAGGTCAAATTGTTTTCCTTTATCTGGAATGGTTACTGAACCCTGGTGTTTGTCTTCTGCACATGTTGACATTCTGCCTGCCTTTCTCTTTTGTCATGGATTTCAGCTATAAAGTGTGCTCGTCTTTAAAACTAAGCCTCTCTGTGTCATATGTTCAACCCTGCTCTATACAACCCAACACAACTTATCACACTCTGACAGCTAATATTTAAAAGAGAACACACACGTATTTTGAGGTTTGATAACTGCTATCAATCTCGATAATGGGTATCCAATACAAAATTGTGACAGATATCTAGTGGATTGAGCATCTACCGTGAGCAGCTAATGTTGAAGTAAATGAATCAGTGAGGCAGCTACTTCACATCTATAATTAAAAATAAAACAAATACATGCCACACAAATAATGGAAGCCAGAGAAATCTGTCATAGCTGCAAAATGCATGAAAAGATGAAACTTATAGTTGTCAGTTTCCAATTTACCTTTCTTTGATTTGCTTTAAATAAAAGATTGTGAGATTTTTTCCAAAGATTTTTTGTGGTAAAAATTTCAAGATTTCCAGTTCAATATGTCATTGCACATTGTTTTCACAGAATCTGCGAGTACAGAGTACAGTGGGCCCTGAAACAGCATGGCTTCGATGCTTAGAAAATGCTCTCTTCTAACAGAGTAAATCAAGGTACAGTAACCTCCAAAAGCCAAATTGCAGCACAGGGCATAATGGGTAATGCTATGTAAATTGCCATGTATGCAACTGGAATGTTATTACAGCAAAACCAAATGGTGATAGCTAATGACCTCAACATTTGATTTTCTAGGTGCATTTTAGTCTTTCTTTGTTTGAAAATATTCTATCTGAGATCACAGCTACACTACACTGATGAGCCTGAATAAAAAGTGCAAATCGCTCTACAGTCACTATTATACCTTAAACAAAGCAAATTTGAAGACAGTAGCTGAGTAGCCCCCAAATTGCTCTAATGGAGGCGGTATATATTTATCAGGAAAATATTAAATTCTGATTTTCAATTTAGGGTAAGTTTCTTCCCTTAGGAAAATGTGATGCATAACATTTGATTTTGGCCTTTAAATTATTCAGACAAATAAAAGAGGAAGGCGGGAGGCATAAATATGTTTTTCCTGGCCTTACAGTGTCCATCCCACATTTAGCAGTAAATTATTTGGGGATGGAATGGACTACATTCTGTGTCCTTAATAGCCATTTGTTCTAGGAAGTTCAGTTATTGAATATTGTAGCATCATTTTTGTACCTGAAATGAGTTTCACTCCATAGCTGATATGTTTCAGTTGAGGTGAAATAAAACAAAAATGTTTCACTATGAAGTCTTTCCCATAACTCTAGTTAAGATTTTAAAAATAAATCATAACAAGAGCTCCAAGAACATATTTATTGCTCTTTCCAAGCATTAGGAGAAATGCTTCTCTGGACCTGTCATTCAGAGCGAATCAAGATACCACCGTTCAGACATTGCTAGAAGAATCGCTGAAAGATTGTTAGGAATAACACACCTGGAAAAAAAGATTCAATTGTTTCTTAATTCATTAACAATGTAAAGCTGACTGATACAAGTAAGCAAGGAGAAATTTTTATTTTGCTGAATCCAAAGGCTGTTCAAAATAGCTTTAAACTATTTTTTGCTCTAATTATATGGTTTCTTCAATTGTCACATTACTTACGTCATACTGGACTTCCTTTCTAAAAAAATGACCGTTTGTAATTTGTGTGACTTAATAAAAAACCCATGTTTCTGGCAAATAATTACTTCTTGAGAAATTTTATGTCATAGAGAAAATATACATATACTTCATTTTAAGTATTCTTGTTTTTATTTTATAGCAAGGAAATCAAATTGCTAATGAGGTCAACAAAAATGCCACTTAATGTTTTCTTCTTCTTAAATTGTCATTACAGAATAAATGACACTTTCTATTTTAATAGTTATAATCCATAGGTAACATTTTATGGATGGAAGGAATATTCTTTTTCTATATTGACTTCTATGCCTATGCCTCATGTACACTCACTTGGATTTATTTTATATCCTATTATTGGTTTAGTTCAAGACCAAATAAATTAAACAATGAATAGTCTACAGATATTTCCCATGGGATAAGGGCACTTGATTTTATTTTTCCCTCTTCCTACATAATATTGCAATAAGCGTCTTTTGAAACGCATGGCAAGCTGTCTGTGTTGCTGCACTTCCTTTCATTCCAAAATACAGCATATGCATAAGTAGTGTTGGACATGAAGACTTTTTCATTAAACTTGTTTGCACATTAAAATTACTTGGGTAAAATTTTAAACACATTTGGTTAACATAACCCATGTGTATTCCTACAGCACAGATAATCCCCCTGCACACATTCTTGGAGAGACTGTAACAAAGGAGCAGCAATACAAGTCAGAGAACAATTCTGCTTGATTTTCCTGTGCAGTCATTTTATCAGGGACAAGGAATATTCCACAGTGGTGCCCAGATGAAGGCTGCACGCATTCCCCAGCATTGCATTGTAGAAGAAAATGAAAAACCTAATAGCATTTTGATGTATTCCAGTTAGGTTTTCCATTAAGAGAAAAAGGTGATATGTTCACACCATTTGTCAGGAAAAGAAGAAATGAAGAAAATGTTGACAATTTCATTACACTCTGGTTATGGGGTGATCTGAACTTACCTATTACAAGATAAAAAAAAAAAAACAATTCCAGATATTATTAGTTGAAAGCATTATTGTTTATAGTTACTTCAATGTGTGCTACAACTCTGGAGTTGATATAACTGTATAAGCTCAGATTTAAAAGGAGATATTTTATATCATTTACAACCTCACTCAAAAAATTTGTATGCTTTTGAATGCCATAGTATCACACAAAGTCGCACATTGCTGGACATTTCTCTGATAAATTCAGTCTTGAAAAGAGGATGTACAGATACCATAAAAATGCTTCTAAGTATATCATTTTGTTCGTGACCTATGTATTTATTCAGAAGATCTTTTTCCCATTTGTCACATTTTTTTTTCTTTATTATTGACTATAGGACTCTCGGATTTTCTGCTGAGAATATTTCCCTAGGGAGAACAGTTGCTGTCCATTTAAAATCAAAGTTAAAAAACTGAACATTTTTTTTTAGGGTGTCAGAGAGACAAGTGGTAGATTCAATCTGTTCAGGTAGAAAGTCAAGATTATACACAGCTTTACTTATGCTTGCTTTGCTAATTATCATTAACTAATATGTTAGGGTCTTTTATATTAAAACATATTTGCTATATGTGTGCTAAAGCGTATTTACTAAAATGCTATTGGAGTCTGTGGTTTTGGAAATAATTTTTTTAATGCATCATTTATAAACATTAAAATATACAGAGCATGTAAAACTGCATAGGCATAAAAGACTTGTATCTGATTTTTAGTAAAATGACTAGTTTATTGAAAAAAAAATCATTAAATGGTGAGTTTATTAAGTACTTGTTACCTGAGGATAGCCATGTATGTTAATCACTTCTCACACAAAAAAAGTCATAATAAGTATTATTGCATAAATATATGAGGCCTGGAGCACCAACCAATAAAGAGAGCACAGATTAGTCTACTTGTATGACAATTAGGGAAAAGCTGATAGGTTAGTGGAAAACAGAGGGTATGAAAAGAGGCAGCAGAGAATGAGGAGTGTTAGGAGAACTAAGCTCACCATGAAATAACTTCCCAATCAGTATGGAACATCATATTCACTTACACTAATATTATCTTCTTTCAGCTTCATAATATTTCTGCAACATATAATGTTAGCATACATACATTTTATTTGGTACTCATTTTCTAAGGCAATTATCAGAGATTCACAGATTCTGATCAAGAAGGAACTCAAAAGTGCATCAAGCTCTTGCACAGTATTCAGAAGGTTTTCTTATTCCTATACAGGAACCAAAGTACTGTAGAGGACTTTATCTGAGGAGGCTCCTTTGAAATCAACCATGAGTTCTGTTTCCATCCAATTGCTTAATTAATGCTAAAATATTTACTTTCTTACAAAGTAAAATATTATTATTTCAAGTAAATCTCAATTAATATATCTCAAGTAGTGTTACAGAATGTTGGTTTAAAAATACATACAAAATAAACATAAAATAGGAAATTTATTTTTTCCAAACTGTAATAATAATATGCACTATGTATATTTTTCAATTTATAAAACACTTTTTCTATAAATGATTTTTTTAATTCAAATACATACTTTTGTAGATTTTGGAGCCAGATACTGGTGTTTGGGCTTCTTCTGTCCAGGTACATGATAAACTGTTCATTCCTGCCCATTTAAAGTTAAGTGCAGCCATATGCCTTACTTTGTTCTATGAAATGTAATAATAAAATGATGTGAATCACTTTCAGGTAGGTATTTTATGAGTTAGCGTGTGCCTTCCCATGTTTTTCGTCTTTTCACCTTGGTGAACAGTAGTATCTCTGGTAGTGACCTCTCTATCATCTTGGGTCCCAAAAGAAAGTTGGCAATGACTTAAAGCAGAGTTTGCTGCTGGCCTGTAATGGACATGTTACATGAGTAGGAAATAATATTTTATTGTCTTAAGCCATTGAAATTTGTGGGTATTTCATTACTATAGTTTAATGATATGCTGACTGATATATTTCTGATGTTATTAGTGTAATTATTATTTGTGTTTTCAAATTACAGAAATTAAACATCTAGCTAAAACAGAAAGATTTTACAAGAATATCTAGTCACCAAATTTAGTGAAATAATAAAAATGCATATTCTCTAACTTCAGATACTATGGTTTTGAAGTACAACAATAACTAAAACACCTATGTACATATATTGTGATCTGTGAGCCAAGAACTCATTTAAGCACCTTTCCATTTATAATATCATGTTATCTTCATTATAATCATGTGAGGTGCCTGATACTGTACTCATTTTCCAGATGAGAACATTGAGACTTCATGAGGTTAAATCACTTGTTCACCATAATAAAAATGA
Organism: Macaca nemestrina; assembly: GCF_043159975.1. Lineage (NCBI taxonomy): Eukaryota > Metazoa > Chordata > Mammalia > Primates > Cercopithecidae > Macaca > Macaca nemestrina. Next base: position 67,500,048 of record NC_092132.1, on the reverse strand, counting down.
TAAACATTGACATGAAAATGCTTTTCAAGTCAATCCGACAATGGATTTCTTATCGTAGCCAATCATTTTATTTCATCCCGTGATACAATCTAGTTTCCAATTTGTAAAATATTAAAGTTTAGAAGATTCACTTTTTCTAATGAGTAATCATATTGAATCGCCTATAGCAAAACTTATTTAAATATTTGAAAAATGTACTCACTTGGTGTCTGTAAACTTCTTTTTTCCCCTTCTTTCTGGGAAGGTAAGTTATCATGGGAAATCAAGTGAAGCAATTGAGAGAAAGGAAGAGGAAAGTAGTCAAATAAAAGAAGGATGGTATAAGGAAGATCAAAAGCCAAATATTTATTACATATCAGCACCTGTGATAGTGTGTGACACGGTCTGTCAGATTATGTTACCTGATTTAAGGATTTCAATATGCCCTTTCCCCACAAAGTCTTCAGGTGAAGGAACTAAAATATTGCACAGTCAGGATAAAATCCCAGCATTGTGACAATTTCTCTAATGTCCTATTCTGGCTTCTCAGCTAGATATTAAGAGATATTTGTTTGTTTAAGTTAGCCCATGGGCGTCTCAATTGTTAATTTGGGCATCTATTTAATTTACAACACTTTTAGTAGAGTTTGTTATTATGTAAATCTGCACATGATCATAGAGTCTTGGAAATTGTTTTTAAATGCCAATGCTATTACAAAAAGCTTGTTTTCAGACCATTGTATTTCTCAAAACAAATAAAGCAATAAGAAAAGCTAATGAAGGCATTTTCTCATAATTCACCTTTTTTTTTCAAAAATAAGTTAATTTATCGTTCTGCACACACACGCACACACACACACACACACACACACACACAAACTAGCATATCCTAGAAAGCTTCTCAATGCTTCGGGCAAAGAAGAAATAAACAGCTAGTTCAAATAAATGAACTTCATTTTTGATCATAACCTATGAGATCCACATGCGGTCAGTGACACAATTATGTGCCATTGCAAGTGGCTAGCTTTCAGAGTTTTCTAATTTCTGACCTTTATTTCTTGTTAATCATCCATGGAAAAAGGGACAATGAGCTAGAGACATTGTAACAAAAGGATGAGGATAAGCCATTCAACCCTGATTGTTGCCCTAAGAAGTAAGCATCAGTATATCCACCTTGGAAAGGTTCTGGCCACTGAGAGCAGATGGCAGTACTAGATTGGACACAGAGATAGTAGAGACAACACTGCAACTTCCTTTTGCTCCACAATAACCTCTCTGGTATCGATGTTTTAGGGACAAGGGCATTTTACATAAATTTGCCAATCATCTGCAATAGTCATGAATAATAAAAACTAGAATTTGTGGAGAACTGTAGAGTGTTAGAAGATTTTTTTTTCTTAGACATTATCTCTTTTCTTCCTCTGAAAAAAACCAACATCATTATTTTGAAGATGAAGGTATTGATTGTCAAAACGCTTAAGTGAATCCAAGTTCAAATCCCAATTTTTTCACCCCACTAACTGAATATTTGACTGTACTTCATCGCCTGCCATCATATGTAAAAACTTCTTGGAAAACATATGAACTGTTGCCACTTTCAAGGGGATATAGTGGAGTCTATGGAAAGTGGACTTAAACAAAATGGTTCTTAATCAGACATAATATTCAAAATGCTCCAGTATAAAAATTTTGTATAGAACGATGGGAAAAATATCTTTAAAATAATCATAGGAAAGAGAATAATTTAAAGTATTTCTCTCTATAGTAATCCCTATTCATCCCCACATTGAGTGAGCACCAGAATCTGCAATGCCAAAGTCTTTTGAGACTCAACTAATTAAAATGTTTTTCTTCAGGAATACCCAAAGGGTTGTTTAACTTTAGATTTTTTTAAAAGCAACAAAGATTTATTGAAAGTGCTTTATCTGAAGAACATCATATAAAACTGTCTTAGTTAACTTAAACATGAAGAAGTTTTAACCAGCACCAAATGATTTACAACCTTAATTTCCAGTTCCTTCTCATTTAGTAACTAGTAAAATCTATGGCTTGAAAGGGATATGGGAAATACCTGTGTATCATCCAGTTTAAATTCTTTTTCTAATGTTCTCTGGATTATTATGAGTAAAAACATGTTATAGAAAAGGAGGAGAAGCAGTGGTCACAGCAAAAGTTTCCAGTAGAAGAATGTAATATAGCTGATATGTAATACCAAGGAAATATAAGAAGCCTCAAAATTCTGCTACTTATTGCCCTCTATCAAATTAGTGGAGCTTCATGGTAAAGTTATACACATAAGGCATTATTTCAGAAGAGTCTACACAATACAAGAAAACTGAGAAATACTATAAATATGTGTATATATAGTGTGCATATGTGTATATGTGTGTATTTGTATATATGTATATGCATAGGTATATATAATTTTGAATACAAGCATACATATAATAATGAGTACATATAATTCTTAAAGTGTTAATTAATATGCATAATATGTTTCTGTGATTTTTGTGCCAATTTTTCTAGTGTTCCATCAGTTAATGGCCTCTTTCTTTTTCAAAAATGTTATATCAGACATTATAATATACAGACACTCTGTTCATATGAGTTAAGAAGAGTAAATTGACATTGAGAGCATGAAGAGTTATCAGCTTCCCTATAAGGGCATTTGTAGCAGAAATCATTGGTATCATCAGTTAATCAAGGCAGGATATAAACAAGCTTGACATAACAGTTTAGAGTTAACATAGAATAAAGCAGACCACATAGGGTTCTTTGTGTGTCTGAATGTAACAGATAACTATTGTCCCAGGGAAAAGCTTTAAGTTGTCCTATTCCATGCAGAAATTTTTAAGGATAGAAGATGAATATAGTAACCTAGCTTTTTGTGAAGGAATAAAATGTTTGACTAAATTAGTAGATGCTGGCCGGGTAATGGCCAGAACATTTCAAGGAATCCTGTGGGTCAGTGGCTTAGATCAACAATTCATTCATTTAACAGTATGCTTCCCTGACAGAACAGTAAACAGACCTTTCAGAAACACGTATATATTTGGAAATATAAATAGTAAATCACTTCTGACAGACAAATTGAACTTCAAGAGTACTTGGGCAGAAGCAATTCAAGTATCTAGATTTGTAAGAGTTGTCTATTTGCAGTACATGCCCCAATGTGTCTTGAAGTCAATCCAATGTAATCTATTCACTGAGGAGTTAGTTTATCATTCTCATGAAGGCAGATCACCAAGTATGTGCTAAGGAAACCAGAAGGTTGGATGGAGGAGTGGACCACCTAAAAGAAGGTCAAAAGGATAAAAGGAAAATGCAATTTAAATGTAGGCCACCAGTTTATGGTCTTAACAATGTCCATCCATTTAAAGCAGGGCCACAGTTTCCACCCAAAAATTTCTGCTTATTAATGTCCGTGAGTTCTGCAAATCTCTTTTCTGTCATCATGTGTTGGTTGCTCTGCTCTTCCACTCCTGCCCTGTCTCCTACTTGTCTTCATGATCCCTGAGCAAGGCCACTTGGGGAGCCCCAGGACCTGCCGTCATCCATCTCGGGATCATCAACGTCAAAAGCCTAGTCATATTATGATTTCAACAGAGCCTCTAATGTGTGGGCAAATAAGACAGTACTGAGGTGTGGAAAAATAATGTTTTTGACTTCTGAATCCTCTTGACTAGTTTCATCAGCTTCTGTATCTAACTTCCCATCTCTATGGTGTGCTTATTACCACTCCAAGACACCTAGTGTACATCAGAAGCCTTTCCATTTTAGTCTATACTTCTCATTTCCTTTCTTTTTAACCCAATACCTCGCAGCTAACATGAAATAACATAATCTCTTTTCGATTAGCTGACAAACAAGTGCCCCATGCATATATAAATATACAGAAACAAATTCTGCACTTGTTTGAAAGGAGGAGATGATATAGCCTGTACTAATTAATGGATTGGTTTTAATTATGATTTAAGATTATAAACATGTGTTTTGATTTAGGAACATAAATATGTATTTTGTAAAAAATTATGTGATTTATAAAAGTGAATTTTCAGGGTATGTGAGACCCACCACTCAGCACCCACCATTCAGCTTTCCTATAAGAAAGTCCAAAGTCTTTACTTTCTGCTTAAATTAACAATCTTTTTGACAATATTTTTTGAAATTATTCATTGTTCTGACTTTTTTTTTTTTTTTAGACAGAGTTTCACTCTTGTTGCCCAGGCTGGAGTCCAATGGTGCGATCTCGACTTATCGCAATCTCTGCCTTCAGAGTTCAAGTGATTCTCTTGCCTCAGCCTCCTGAGTAGCTGGCATTACAGGCATGAGCCACCACACCCAGCTAATTTTGTATTTTCAGTAGAGATGGGGTTTCTCTATGTTGGTCAGGCTGGTCTCGAACTCCTGACCTCAGGTGATCCCCCTGCCTTGGCCTCTCAAAGTGCTGGTATTACAGGTGTTAGCCACTGCACCCAACCTGTTCTGACTTCTTATACAGAATAAAATAAATACAATTTTTGGCTGCTTCTGAAATATATTATATCATTTTTATTACTATAATAAAGTGATACTGTTAGAGCAGGTAGTCAGGAAGACACAAGTAGGGGAGGAGAGGGCCACCCTCTCCCACCAGCAATGTCAGGTGACTATCAGGTGATGGTCAGGCAGTTGATAAACTGTGTCTCTAAAATAATAATTGGTCACAGTCAGCACCAGGGAAAGGTAGCCTCCTCATAGAAAACATCTGAAATCTGTGGTTACCAGCTTCCAGATCACATCTCAGGAGTCTGGAGAAGTGGGCTCAAGCATGTACACTCTGGGGCAAAATGGCAAAGTTTAACTGGTATATGACCTTCTAGGAACACTTGACTGGTAAGGGAAGAACAGCTTGAGTGAGCATGTGCACAGTTCCAGTGAACACATTGCGCATGCAGCCTCTCCCAAGTACTGGCAGGCCAGGGCACATGTGGACAACCTATCCCAAGGGAAAAATCAGGGGAAAGGAGACTGTACGCATTCCAACTTATAAAACACCAAGTCGAAAGTCAAGCCACAGACTTGATTCTCTCAACTTGCCTGCTTGGCCCTCTTCCAAGTATGCTTTATTTACTTTCATTCCTGCCCTAAACTGTTTTAAGAAACTTTCACTCCTACTCTAAAATTTGCCGCAGTTTCTCACTCTGCCTTATGTACCCTCGGTCAAATTATTTCTTCTGAGGAGGCAAGAATTGAGGTTGCTGCAGATTTGTATGGATTGGCTGCCCAAGGGACTATCCACATTGGTAGTTTTTATCAGGGTGTATTTAATGTTCTAGCCCTGAGCTACACCTGTCTACATAAGAAGGCACAAACTGTTGCCCTTTCTGTGGCTGTATGCTGCATATATTATATATATTTTAAAATGAGATATTTGGGAAGCACTTCTGCAATGTCAGAATAACATCACACACAGGGGCCTGTCATGGGGAGGGGGGAGGGGGGAGGGATTGCATTGGGAGTTATACCTGATGTAAATGACAAGTTGATGGGTGCAGCACACCAACATGGCACAAGTATACATATGTAACAAACCTGCACGTTATGCACATGTACAACTTAAAGTATAATAATAATAATAAATAAATTTTTTAAAAAATTGCTATAGCAATTTAAAAAAAAAAAAAAAAACTTCCAAAAAAATCTACCCTTCCATCCGTCAAACAAGCAAGAACACTGGCAAAAATTGTCAACATTAACTTTTTAAAACTTTGGAAATTAACCAAAGGCTGGCAACAGTATAAAGAATGTTTATTCAATAAAAAGTAAATTTCTGTAGGAAGAGTGAATATTGTGGTGTTTTTAACTTGCCCTATACCACCCTTTTTCTCCCCAACTCCATAGGATCCTTGAGAACTAGAAGCCCTGAGCCACTGTTGATGTGAAGACCAGCCTGGCAGCACCCACAGAAGAAGAAGAGAGAAGGAACCTCCCACAAAACTCCATTCTCAGAATATTTTTCCTTTTTTTTTTTTTTTTTTTTTCCATTTTAAATGTTACCTGCCCTGTCCTGTAGGTATTTGAGTTTGTGACCATTAGTCCATACATTTAATTTTTCCTTGATTTCTTTTGGTAATTTTTTCAAAACACTTTTACTCAAAATTCTCTACTGTTTTAATCCCAACCATTGCTTTCATTTCTTCACCCATGTTTTATAATTTAGTTACATATTTTTATTTTAACAACATTACAACAAATGTCTAAAAGTCCTGAGAATTTTCCAAATTATATCTTAATTCTTAAAAACTTTTTAATGTCTGTTATCAAAATAACATACAATTTTAGAGTTAAATAAGATTTCAAAGATATCATAATGAATTTATAGAGAGACCCTTTAGCTTTCTTCTCTTGGATTCAGTGTAGCTGACACTTACTCACTTAAACACTTGTGATTACAAATTGAAAAGAAATAAAATGGGAGAGCTTAAACAAGAATGAAATACATTATAAATGAGTTGAATAATTAGGTTTAATAAAAAAACTGAAATGCCAGAAAATTTGGTACAGATAATAATAAATCAAATATTTTTCACCATTATGAATCAATTGTAATGCTGAAAGTGAACAACAGGTATTTGATACTTTTTCTCCCTTTCTTGTTAGGGTAGCAGGACCTTTTCATTCCTCATAACAGCTCAAATGCATGTTAAATACCTGTTCTTCTATCACGCATTCTTTGAGAACCAGATTCTACAAAGTCCCTCAATGATCTATACCTCCAAGTATTTGTGCTTTTGGATAGTGCCTTCCACAGAGAAAGGGGCTGATGTCTGTGCCTAAAAGGACCTCGTTGAAATGATGGTGTCTGACTTTTGAGGCTACATCATAACAAATTTTGCAGCCGACACCTTTTTCTCTGGGAGTAGTTAGATTTCAGACTTCAAAAATCCTGTGGAGTGACTCACTGAGGAAAACACTGAGTTTTCCTGCCAATACCAGTACCAACTTGCCAACCATCTGAGAGAGCCATCTTGAAGGCAAATGCTCTAGCCTCAACACACCTTCAGATGACTGCAACTCCAGCCAACATCTTGAAGTCTCATGAAAGGCCCTGAGACAGAATCACCCCAATTAACTACTTTCAAATTTCTAACATATATATGTGAGAGACAATAAAGATTTCCTATTGTTTAAGCCACTACATTTATGAGTAATTTGTTGTTTTGAAATGGATAACTAATACAGTATTTAATACCTGACATTAGAGTGTTTACTATCAAAAAGCACTTAAAACTTTGGAGACTTTGGGAAAGGGGCAAGGGAGGAATCACAAGAGATTTTAGGAGGATGATAGAAAAAGCCTAAAGCACATTGAAGAGACTAATAGCTTCTCCTCAAGGTCATCAAAGAGTCTTCCAGTGAAGACTTATGGGGAAGTGAATAAAATGTTATTGGAAACTGTAAGAAATATAATCCTTTTAATGTAGTGGCAGAAACTTAGCAGTACTACTGCCTCTGGTAATGCGAAAAGTAGATAATGTGCCTAATGAACTGATTGACACAGGAAATGTTTCCAGCCAGAGTTTTAAGTATGTTGCCTGAATACTACTTACTGCTTTGAATAAAATATGAGATGCGAGTGGAAAGATAAAGGTAGGACTATCATACATAAAGGAGCTGGAATTTGCTGACTTTGAAACTTACCAATTTTTCTAGATGGTCAAATATACTAAAATTAAGAGATAATTTTGGGACAAAGAAACAAATCCAGGGTACTCTTTGGAATGTATAGTAAAGATACAGCTAAGACTGTGGCTGTAAAATATTTGTTAAGATCTCAGAAGGATCCAAGACCATGCCTGAACAAAGAACTCAGAGATATGGCTTCTAAAAGGTTTAAAGGTTTTGTCATTCAGCAGCCTTGGTAGAAGCCCACAAGAGGGAGTGTTCATTTGAATATATGTATGAGTGTGGCATTTGATTAATGAAGTAAACCCCAATAAGGTTCATAGATGACCACAGACTTTTTAAGAAAAGTGTATGCACAAACACACCATCAACTTGAACTAAATGGGGAAAAGAGACTAGAAAATGAAAATAATATTTTGGAAACCAACGTTTCCAAAAGATGAAACCTCGTTTATAATTACTCTGAGGTGCGTATATTTCAAGATATATATCTCTTGAAAAAGTAACCATGAATCAGAGGGTGTAACAAGAGCCTGTGGGCAGAGCAACAAGTCATGGAGACATGTTCCTGGGCCTTCGAGTCTTACTGAAAGAACATTAATATACTCCCTGTTGGATTTTAGAACTAATGTGGACCAGTAGCTTCCGTATGACTCATTTATCCCAGCATTTAACAGGACGATCTGTAGCGATTATATCATGTTTGTTCTATTACTGTATATTGGGTTTATGAGGGGAGAATACATGTCTCTTTAGTTCACATGAGTTCAGATTGAGAACATTTCAGATTGACACACCTATAGCAGTCTGCACAATTATATTTAAATTAAAATTATTAATTTCTATTATGCACTTCATAACATACTTGACTACTTAAAAAATAAGAGCATTCTTATACTTCATTTCCAAGCAAGCAACCTCTTCTTTTTGTCTTGTGTATAAGTCAGCATACTTTGGTCACAATTAGCAAAAACCTAAATTTGATCTGTCTTTTAAAGAGAGAGAGACAGGATATAATGTTCAATTAACTTAAAATATGAAACACTGGACTGGGCTTAGGCATCACTAAAGGTTCAGGTTTTTTTCTGATTGTCATTATTCATTATCTGGATCCTCATGGAGTTTCATCTTAAATGCTCTCTCTTTATAATCAAAATCAGCAGTGAGGACAACAATCTCCCTCACTTAGGTCCCATAATAAGAGAACTTACCGATTCTAAATTTCTGAGAGTAGGAGGACTTAAGTCTCACACCAATCTAAGAGATAGGAAAATGAAATGTATTCATTGAATTAGCTTAAATTGTATATAGTTCTTATCTGGAATAAGTAAAGGTGGAAAAAATTCTCCCTAGTTTCTATATAAAATTATGGATTTTAAAATCATGGGTTGTTATTTGAATTTTAGAAAAAATACAGACCTTATACCAACAAGGTCAAAAAAGACAAAGAAGAAAGTGGTAAAGGGTTCAATTAAACAAGAATACCTAACTATCCTAAACATATATTCACCCAACACAGAAGCAATCAAGATTCATAAAGCAAGTTCTTAGAGACCTGTGAAGAGACTTAGATAACCACACAATAACACTGTGAAACATCAATGCTTTTCTGAAAGTATTAGACAGATTATCGAGGCAGAAAACTAACAAAGATATTAAGAATCTCAACTTGAGACTTGACTAAATGAACCTAACAGACATCCACAGAACTCTCCACCCAGAAACAATAGAATATACATTCTTCTCATCTGCACATGGCACTACTCTAAAATCAACCACACAATCAGGTATAAGACAATTCTCAGCAGATTAAAAAAACATATGTATTGTACCAACCACACCCTCGGACCACAACACAATAAAAACAGAATCAATGTTGGGAAAATTGCTCAAAACCATACAATTACACTGAAATTAAACAACCTGTTCCTGGGTGACTTGTGGGTAAATAATGAAATTAAGGCAGAAATTAAGAAAATCTTACACCCACATCAAAAAGTTAGAAAGATTTCAAACTAACAACTTAACATCATAACTGGAAGAACCAGAAAAACAAGAGCAAACCAACCCCCAAAGATTACAGAAGATAAGAAATAACAAAAATCAGAGCTGAACTGAAGGAAAGTGAGATGCAAAAATCCATTCAAAAGCTCAATGAATCCAGGAGTTGATTATTTGAAAGAATTAATATGATAGATAGATCGATCACTAGCTAGACTCATAAACAAAAAAAGAGAGAAGGTCCAAATGAAAACAGTCTGAAAACAGAAAGGCGACCTTATCACTGGCCCCACAGAAATATTAAAAAACAAACAAAACAAAACAAAACAAAAACCTCAGAGACTACTACAAACACTTTTATGCACACAAGCTAGAAAACCTAGAAGAAATTAATACATTCCTCGAAACATACAACCTCCAAGATTGAATGAGGAAGAAATTGAATCCCTAAACAGACAAATAATGAGTTCTGAAATTAAATTAGTAATAAAAGTCTATCAACTAAAAAAAGCCAAGGATCAAACAGATTCACAGTCCAGTTCTATGAACTGTATAAAGAAGAGCTGTTACCATTTTTACTGAAACTATTTCAAAAAATTGAGGAGGAGGGATTCCTCCCTAACTCATTCTGTGAGGCCAGTATCATCCTGATACCAAAACTTGGCAGAGACAAAACCAAAAAATAATAATAATAATAATAAAGGAAAACTTCAGGTCCTTCAGGCCAATAACCTTGATGAACATAGATGAAAAAATACTCAACAAAATACTAGGAAACCAAATCTAGCAGCACATGAAAAAGCTAATCTACCATAGTAACTAGGCTTTATTGCTGGGATGCAAGATTGCTTCAAAATATGCAAATCAGGCCAGGCGTGGTGGGTCAAGCCTGTAATCCCAGCACTTTGGAAGGCAGGCAGATCACCTAAGATCAGGAGTTCAAGACCAGCCTGGCCAAGATGGCAAACCCCGTCTCTACTAAAAATACAAAATTACCCGGTAATGGTGGTGCATGTCTATAGTCCCAGCTACTCAGGAGTCTGAGGCAGCAGAATCACCTGAACCTGTGAGGAGGAGGTTGCAGTGAGCCAAGATCATGCCATCACACTCCAGCCTCAGTGCAAGAGTCATATTCCGTCTCAAAAATAAGTAAATAAATAAAAGAAAATAAAAAAGCAAATCAATAAATATGATTCATCACTTAAAAAGAACTCAAAACAAAAATCACACAACCATTTCGATAGAGGCAAAAACAGCTTTCGATTGAATTAAACATCCCTTCATGTTAAAACCCTTAATGCACTAGACATTGAAGAAACATATTTCAAAATAATAAGAGCCATCTTTAAAAAAAGCCCCAGGCAACATCATACTGAACGGGCGAAAGCTGGAAGCATTCCACTTGAAGAGTGAGACAAAGATGACCTTATCATCACTCCTATTAAATATAGCTCTACAAGTCCTAGCCAGAGCAATCAGACAAGAGAAAGAAATAAAAGTCATCAAATAGAACAAGAGAATGTCAAACTATCCCTGTTGGCAGATAACAGGATTCTATATCAAGAAAACCCCATTGTCTCTACCCGAGTGCTCCTTTATCTGACACATAACCTCGGAAAAGTTTCTGGATACAAAATCAATGTATAAAAATCACTAGCATTCTTATACATCAAGAACATCCAAACTGAGATCAAATCAAAAATGCAATCCCATTCATGGTAATTGCGAAAAGAATAAAATACCTAAGAATATGCTAACCAAGGAAGTGAAAGAGCTCTACAAGTAGAATAGCAAAACACTTCTCAAAACAATAAGAGATGACACAAACAAATGAAAAAACATTCCATGCTCATGGATAGGAAAAAATCAATATTGTTAAAATGACCATACTGTTCAAAGCAGTTTACAGATTGAATGCTATTCATCTCAAATGACTAATGACATTCTTCATAGAATCAAAAAAAAAAAAAAAAAAACAAAAAAAAACAAACTATTTTAAAATTTGTATGGAGCCATAAAAGATCCAGAATTGCCAAAGCAAACCTAAGCATAAATAATAAAACTGGAGGCATTACACTGCCTGACTTCTAACTATACTACAAGGTTACTGTAACTAAAACAACATGGTACTCTACAAAAACAGACACATAGACAAATGGAATAGAACTGAGATTTCAGAAATAAAGCCACACAACTACAACCATCTAATCTTTGAAAAAGTCAATGAAAAACAAGCAATGGGAAAAAGACTCCCTATTCAATAAATGGTGCCAGGGTAAGTGGCTAGCCATAAACAGAAGATTGAAACTGGACCCTTTCCTTAAACCATATACAAAAAATCAACCCCAAATGGGTTAGAGACTTAAATGTAAAACCTAAAACTATAAAATCCCTGAAAGATAACCTAGGAAATACCGTTCTGGACACAGGACCCAGCAAAAATTTCATGACAAAGATGACAAAAGCAATTGCAATAAAAACAAAAATTGACAAGTGGGACCTAATTAAATTAAAGAGCTCCTGCACAGCAAAAGAAACTATCAACAGAGTAAACAGACAATATACAGATTGGGAGAATATATTTGCAAACTGCTTCTGTCAGGCTTAATATCCAACACCTATAAAGATCTTAAATTTACAAGCAAAACTACTAACAACTCCATTAAAAAGTGGGTGAAGGAGATGAACAAAAACTTTTCAAAAGATGACATACACAAGTATACAACAAGTATATTAGAAAATGCTCAACATCACTAATCATTAGAGAAATTCATATCAGAAACACAATGGAATACCATCTCACACCAGTCAGAATGGCTATTATTAAAAAGTCAAAAAATAACAGATGCTGCAAGGTTGTGGAAAAAAGAGAAAGAGTATACACTACTGGTAGGAATGCAAATTAATACAGCCATGTGGAAAGCAGTTTGAAGATTTCTCAAAGAACTTAAAACAGAATCACCATTCAACCCAGCAATTCCATGATTGGTTATATACATAAAGGAATATAAATTTCTCTACTATAAAGAAACATACACATGGATGTTCATCACAGTACAATTCACAATAACAAAAACATGGAATCAACCTAAATGCCCAATATCAATAGACTAGATTAAGACAAATGTGGTACATATACACTGTGGAATACTATGCAGCCATGAAAAAGAACGAGATCATGTCACTTGTAGCAACATGGATGGAGCTAGAGGCCATTATCCTAAGCAAACTGATACAGGAACAGAAAATCAAATACCGCATGTTCTAACTAATGAGTAGAAACTAAACACTGAATACTTGTGGGCACCAAGAAGGGATCAACAGATGCAGAAGCCTCCTTAAGGATGGAGGAAGAGAGAAGGGTAAGAATTGAGAAAATACCTATCAGGTACTATGCTGATTACCAAGGTGATGAAATTATCTGCACATCAAACCTTCAAAAAATGAAGTTTACCTATATAACAAACCTGTACAAGTACACTTGAAACTAAAATAAAAGTGAAATAAAAATTCTAGACTTTGAGAAAATTGAGGACTGCACAAATGCAGATTATATCCTGGTTTTTTGTTGTGCCTTAATATTTTTCAATTGTCTTTTGAAAATATTTTTATAAATGTATGGGGTATAAATGCAATTTTGTTACACGGTTGTCAAGTTAGAGCTTTTACAATACCAATCACCTGAACAATGTACATGGTACTCAATATGTAATTTCTCATTATCCATTCTCCTCCAACCTCCTCACCTTACAAGTCTATCATTACACTCCCTACATCTACGTATGCCCAATTTTTAGCTCTCACTTATGAGAAAAGCATGCAATATTTGTCTTCCTGTGTCTGAGTTATTTCATTTGAGGTAATGACCTCTAGTTCCATCCATGTTTCTATAAAAGATATGATATCTTTTATGACTGAGTAGTATTCAATGGTGTATAGATGTCACATTTTCTTTATTCAATCATTCGTTGATAGACACTTAGGTTGATTCCATATCTTTGTTATTGCAAATAGTGCTGCAATAAACACATGTGTGCGATTATCTTTCTGATATGTTGATTTTTTTTTTTTTTTCCTTTGGGTAGATACCCAGTACAGGGATTGCTGGATCAAATGGTAGATCTACTTTTAGTTTGTTGAAAATTTGCTATGCTGTTTTCCATGAAGGTTGTACTAATTACACTCCCACCAACAGTGTATGAGCACTCCCTTTTTTTCCACATCCTCACCAACATCTATTGTGCTTTAACTTTTTAGTAATAGCCATTTTGACTGTAGTAAGATGATACCACATTGTGGTTTTACTTTGTATTTCTCCGATAATTAGTGATGCTGAGACTTTTGTTCACACATCTGCCAGTCATTTGTGTGTCTCCTTTTGAAAAATACCTATTCGTGTATTTTGTGTGCTTTTTAATGGAATTATTTCTTGTTGTTCTTGTTGTTGTTGAGTTATTTGAATCCCATGTATATTCTGGTTATTAGTCCCCTGTCAGATGTATAGCTTGTAAATGTTTTCTTCCATTCTTGAGGTTGTCTGTTCACTCTGTTGATAATTTCTTTTGCTATGCAGACACCTTTGTTTTTGAGAGTAAATAGGGCTCATTTTTGGTCTCACAGCTTATTTTTTGCAGGTGAATAATGGAGACACGTTTTTGACTGAAGAGGGAAATGAATCAGATATGATATGGTTTGGATATGATTTCAGTACTTGCTTCTCAGACTTTATCTGCTTCCAAAGTAATTTAATCTAGGGGAAAGAAAAAGTTAATACCGATGGCCTGTGATTTATTTCTTCCATGGTCATAGGGATGCAGGTGGATGTGGAATGTTCACATCAGAAGGAAAAGAAGGTTATAAAGTTTAATCTCCAACATGGTAACTACATGTATTAGTCAGTTTTCATACTGCTATAAAGAACTGCCCAAGACTGGGTGATTTATAAAGGAAAAATGTTTAATTGGCTCACATTTCCACATGGCTCAGGAAGCCTCAGGAAACTTACAATCATGAGCGAAGAAGGGGAAGAAAGAAGGCACCTTCTTCACAAGGCACCAGGAAGGAGAATGAATGTAGGAGGAACTACTAAACACTTGTAAAACCATCAGTTCTCATGAGAACTCACTCACTATCATGAGAACAGTATGGGGGAAACTGCACCTAAGATCCAATTATCTCTACCTGGTCTCTCCCTTGATACGTGGAAATTATGGCATTATAATTCAAGATGAGATATGGGTGGGGACACAAAACCTAATGATATCACTAGATCTTCAGGTAAATGCACTAATATATGCTCGGAAGAGAATCTTGGTTTTTATGTGTTTTTTAGTATTTTCTTAGTTGTACATTGCTTATGATCAACACTCCTAGAATCTGTGGATGTTGTAGATATAGATCCCTGGAGAATGCCACACAATAGTTCTTTTTATGCACTAAACCTTATGTAATACGACTCGTTATGGAGCATGACTGCTTTAATCCTTCACTTCACAGTCTGAGCCTCAGAGAAATTAAGTAACTCACCTGATTCATGCATTCATTAACTGCTAAAAGCATAATTTGCATTTCAACTGTTTGTTACTTGAGGTGATGTTTGCAACTATTATACTATGATAATTAATAGAATAAGAAAAATGCAGAATGTTTTGCTTTTTATAATTTATTTACTATTTTGGCAACACATTAAATACCTATACTTCAGGTCATGGTATATTTTGGAGGCCCTATTTCTCTGAAATTAATATTAACTCTAATTGTCCTCAAAGTATAGGCTCTAAGGTCAGAAGACTATATATTTTTTTATTGGTTGAAGTTAAGTCATTTTACTGAAACTGGTAAAATTAAATGAAATCTATTGATTGCATATCCCCTATATATAATATAAAAGTATAAAGACTTGTACAAGCTATGAAAGGATATGTTACGGAAGTCTTCCTCCACCTTCTCCTCTCCTCTTGCTTTTCTGAAATATTACCCTTGATTGGACTTATGCACTTAGTGATTTGGAGGACAGAATGTCATGCCTTCTGGGGCAAAAGCCAGATAACTTATATATGGAATGCAAATCTGCATGTATAGATAATACAACCTTTCGTAAATTTAAGGGAAATGAAAACAACTCATGAAACAGAATGTTTCAGCATTTCTGCTTTCATTCGCATTTTAGAGATTTATATATTTTATCCAGATTTTCTCAATGACTGAAATACCTCTTTCTTGGATCCCCCCTAACAAGTAGTTCTGATTTAGAAAATAAAATTTTATTCTGAAGTTTTTTAAGTCAAAGGTAAAACAGAACATTTTTTTAATAATTAGAAAGTATGCTTAGTTAATTTTCTCACCTTTCTCTGTTGTCATTATCAGATAAGCTAAGTCATTTAGATGATCATTATTTCTGTTTCATAATAAATTAATGTAAATACTTGAAAGTGAGCCCTCTATTGTTGTGAAAATACCAGCTCATCAAAACTGACTGAAAATCAAAGCTGTGATAACGACCACCTGCACAATAAGAAGTAGAAGATTGTCTCAAATTCAGTCTCTGCTGGATTCCCTTTGAAATGGTCAGTTATACTAAATATTCACAGCTTTCAGTAAGCTCTAAACAACAACAACAACAAAAAACAGAATCAAATCTGCTGACCTCGTCTTCATTAACATCTATACTCAGAGACATAAAGGTTAGAAGCTCTCCATGGTTACCATTAAATTAAAGTATTCTGAAAAAGATGACAATTGTAAGTATAACAGAAACAATAGAATGAAAAGTAGGATTTATTTTAATAGTACATTGGCAGACACCCTGTCAGGTAATTTAAAGTCTAGAGATACTAAAACATAATAATAATAATAATGCTTAGGCTAGAGTTAGTTTAATTACACGTCAACAGCTAATACCACAGAAACACTACTAGATCCATTTTTATTTGCCGTACACCTGATTTTTAATATTTGCTTTAAGATTAAAACTTTATATTAATGTATAGTAGGTACATTATTAAATACAGGCATGAGAAAGTCTTTATGTTAGTAGAAGCGAGAAATCATTTGGAGCTGAGAGTTAGCCCTACTGGATTGTCACTATTATGAGACTGGCAACATTTTTGTGACATTTGTTTTTCCCTGAGGAGTTAAATGTCTCAGGAAGAGATGCCATGTAATATTTGTGACAATTGGTTGTATGGAGGGTAATGTCTTATATTTTAGGAATTTATAAAAATCCAAAGATTTCTATTCTTAAAATATCAGACACTAAATTGAGAGCATTATAGAGAAAGTCATGGAACCAACATTTCGTTAATACAAATATCTCGGAATAGAATGTACAATTAAAAGGATTCTGAGACATATAATTCTATTCTACAAATTCTTACAAGTACATATTCTAAAAGGTCTTTAATTAAATCAAAGTTCTTGGAGGTAGCTTAAATAATGTTAATGTAAACTCTCCATCTCTGGATTTATACCATATTGATGTCACCTTTCAACACTTATTACTGCCTTTAGTTGTGTATTTTTTGTATCAGTGGAAACAAATTTTAATTTAGTGCACATTGTCTCTCCTTTTCTAGATTTTGAAAACTTGTAGCGTGTAGAAAAACCAATGTAATTTTATGATTGCTGACACTGATAATATAATTAAGAAAATTCTTAGCTTAGAGAATTCCTAACTGGATTACTCAGAAAAGTTGTCACACTTGACTGGACAAAGGCCCATATTATTTGAAAATGCATGTCATACTTCATGTCTGAAAGCTCCGTACTGAATGATATAGCATGCATTGCATCAGCCTTTATAATCCTGGATACCTTAGATATTTGTACATTTTTTCCAACAGATTTTATCAAAATATTATTATAAATTTCTGATATTATTTACAAGATTTTTTACCACATTTTCCTATTTAAAAACAACTATATACAGGGATATATATATGGCACCTCTTGCATGAGGTTTAAAATTGGGAGGAAATTTTTTTATATTAAATGTATTGATTGTTTTGTATATACTATGTGTGTGTCTGTGTGTGTGTGCACGTGTGCATGCATGTACACCATTTTGGCTAATAATGTATCTGAGAAGTTGTGAGAATGCAACACAAGTAGAAAAGCAGGGTGGTATTTGCTTTACATTTTGGAATAAAGGCCCATATGGATCAAATGAAAAGAGGAGTTTGCACCTGCAAAATAATCTGTGACACTGCTCAGCTAAATCAGTGATGTTCTGTGACCCAAGAGACCAAGGTTTCACTGGACAGACAAGTCCACATCACCCTTACCTTGTGTTTTTGGGGTGACCAAGCTGTCGATATTTTGTGAGAGTGGGAAGGTGAAGCCATAACCACAAGCAAGACCTTTCTGGGAAACATGGAATTTACCACTGCCAGACAATCCTAGAGGAGCTCCTAAGGTTGATTTTCAGTGAATATATTGGTCTGTTTGTACTCCCATTCATTTTTCTAGTCTTAGCTTTAAATACTTGTTTTTCAAGGAGACTTTCTATGTGATTTGTCTGAAATCTAAATTAAAAGTCACCTTTTTTTACTAGAGCACACATATTTTGTAGCATTTATGTGGAACTTTTGGTTCCATATGGTCAGGAACAATTTATAATTAGTTCTTACCTGCCTATCTAGGAACAAGCACATGTGGCTACTAAGATGCTCATCTCAGATTCTCAAAATTTTTCTGACATGCTAACTGACTAAGTGAATAAATTACTGAATGAATGAATGAATGAAAAAAAAGGCCTGTATGTCTCCTTCACCTAAAATTATTGTAAGAATCCTTCATATCCACTTCAATCCTCATTAATCAATTCAAAACACACTACCCTGTAAATGCAGCAGCAAAAGTACTGGGTAAACTAACGTATACTCTTTTATCTCAGTTACATTTTTTGATTAATCATTATTTGCTTTATATCATTAATTTCTTCTTTTATATATAATTTTCATAAACTATTGTATACTATATAGTCTGAGTCTTAGAGCAAATATTTCTATATTTACTTTCTTATCTATAAAGAAGAACTTTTCCCCATAGCATATGTCACTAGATTAGATTTTTACTCACCATTTCATATGCATTACCACAATGTTCCCATTGCAGTTTGTGGGCCATCTTTCATTTGCAGTCACATATCCTCTTGTGGGTTGAAGGGGGTGTGGCTAGCAAATGTGAAGGAAAAGAGAAAGGAAAATATCTAACCAATTTCACTCTACTTTAGTGACAGCAAATAAGACTCAAAGTCTCAGCTAAAAAATAAAAGGTGTTTTTATTTTAAAAGCTTTCTTATGCTATCAAATTTTGCCTTTCTAACAGAGAATCTAATCTCACAAACTTCTTTATTTTTTATTATATTAATGGAGGCAACACTTTTCCTTTAGACAAATATCTATCTGCAAAGACCTACCACATACCTCAATTCCAAGAGAATCTCTCTCTCTCTCTTTAGTGTGTGTGTAAATAGCATAGACGGTAGTTTGAATGGTATCCAAGAGGGAATAAGGGAATGTAGTAGCCTTGCTTTGAGAAAAGTATTCACATAAATCATGGTCCAAGAGATTTCATACCTTTCTCTTGCCTTCTACAGCCCTTTTTACACAGTTGCATTAACACATCATTTGTAATTCACGATATTTTGATTATTTGATAATAAATCATTCTCAAAGGATCTTATTTATCTTCTCAGGTTCTATCCCAGCTCTTGGCACTTGGCACATAGTAGGTATGAAATGATTGTCTAAATATCTTAAGCATCATAGACATTACCTAATAGCACTATGTGAGTGTCTGTATAAGTGCATTAAACATGCATGTATATGCATATGTGCTCCATATCTATTCTAACTATTATTAAAACCCACTCAGAAAGCAGCACCTGCAAGCAATTAAATGTCACGGGGGTTATTAAAACTGATCTAAACTAAATAATTTATAATCAGTGTAAGATAATGTATCTTTATATGCATTAATAAGGAAATTATTAGTAAAGTAAAAACATAACCACGAAAACACATACTCGCACTTTTGTTTAAGTATTCTATTTTACTGAGAAAGTTTATCTGATTTTGTTATTTTCCAATATAGTTGTCATAAACTGTGAATTAAAGGGATTAAAATATCTTCGAACAATACATTTAGTATCTATTTAGAGGCAGTAGGAATAGTACTTAACGCAAATGTCCTCTGGAAAAATTTCATAACTTGTAGTTCTGAGCCAGTAACTTTTCTAAAAAAATGTTACTAATGTTGTCTAGATTCATAACAATTTTTAGGATACATGCATTCTGTCTATATTTGATATTTTATTAAAAATAGTTCAAACATATAGGATATAATGTAGTGTGATTATTCACCCATAAACATCTTGCTTCATTCGCTTGCTTTTTCCTATTGATCTTTAGACGAAATAGCTAAGTCTCATTACCTATAATATTCTCCAAGCTTTTTTCTTTAAAGTAACCAAAGTTTTAGAATTGGTGTATGTGTTTTACAGTTTCCCTACATATACGTGTGTGTATGTATGTGTACTTATAAACTATATGCTATTTTATACTTAAGGATTGACATGAATTTAATGTATGGTTTGGTATCTTAAATATATAATCTAGGTAGATTACAAAATAAACAAACAATGCATGCATATAATGTTCATGTCTTTTCTCTGGAAAGCCAAGTATTATAATAATAGTTTTTTAAATTAACATTTACTCTGTATCAAGAAACACTCTCAGTGTTTTACATGAGTTTTATCATTACCTCTCACTGCAAACCTAAGATGTAGGAGCGATAGAGTTCATATTTTACAAATAAGTGAAGGGAGGCACTGAGAAATTAGAATGTTTCTGTGGTCACCTGGTTAGTAAGTGGCAGCCCGAGGATTCAAACCTTGGTAGACAGACTCCAGAGTTTTTTCTTTTAACCACTTTATATATACAAAGTTGAATTTTATGAATGACCAAATATTCATGACCATCTACAGATTGACATGAGAGACCGTGATACCTATGAAAGAAATATTAACCTGTAAAATTTTAATTCTATATCCTTAGCCTTTAACCTTTTCAAGATCCTAGATCCGTTGGATTTTCTATTAGCAGATTGTATATTCAGTATTTAGGTAGTTCTCAAAGGCTATTTGAGCTTCCACTAGTTTAATTTCAATAAAAATATTTCTAAGTGCATAGAAAGGCAGTCGTTGTGTTTGGGGGTTTTGTGGACTAGCTGGAAAATGTTGCTATTTGCTATAACATTAGTTTAGGTTTTTTTTTCTTTGTTGGTTTGTTTTTGTTTTCTTGTTTTGTTTTGAGGGTGGCAACTGGTTATATTAAATCAGCATATTACACTTGCCTCCTTTGACTCAGATACAGGAGCCACAATATCCTTATGGATAGAAAAAGAAAAATCAAACAGTTTCTTGCAGTAAACCCTTGGTCTCTTTCTAGAGCCCATTCAAATCTTAATGAACATTTATAGAAATAATATATTGAATGCCAATAATAAGATAGAGTAATAAACTTCATTTCAACACTGAGAAAGAGTCTATAAAGTCACTCTATTTATAAATATACACAAATAACTATTAGCTAGACTATTTCTAGTTCCAAGTAATAGAAAACCCAGAGCAAATTAAACAGGTTAGTTGAACACAACTGCAAAGTCTCGAACTAATCTGTGTCAAAGCATAGCAATCGACTGGTGATCCAAACTAACTTTTTAGGAATTTTTTCTGCCCTCATGTGTATTGCAACTTCATCTGCAAACTAGGTTCCCTCATGGTGGTCTAGAATGCTTGCTGCAACTTGGAGTACAAAATGTTTTTTTGTTTTTGTTTTTGTGTGTGTGTTTTTTTTTTTCACTACAGGAAGAGGCTGCTTCCTACGACAAATAAATGAAGGTTTATGCTTCACTCTGATTTCACCAAAGATTGCCATCAGGAAAGTACCATATTTTAGTAAATATGTAAGAGTTTCATAAAGCAATATTAAACCTGGTGAGTGTCAAAACTCATATTTGTTCTTGTTGCTTTCACTGAAAGATTATGTGTGTGTGTGTGTATATATACATATAGATAGATAGATAGATAGATAGATAGATAGATAGATAGATAGATAGATAGATAGATAGATAGCTATTCAGATATTACTACTAAGACTATCACGGCATCCTTGGCTTTACTAGTCTACCTCAAGTTCTATATAACCAAATTTATCTGTGAGTCTTTTTATCTGATTGTAAAATGGAAATCTCCCCTTGCTTGCACTCACTGTTAAGTTCACTGTAAGAATGGGGTGCAAGTCAATGGTAATATGACAATGGCCAATCAGCTTCAGATTTGCAACATTTAGTCTTATCAGAATAGGCTGCCAACATCAGCTGTTGAATCTCTTTTGGAAATGACATTTTACCATAGACATCCTCACAAGAATCCCTTTGAAGCCCTCATTCTCTGCTATGTGAAGGAAATTAAAAGGGGCATAATGGAGTTAAAAAGGACCACTCCCTTAAAACTTTTAAGCAAATTGTACTGTATTGGTCTGTTTTCATGCCACTGATAAAGACATACCTGAGACTGGGCAATATTTAAAGAAAGAGGTTTAATGGACTTACAGTTTCACATGACTGGGGAAACCTCATAATCACGGATAACAACAGGCAAAGAGACACAAATTGTGCAGAGAAACTTCCCCTTATA
Source organism: Macaca nemestrina (assembly GCF_043159975.1). Lineage (NCBI taxonomy): Eukaryota > Metazoa > Chordata > Mammalia > Primates > Cercopithecidae > Macaca > Macaca nemestrina. The sequence continues at coordinate 67,477,697 of NC_092132.1, read as the reverse complement.
AAACCATCAGATCTCATGAGACCCACTCATTACCATGAGAACATCAGGAGAAAGACCTGCCCCCATGATTCAATCACCTCCCACCAGGTCCTTCCTACAACATGTGGAAATTAAAGATGAGATTTGGGTGTGGATATAGCCAAGCCATATCATTTTGTCCGTGGCTCCTCCTAAATCTCATGTCTTCATATTTCAAGACCAATCATGCCTTCCCAACAATTCCCCCAAAGTCTTAACTCTTTCAGTGTTAACTCAAGTCCACAGTCCAAAGTCTCATCTGAGACAAGGGAAGTCCCTTCAGTCTATGAGCCTGTAAAATCAAAAGCAAGTGAGTTACTTCCTAGATAAAATGGGGGTACAAGCATTGGGTAAATACAGCTGTTCCAAATGGGAGACACTGGCCAAAACAAAGGGGCTACAGGCCCCATGCAAGTCTGAAATCCAATAGGGCCATCAAATCTTAAAGCTCCAAAATACTCCCCTTGGATTCCATGTCTCACATCCAGGTCACGCTGATGCAAGAGGTGGTATCCCATAATCTTGAGCAGCTCCACGCCTGTGGTTTTGTAGGGTACAGCCTCCCACCTGGCTGCTTTCATGGGCTGGTGTTGAGGGTCTGTGGCTTTTCCAGGTGCAAGCTCTCAGTGGATCTACCATTCTTGGGTCTGGAGGATGGTGGCCCTCTTCTCACAGCTCCACCAGGCACTACCCCAGTAGGGACTTTGTGTGGGGGTTCTGACCCCACATTTCTCTTTTGCACTGTCCTAGCAGAGGTTTTCCATGATGACTTTGCCCCTGAAGCAAACTTCTGCATGGGCATCCAGGTATTTCCATACATCCTCTGAAATCCAGACAGTGGTTCCCAAACCCCAATTCTTGACTCTTGTACACTGGAAGGCTCAACACCACGTAGAAGCTGCCAAGGCTTCAGGCTTGCACCCTCTGAAGCCATGGCTTGTGTTCTATATTGTCCCCTTTCAGCTTTGGCTGGAGCAGCTGGGATGCAGGACACCAAGTCCCTAGGCTCCACTCAGCATGGGGACTCTGGACCTGGGCCACAAAACCACTTTTTCATCCTAGGCCTCCAGGCCTGTGATATGAGGGGGTGCTGTGAAGACCTCTGACATCCCCTGGAGAGATATTTTCCCATTGTCTTGGGGATTAACATTCAGCTCCTTGTTACTTATGCAAATTCCTGCAGCCAGCAAGAATTTCATCTCAGAAAATGGGATTTTCTTTTCTATCGCATTGTCAGGCTGCAAATTTTCCAAAGTTTTATGCTTTGTTTCCCTTTTAAAACTGAACGTGGCTGGGCATGGTAGCTCATGGCTGTAATCCTAGCACTTTGGGAGGCCAAGGAAGGTGGATTGCCTGAGCTCAGGAGTTCAAGACCAGCCTGGGCAACACAGTGAAATCCCGTCTCTACTAAAATACAAAAAAGAAAAAAAAAAAAAAAAAAAAAAACAGCTGGGCATGGCAGTGTGCACTTGTAATCCCAGCTACTCAGGAGGCTGAGACAGGAGAATCACTTGAACCCGGGAGGCAGAGGTTGCACTGAGCCGAGATTGCATCACTGCACTCCAGCCTGGGTGACAGAGCGAGACTCTGTCTCAGAAAAAAACAAAAAACAAAAAACAAACAAAAAACACACACACACACAAACAAACAAACTTGAATGCCTTTAATAGCACCCAAGTCACATCTTGAATGCTTTGCTGCTTAGAAATGTCTTCTGCCAGATACCTTATATCGTCTCTCTCGAGCTCAAAGTTGTACATATCTCTAGGGCAGGGATAAAATGCCACCAGTATCTTTGCTAAAACATAGCAAGAGTCACCCTTACTCCAGTTCCCAACAAGTTCCTCATCTCCATCTGAGACTACCTCAGCCTGGATTTCATTGTCCATATCATTATCAGCATTTTGGTCAAAGCCATTCAACAAGTCTCTAGGGAGTTCCAAAATTTCCCATATTTTCCTGTCTTCTTCTGAGTCCTTCAAACTGTTCTAATCTCTGCCTGTTACCCAGTTCCAAAGTCAATTCCACATTTTCAGGTCTCTTTTCAGTAGCACCCCACTCTACTGTTACCCATTTACTGTATTAGTCTGTTCTCATGCCTCTGAGAAAGACACACCTGAGACTGGCCAATTTACAAAAGAAAGAAGTTTAATGGACTCACAGTTCCAGATGGCTGGGGAAGTCTCACAATCATGGTGGAATGCAAGGAAGAGCAAATCAAATCTTACATGGATGGCAGTAGGCAAAGAGAGAGATTGTGTAGGGAAACCACCCTTTTTAAGAAAAACCATTAGATCTGAGACTTATACACTATCACAAGAACAGCATGGGAAAGATCTGCCCCCATGATTCAGTAACCTCCCACCAGGTACCTCCCACAGCACGTGGGAATTCAAATGAGATTTGAGTGGGGACACAGCCAAACTATATCATGTAGTTTAATAATAGTCACTTTTTAAAGGTTTGTCATGTTTTGACATAGTAAGACACTGTATCTATCAGGAACATTATTTATTAATTTCCAATATTTTGAAACAATTAGCAGCTTGATCATTCTTAATAATAGATTTAAATGTGAAGGTAAATAGGCTTGTCAGAACTGGTTAATCAATCAACCAACAAATTAGTCAATCTTTTTTTTCACCGAACTAATATTTTTCTGCCAGTGACAGCATAGGCATATTATGTCTTAAAAACTTGTTTTATTCACCAGTTATTTATTTCAAATAAGGTTGTTAGCTGATATCAGTGCACTTGCAGTATGTGTGTTTATGTGATTTACTTAAGAAAGTGTCATAGTTTCTATGTCTGTAAATTGGGAAGAGGTATGACTATTGTAACTAGTTGCTGGAGTTGTTGTAAAAACCTGGCTCCAACTCAGTATTCAATATAATCAACTAACATTATTTTGTTGTATTATGATTTTGATCATGACTATTACCTTTCAATATGGTGCTTTTATGGCATAATCAATCTATTGTTAAAGTGACTATTTTGGTACACCTTCCATCTTTGTCAGACAAAGCATTCTTTTCAAGAAATTCTTTATTTCCTAATAGCAGATTGCATGGTGAGAAAGAGAGATTCTGTGGTACATCTGGCAATCAACAAAAATGAGAGTTTTTCTGAAATACTTATTTGTAGGCCTCATAGTTTAAGCATTGGACATTTGAGTCTCTGAATCATCTTTCTGATCAAATAATAAACAATCTGTTTTGACATTTGCTTTTTCGTGTTTCATACATCTGTTATGACATAACAAACAAGAGAAGCACTTGATGAAAAGCTGGAGGAGGATGTATGTAAATAAACTGAATTTCTACTTGAAAGGTATTAATTGTGCCTTAGTATTAAGGAATCTTAATACTTATATATATTATGGAATCTTTTTGTCAAATAACTACAGCAAATTTTAATAATGGCTCCACAATCACTATAATATCTAGGGGAGGAAAGGCACATAGCCAATATAGTATATTTTACTAAAAACTCATCTCACATATTAAATGTCATATCTTTCCGAATTTTTAAAGACAAAAATTAATGACTCATAGAGGCAAATTTGCCCAAAATAATTAGAATCACAACCATTTTCCTATTATTTTTGAAGTATGTAACCTTTAACATAGGGTCAGCTTCTTTTTAGTTCAAAGGCTTTGTCATTTTTTTTTTCAGCATACTTTATGTATACCTGTTTTCCATTCAAATAAGTGCACTTAAGCAGATATATTAGTTTCCCAACCTATAATAAAGATGGTAATCATCCACTCCTATTAATTTGCTTACTGAAAAAAACAATCTCACAGTAGTAGGTTTAATAGATTTTAGTGCACCAAGGGCTCCTATTGACCCTTAAAACAGCAGATGACACATGGTGATATACTAAAGCATCCCCCTTAGTCACAAACTCCCAGTATTTTAATTGCATTCATGATAGTTCTTGTTGATTCCATTTTTAAATGTCACTGCTGGCCAGGGTTCATAATAAGCTCCTTTTTTTCCCTCTGGTGATTTTCTAAGCCGTTCAAGACTTAGAATCTGAACACTCCTAATCAGAGTAAATAAAAAATAAATACATAAGGCCTAATGAGGACAAAGCTGGGCTGAAAATAAATCATCGTAAGTATTATTTCTTTGGAGACATTCTGATTTGCACTTTAAGAAAATTTTTCTAAAACAATGAGCAAAGTTTTGTCATTATTTCTCAAATTAAATCAGCCAACTAGTTGACAAATATTTATTGAGAAACTACTTCGTTGTCATAAACAAGTTTGAAACTTTTTTACTGTTCCCAGCCCATAGAAAGGAAAACTTTTTATCTTGCAACCCAGTACTCAAACTTACACATATACACACACACACAGAAACACACACATGTACACATATACACACAGGCATTTATACATATATCTGAAAAATATGCCTCAAAAAACAATACTTATGGTTTTTGTGTGAGATTAATTCTGGTGTTTTCTATGTTAATTCATTTTCTATAAATGATAATCACAGGGTACTAAACTGATTTAACAACCCACCAATGTATCACAGCCTAGGGATTGGAAACCTTTTTCTAAAAGTCATTTAGCAAACTGCATACTCTAATCCATATATATACATATAAAGAAACAAAAAACACTACACAAATTACTGTAGACTAATTAAAGCTTTTGTTCCTTCGAGAAAAAAATAATATAGCTTTTTAATATTTTGAGTTGAAGAAAAAGTCAGAATTAACCTTTTATTTGCATGCATAACTTCATTTGTAGCATGGTAACTCTGTGTTTGCTAGGAAGATAATACTAATATTTAATGAGGTAATAGAAAGAATTTCTTATTTATAAGAATAACTTATTTTTTTGTGATCACTCTAGGTCCCACTTATTGGCTTTAATTTTCCCCTAGATGAAGAAAGAGATAATTTAAGAATTTAATAATATTATAGTAACAGAGAAAAATGCTGTAATTTAAAAAACTTTATCACAATGAATCTAATATCTAAAAAATAAACTTTTCACAGTAATTCTTTAAATTTCTACGTAAATTTAGCACTAAATTTCTGACCACCTTGAGTAGGAGCTTCACATAATGGGGTTTTTCTAAAGCAAGGTCTTACACAAACAAACTTTGGCTTTGGAATATATATTTATACAAATATTGGATGTTATGGGACTTACCCACACTCCACAGTAAAAACATAACGTCACATTTTGAGTGCATGGATTGCAACAGGCTGAAAACCAGTCTCTGTGCTTCCTTCTTTTTCCTTTCTCAACTCTGACCTCATAGAGCCTTCTTTTTCTCATTTGTTGCATCAAAATTCTTTTCTCATTTGTTACAAACATGTTGTTTAAAAAAATTGAATAAAGCTGTAACCCAGAAAGTGAAATGAGTTCTACAGATTTATGTAGAAAGAATTGTTTTACAGACAAACCTCTGGGCCTACTAGGATATCTGCTGGTTTACACTGAGTGGACTCTTCTAGTCTGACTCTTGTGCCTTTCCTAGCACGTCTTCTATTTTGGGTCACTCTGTACTAAGGCACCAATTCTGCCAGACACGTAAAGGCTCTGCTGTAGACTTAGCGATGTGAAAGAGTCCCATCGTATACCACGCAGACTTTCCACAGCTTCTTACTCCAATCACTCTCATTCAGTCTTCCAATTGGCTTCCATGGGAAACAACAAGTTCCTTCCTTTGTCTCATGTAGAATGATCTTGCCATATTCATCTTGCATATGACATGCTCTCACCACATGGCTTATCTTGAAGTTTTTCAACAACAGATCTGTTTTCTAAGAGAATTTCTCAAACACAACACTCCATATATACATGTATTGAAAGCACCTTATGCAGAGCTCAATATAAGTCACTTCACTTTTCTTCAATACAACCTGTTTTCAGCTCTTGTTGAACTGTGGGCTGTAGATACTTCAGTACTTGGGAAAAATAGACTTTCAGCAAGTTCACGCAATGTATTTGTGTTGTTTTAAAGAAAGAGTGTCCAAATATTTTTCTGGTGTACTTTAAGAGCAGAAATCCATGTATAGAGGCTGTTTTGTTTTATTTTCTTTTTTAGAGCCAACTTTATTGAAGAATAATTTATACAGAATAAATTGCACCAATTTTGAGTATACAGTTGCACGTTTTGTGACACATTTACACACCTGTGTAACCACCAACATATCTTGACACAATAGTCAAGATAACGTTTACATTACCTACAAAGGTTTTCTCACTACACTGTTCATCTCTTATCCCTGGCCTAAGACAAACACAGATCTGCTTTCTCAATCTATGGATGAATATTGCCATATTCTGGAAATTCATGTAAAGGAAATCATATAGTATATATGCTTTTATTTCTGGCCTCTTTCACTCAGCTTGTTTTGGAGATTCATCCATGTTGTTGCTTTTAAAAGTGGTGTGTTTCTTTTCATTGGTAAGCATTATTTTGTTACAAAGATAAGCCACACTTTTTATTCACTGTGGAGGATATTTTCAATTTGGGGATATATAAACTTTGCACCTCTTCTAAAATTTAGTATAGTATATGAAAAGTTGTGCAAACCCATATACTATGGGAAACACACTTTTAAATCCACAACAATCTTATCAAGTGAATTTTGAAAAATATCCTGATTTTTTATGGCATTGTATTAACATAATTTAGAGAGGAAAGGGAAAAGAGGATTGAGATTTATATTCATAATAAGCTATACATTTCTACTCATATTCTTACTTTATATCCAGTAAACAATTCTACAGTTTTTACAAATGAGGGCTTCCATTGAGTGCAGGACCATACAGCAATGGTAAATGAATGCAGTCTCTCGTTTCCATTAATTCAGTGTATTTGAAATTTGAATTCTTACCCTTCCTTGAACAATCAACAATGACTTTGTTCTCTTCCTCACAAATTACAATTCAGCATGTTTAAGCCTCTTGTTACATGAGTAAGAAAGTAAAAAGCCCTTGATCTGAGGAAGCAGCTAAATAAATAGCAGTTGGTTTCCAAGAACTAGTCATCTGAAATATTAAAATAAACCAAATGGCAATTCTCCAGTTCATCTTAATTCAAATATCCCATAAATTGATAATGATTGAAGGAACAGTTTAAAACAAAACAAAACAAACAAACAAACAAAAAACCAGAAGCTTCAGACTTATGTAGTGAACATGATGTGAAAACTTCACAAAAAGAAGCTTATTGATGAAAACTTACATTTTACATCGAATAGTGTTAAAAACACACAGTTCTATATTACTTCACTACAGGACTCTATTTGTAGCAAAGGAGTTCAGCTTTTCCATGTTTAGAGCAAACACATCTAATTCCTTTCTAGCAAGTAGTTAGATCTTACTAGGAGAAAAAAAAAATACCAAAAGTAGAAACAGTGTGGTTTGTATTTTAGATACTCCTGGCTTCAAGGCTGGAACTAAATCAAAGGAGAGAATAAGGAAATGATTGAAAATATGAGTCTGAAAAGAATCATGGTAGAAAGGGATGGGACTATTAAACCTAGTTCCTTAGATAGAAGTAAACTGAGAGTGATTGCCTTTTCACACCTTCAAATATTTCTATGAATGGATCATAAAAGATTCTCTCACCCTGTGCTCTCTTGCACTTATTTCAAACTCTTTTCCAGCTACATTTCAAATCTAGATTTATTAAATTCATGAATAAGTCATTTCTATTTTGAAGCTCTTCAAAAAAAAAAAAAAAGAAAGAAAGAAACACAGACGTATTATGAACTTAAGAATTAAGCACATGCTTCCTCTTGTCCTTCTGTTTTTTAGTACTCATTCTGCATGCAAATATTCATTCTCTTTCCTAGCTTCAAGTCATCTACAAATTAGATCAAAGGGCCTTCCACTTTTTTTCATCCCAATTACTCATACATTATGAATAGAAGACAGGAGGACGAAGCCCTGTGACTCACAATTGGACATCTCTTTGTAGGTTTCTTATGGTCAGCAACTTTGGGAAAAATCATGGTCTTCTAATTTATCAAATTTATAAGCATGGAGCCTCATGTGTCACTTATAACAAAGACAACATTACAAAGAATCCCCTAATTTTCCCACTGTCTCTCTACATCTTTTACTTCCTTGGAGGAAGTGTAATTTTTACCTTAAAAACAAACAAACAAACCAAACACTTCCCTCTTACTTCCAGGTCCTATTATCTTTCTACTGCACTAGAAGGCAGAGTGGCTAAAGTAAAGTAAGAGAAGAGATGGGTAGAAATGCCAAATCTCACAAAGGTACTGTGTTCTAAGTGTCATAAAAGGATTTTTAAGGAATGTAAACAGGTAATGATATGTCTGATTTCACTTGATTGAATAGGAAAAGAAAATCTACATGATCCAAGAATTGCATCTTCCTATTCACATGACTTGTTTTTATGGGGTTTTCTGGCGGGTAAAAGTTTCAGAGTATAGAATCCAGAGGCCTAAGATGATGCTTCCCAATGCTCGTGTATGAATCTCAGTCAACGGAAATTTAAAAATTCATGTTTCATTCTGCTCCTCTCTTTCTTTCAAATGTGCTTTGTGTTATGTATGATATTTAATATGTGCATTGCTTTCACAGAAAGGGAAACAAATAAGAAACAAATTCAGACTACAGAAGCTGTATCTAGGCATATCCTCTTCATGCAACCATCTGTCTCATCTGACCCCAAGAGGGAATTCTAATAATGTTATCATTTGATTCCCATTTCAGGCACTTTTCATTTTTATATATGCTAAAGAATTCAGCAAGTCATCCAACTGGCATAAGCAATAGGAAAACTTCCTTTAGAGCACAGGTGTACAAGCAAACAAACCCTTTCTGTGCTTGGAAATGGATCCTTCAATGTAGCAAACTTCTCAGCAGTGTGCTAAGCTGGCAAGAAAAGGTGGAAAAGCACATCTGTCAGGGAGAGTGAACAGATGGGGATCACCTCTTCTTTCCTTCTAGCACAGAAGAGAATAGATACTGTCACCCCAAACTGTCTTTTTTCAGTCATATTGCAGAGCAAGCAAGCAAGCAAGCAGTGGAGTATTAAAATATGTTAGGGTTCACCAGCTGGTTAACTCTGGGTGTCCCGGAGACAGAACCTCAGAGGTTGTATGGGGGCAGTTGGTTATAAATATATTTTGAAAGCAAAACAATATCAGGAATATATCCTAGTAGAATTAGCATATATAGTTAAACATAATGCAAATGGTCAAACTCGTGTTCTGAACTTATCACTGAAACCTAGATGGAAGTCTTATGATACTAAAGAACTTTCTTTGTGACCAGCTGTCAGCATGATTTTGCTTTGTTCCACCATCTTGTTGCAAAAACTGAGATTCCATATTCAGAAATTAAATCCTTAACTTCCTAAATCTACTTTTATTTTTTTTTTCCAAAATACAAAACATAGCTGAGTTAGAGCAAACAGAGATTACTAACACAATTTTGTTTCAATGGATTAGATTAGTTGGCATCTAGTCCTCTTCCACGTGCTGTTCTTTATAACAATTCTCTTTGTTTCTTCAACTTGGATCTTAAAAAAATCCTGTGGTAGATGGTGACTTTGAGGCAGTTATGTGTACCATTTTCACCCCTTACTGCTTTCTTCAGCCAAGCATCAAAGCCACAATGCTATAGCTGCATGTAATGTAACTATTAATACTTGTCTTTGCTTTCAGATACTGATAGTGCACAGAGTAAGCCAAGCCAACAAGCCAAGCTCAGCTCTCTGGCATGTACGTTTTGCAGATGCCTTTGACTCTTTCTTTTGCATTGCTGCCTTATGTATTTCCATAGCATGGAGAGTCAAAGAAACACCATCACCTCACCCCCACCGTGCCAATTCTTTCTAAGAAGCTAAGGCAGCTTTAGGGTTTGATGGTGATAAACTTAAGACATGCCAAGCTTTAATCAACATTCTTCTTTAATCCCTCAACTAAGAGCTCCACATATTAAACACCATTTGAAATCAGGCATGTGTTAGTCGCTTAACTGGTGTTGAAAGCTGAATTACAATATTTGCTCTTGTAACACAACCAAATTAAATTTTGCACGGACAATAGCTAACATTTTATCATTTTTAAAGCCTCCTCTATGCCTACATTTCTATCTAAACTTTTGTTGCCAGAAGAGTGAAAATGTCTGCCAAGTCCAGTTTAACTTAACCCCACGACATTCAGTAAATACAGCTTTTACATTTTATCGATGTTTATCAATATGAATCATCTCTTCTCCTTTTCTTTTTCTTTTCCTATTTAAAGAGGAGATAGCAAATATTTTAAAGTAAATTTTTGGTTATGCAGTATTTTCAGGTGTAAATAGAAATTGTTTCTTTTATAGGCATTGTGCATTAACGTAAATTCCTCTGCATTTGAAAACCTGTCAGCTTTATTTTGTACTGGTATTCAGAATCTTCTCCTTTTGACCAATATTATATAAAGTTCCTCTGGGAAGATAATGTGCATGATTGCAGGCTTGCCTTGTTAAAATCCATGGCTTTTTATGCAGTCATGTTTTCACCTATGAATTATGCATGAAAGAGTATCTCATTACATTTCATTTTCTTTACAGCAGCATCCTCTCTTCTAGACATACTCAGGTTCCCATCAGCCAGGCTCCCCTCACCCTGTAGCTTGGCTCCATCTTGATACCTTCACAGCATTTTAGACAAAATGGGCGTGTTTAACTTGTCGCCTCATGTCTGATATAAATTATTCACTGGAGCTTTGCACAGGTTTGTGAGATAACCCGCCTGGACTCAGAGAAACTTCACAGGCTGTGTTGGAATCTGACAGAGACATCGAAGGCCGTTTTTTTCCAGCAGTTGTCCAAGGCAAAGGAGAAAAAACTGCCTTCACGCCAAAACTCAGCCTCATTTTAAAGCTTAAACATCCCTCACTCTCTTTCGTAACACAGAAATTAGCTATTTGCCACTTGGGTGTGTTTGGGTGTTGTACTATTTTTTCTCAGAACTATAGGTCAAGGAACAAAGCCCCGTTTTTGTTTGAATTTTTTTTTCCTTTGAAATGAAGCCATTGGTCTTCCATACCTGACAAGATGAATTAAATGTGGAGAAAAGATCACAGAATTTAATCAGCACAGTCATTCAGTGTATTTGGTCGGGAACAATCACTCAGAGAAGCATATGGACAACTAGGTTAGTATGTTTGTATATGTGAGTGTCAGTGTGTGTGTGAGAGAGTATATATTATGATGATTCCTAATTAAGTCTATGTCTCCAACTTCAAACATTTTCTTAGAAGATAATCCAGTTTGAAAATGATTAATTTTGTCTGTATCCAACTATATCATTCACTATAACAGAGTCATATTATTGAATGAGTCAAGTAAAAGTAACAAAGGAAATAAACCCCCAAAATAAAATTAATAGCAAATAATGTGATTGCAAATTGGCTTCTTATTTTTCCTACCTTATTAAATATTTTCTTGGAATTATTGAGAATTATTTAGGTCACTGAAGGCAATCCTCTGTGAGAATAAGAAGTTGAAAGGCTCATTGACATTTATTTCTAGACAATAAAAATACTTGCTCAACTTTTTTAAGATTTTCTTGGAAGAAGGTGGTCATGGTGACAAAAAAACAAAAAACAAAAAACAAAAACTTCCATACTCCAACTGTCATATACTTTCTCTCTGAGAATTGAAACTTTCTTAAAATGAAACCCAAGGAAAAGACTCATAAGCTCATTGATCCAAGAGAAATGTCAGTAAGGCTTATGGTTCTGACAATAAGCTTTTGAAATATATTCTTTACATGTGAAATTCTGCAATATGGGAATTCATTATAAAATGTTTACACTTTGTAAAGCAGATATTTGACTCTTATATCCCCATAGTTTTCTTAATAATTATATGTGTAAATCCATGTCTGAATACACACACACATACTTATTATATGTGAAACATATTTCTATAGCATTTGTGCACATGTAACACACATATAATCCATACCCTCAATGCTCAACTATTTAGCTGAGTGATGTTGATGACTGATGACAAATATAATATGTCAAAAGACTCTGGTCCAGTTACCATTATTAACTGTTAATCTCCCAAAAGTCATAGGTATTTCCATATATTCTCCTGACTCCAAGGAATCTTCATGAGAACATTTAATAGTAAAGTGGAATGATTCTTTTCACATTTTTAATGTAGTATTTATCTAAGTAATTATGTACTTTTGTGATAAATATAGCATGACTTCTCACCTTAACCATTGCTTCTTCCTGTGGTAGTAACCTAGATATAACTTATAGATCAAATGAATCTGAGCTGCAGTCTGTTTTTATGCAAGTACAAAGAGAAGAGTTGACATTTGCAATGGCTTGCAGTTTTTTGTTTGTTTGTTTGTTTGTTTGTTTGTTTGTTTGAAAGCTTACTGTTTGGCACAGTGATTGGTATTAAACAAATGTTATTTAACTGTTGGTTGAATGAATAGATGACCTGTTATTATAGGTGGATCCATAACACGTTGGAAATACACAGAAGATATTAATAAAGTTCAATATCAATTTAGGTGGGGATGGAAGAGTCAGGTTTCGATTTCTCTTCAACATCTCTTACCGTGGTTTCCTAGCAGCAACTACCCATTGAGTTCCTGGGAAAGGATTTGTTATAACCTGTTTGGTTTCTACAAAAATTTTCAATGAAATGACTTGAAAAGCTAGGGCAAAACACATGATTGTTGGTATGTATTCCTGTGATAGAGCATGGGCTTCGGAATGTTTCATATTAAATATTATCAACTGTAGTCTAGATCTAGATTTCTTCCAATTTGTCTACACTCTTACCAGTTCCATATTTTTTAAAAATTCAGGATGATTTAGTTGGAATAAAATCTTGTCTAAAGATTGCTGTCATATTTGCTTGTTTATGTTGTCTCTTCTATAAAATGTTGGTCTATATCCTTCACAGCACCTGCAAGATAGGTAGTATTTTCTCTGGGGAGAAAGTACGTCAGTATCTGTGAGTATTAAACACGTGATTCACAGCTCTACATGACTTTATTCCACTTGTTCTCTGTTTCATACCTAATCCCGCTTTGAAAGGTGCAATAAGCATGAAGGAAAGTTTTGGTAGGGAGGGGTATTTTTCACTCTTTCACCCGTATGTATTCATGCCATGGCAAAAACCCACCAACAATATATTTAGCTAGGAAACATAGCTAGAGAAGGTTTGATTGCGTTACTACATAGTGATCATTGTACATTTTAACAGTGAATTGAAGAAGTAGAAAGAGAATAGACAATTTACATCCACCAGTCATGGTAACACAATGGCATAATACTCACATAGGCATTTCATCCCCAGGAAAGAAAATTCCCTCAAATAATTTCTTTCACATTTATATGCTTTATCTTGAAAAGAATTTATAGGTAAAATGGTCTTTTCTTTGACACGGTAGTCTTTACTACTGACCTCCTACCCAAATATGTTTATTTCTATTTCTGCTTCAGCAATATGTATATTCAGAAATCTAAGCTGCAAGAGAAAGTGAACCAAAAAGAGGATTCTCCCTAACATTTTATAGTCTAGAAATAGAATCGATTAATTAAATGAATGATCTATCAATTATGAGGCAGGGTGAAATGGTAACAAGGCCAAGGAAAAATACAAATTGCATATACCCTATGCTGTTATTTGGGTAAAATATGAGGTGCCGGTACTCTTATCTTGATTAATTCCCAGATGCCTCTTTCACTTACTCTGGTGCCTCACCCTCTTTTCTAATCACACTGACATGTGAACTTTTTTGTCCCTGCCAAGTGAGTTATTTGCAATGACAATATTAATATTTTTGAGCTGAATTGAATCATGTTGCTTTAAAAAAAAAAAAAGAAGCTATAGTTATGGGGTCAGAGCACATATTACTTCAAAAAAGTATTGCATATATTTGAGATGAGGAAGGCCTACCTTGGTTCAAATAAGGTTAAAACTGATTTGGGGCTGGGCGCGGTGGCTCATGCCTGTAATCCCAGCACTTTGGGAGGCCGAGGCGGGCAGATCATGAGGTCAGGAGATCGAGACCATCCTGGCTAACATGGTGAAACCCTCTCTTTACTAAAAATACAAAAAATTAGCTGGGCATGATGGCACACGCCTGTAGTCCCAGCTACTTGGGAGGCTGAGGCAGGAGAATCGCTTGAACCCGGGAGGCAGAGGTGGCAGTGAGCCGAGATTGCACCACTGCACTCTAGCCTGGGCAACCGAGCAAGACTCCGTGAAAAAAAAAAAAAAAAAAAAGATTCGGAAGTCACAAAGAAGGTAACACCGTGGATTCAACTATGCTGTTTAAACATGAGAAGTAATCTTTCATTATTTTAAAGTTTGATATGTCAAAAGAAATTTACATAAAGCATAATTGTAAAGAAATACAGATTATTTGACATGTAATCACTGAAACCTCGATGAAAAGTTTGAACGAAAGTTTAGAAGTTGTAGGTAATATCTAAAATAGAAAAAATTGAGGAAAAAGAAAAAAGATACTTGAAACTTGCCAGTTCTACTGATCTACAAAATGCTAAACCAAATAAAACTACCTTTAGTTATATAGAGAATTTCTACTGAATGTCAAGACATATTTCTCTCTTCTCTGAACTCTAATGGCATGTATTACCTGAACCAATCATTTGAGAATAAATCAGATATCACTTTATGACTTCTGTAATGCCTTATTAAAATGTTATTTTATATCTTGTATTGTGTGTTTAGTTTTTCCTTTGATTGTGAGCTTAAGACCAAATGTTGATTATTTTACTCTTCACAAGATATAGCTCAATTTCTTTTACATATCAGTCTCCAAGGAAACATACTTTAAAAAATTGATTGATTTAATCTTCACACCTGGTGTCTTGAAAAATTAGAGAGGGAAACATAGTTTTGAATGATCTAAGGTTGTCATGCTTAGACTCAGAGGAATAGACCAGATGATCTTTTCGATGACCTAAGAGTTGTTTATAATATATAAGGTACGATTACCAGCCCCTATAATAGCCTCTAAAAGAATAAAAATTGAGGGTTAAAAGTGTAATGAAATGCAAATGAAACTGTCTTGAAAATAGACTGCACATTTTATTTGTTTTTTACAGAATCTAGGATGTAGGGAGTGCTAATATTAAATACTATCAACAGTATTCTAGCTTTAAAATAATGGTGAAAATAATTCATAGTCAAAGCACACTTACTAGTTTTAAAATGAATGCTACCAAACATTTTGGAAACCAAATGTGGCTGCATCAATTCTATATTCAAAAAGATCTCTAAGATCTTATATTCTCTAGTTTTTGTATTTCCTGGTTTTGTTAGTGTATTGAGTAAAATTTAAGTCTGTTAGTAACTTCATATACATGCAGCATACCCAATTAAAATCAAATACAATTACGTTTCAAGGCTTAGACTGAACACTCTTGCCCAAGAGAGATCTCGCTCTCTTTTTTCCAAAGATTTCTCCTTTTAATGAGGAAGAAGTAAAACATATTAAAAACTCATGACTTATAAAGTCCTTTTGACATTTACTCCATTTCAGGTAGGTGCTATTTTAAATAGCTTTCTTAAACAATGCATATTTTGTGTTACACTTAATTAAATAAAAGACAGAATAGTACAGTTTAAATATCACTGGACTTGAGGAGCTTTAATTCTGCTATATCCATTCATTCTCTGCAGAACCTCACACAAGTCAGTTAACCTATTTGGGCTGCAGTTTTCTCAACTGTACATGAAACTGTTACATTAGAACATCTTTAAGGTCTTTCCAATTCTAGACTTACATAATTTCATGTTCTGTAATTACTTCAAACCTCCATTTTCTCATTTAAGCAGTGTGCTTTGCAATAACATCTTTCCCTTCTTAACATTTGTTTTAATAATCAGAGTAGTTAAATTATTAATTTTTTTCTGAAAACCATAAATTATCATTGTAAATTATTGTTATTATCATCAGTCACAGCAGGTATTAGTAACCTAAGAAGGACACAAAGATATCTTGAGAATGTAGAGGGATTCAGAAGAATGATGATAAATTGTGTGACCTGTCCCCTCCCCATTTTTATCTCATTCAGTTGAATTTGTCCTTCAGCCAAGGTTTCCTTTTATTTTATTTTTTTGAAGAAACATTATCAGCAGAACATTAATCAGTTTTAATAATTTATATTATACATGAGATGCCTGCGGTGCAACTGAAGTCTTGTTTTCCTAGATGTCTCTCTATTAACTGAAATGGTTTGGAATGCTAAATTAAGTAGCAGCTACAGTCTGTGCTCTCACTATATATAAAGTATCTTGCTAAACACTCTCAGGAGATAATTTACTATAGATATAGATGCTATCCTCATAGAGCTTACAATTTAATTAAAAACAGGAAATAAATTTTGGAAAAATTACGATGATAAAAAAGATGGTAGAAAAGATGCTGTGAGGCTATTTATTAATACCAGCAGGACAATTTTATAGGAAATGGTATATAATTTCAGAGGAGAAAAAGATTGCTTTACATTGGCCTAACAGGTTAAGCTTTCACAGTAGACGTGATTGTATCTGTGTTTATAAAATTGACTAAGACTATGTGCACCAAATATGCCATTTGTTCACCTACTTTTCCTTGGTTCCTTCTCAGTCAGGTTCAAACCATTGAACCATGCCAAAGGACTCTGCAAGGAAGTGATCTGTGCCTTTTTGAGGCCAAGGCAGGTAAGTATCAATAGACTGCCCCCATCATTCCCTTTTCCTGCCTTTGTGGTTTTGGAAGTCATGTATTTCTTAATATTGTATGGCTCCAAAACGGAAGAGAGAGAGCTGCACTACCTGATCCCGCAGGAGAGAGAAATCTTGCTCATAGGCCATTGAGATTCAGTGTTTACCTATTGCAGCAACTAGCAGGAATTACTCTAACACAAGTAATGAGTAGAATTTAATTAGGTAAAGAGAGAGGAGAATACATTCCAGTCATTTGAAATCATACAAATTATGTGTGGGGTTGAAAAATGCGAAAATATTTTCCAGTGATGATTAAAACACCCCTGCCACACACATACACGTAGATACTTGTACTTGATTGAAGAAAAGCATGTAAATAATATAACACTTTAACCTACAAAATGAATTGTGATAAGCTTTTGGAAAATTTATCGACAGAAAAAGAAGCATAGATTTTATTCTATGGATGGTAGGCAAACAGTGGAGATTTCTGAGTAGCATAGAGGAGTTGCCAAAGAAACTCAGAGCCTTAAAAAGGGAAGAGAAAGAGGAAGGCCAATTAAACTATTAAATAGTCCTTGGAAGAGGTGATAATGTAATGTGTTAGAAGTAGAAATGGATACCAAGGGGAAGATTAAAAAAAAAATGTATGAAACTATTCAAACTGCTGTTCCATATCTTTCTGTTATCTTTGTGTAATAAATATTCACTGACCACTGTATTTAAAAATAATAAAATTTCCGTAGAATAATGTAAAATATTTGATCAAAGTAAAAATATAATAAAACAAAAAAGCTTTCATAAAAAATTAAGAATTTTAATAACCACTTAGATTTGTGCTACTGTGAAAATAAGTGAATTATCTAAATTAATATGTTATTTCAATTTTTAGAAATAAAATAATATTTTGTATATCAAAAAATCAAAAAAGCAGGGTTTTTTGAATCCTCTGGCTCCACCATAAGATGGGACATCCAGATAACAATAATTAAAAACACATATTTGCATTCAGAAAAGATGTCACCCATACATCTGCCAAAATCAATCAGAATTTGACTGAATTGATTTTTATAAATGCCTGACAATTCAAACAAATATCAATCGATTTAATTCAGAAGATCATATTGAGGATTTGGGAGGCATTTAAATCACTCTGGGAGTTGGGAGAAAGGCAGAAAAAGATCTGTCACTAAAACATATTCAAGCTGACATACCACACTAACACTAATCCTATTGATACTGAGTAAGAGTTTTGTCTTTAGGAAGCGTTATGGAGAAAAAGGGTATATATTCCCTTATCTAAAATTTTCCTTTCCTAGGGCTACTTCTGAAAGCAGTTACTTGGTAGAAGCTACTACTAGTCTTAGGGTACCAAAGGAAGAGTTTTACTCTGAACATGATTCCAAAAGCCTACAGGTTTCAAATGAGTTATTTTGGTGCAACTTTGAACAGCGACGGCAAACAGTGGAGGTGTTTAGAAAAGGTAACCTGCCTTCCTGATGTTATCCTCACCGTTTAGGATAATTTTTCTGACACCTAGTGGGAGTGGGGTCAAGGAAAACAAGTTTTCTCAAAATTATGACTGGAGTTTCAAAATTTTTTTTTTCATTGCAGATTATTGTGTGTACCCCTTTGTGGAGAAGAATTAGGACAGACAGGATTTTAAAACTCCTCACTTTGAGGATCATCGTCTCTACTTACTCAGAAGTTAACTTAATCTGCCTAAAAGCTTCCTATCGGTTCAGTTTCAACTTCGTTCAATACACCAACAGTCCCCACTTATATGACTTCAGGTCATTACTTTTAATTATACTCTATTAAGACAAAAATGTAATTTATCTGCGAGGACAATACACACACACACACACACACACAACCACACACAGACACATCAGTGTACCAGATATAGACATGAAGACAACTTTTAAAACAAAATAACACTCTGTGTTTGGCATACGTAGGTGTTAATCTGAAATTTCTAAAGTTATAATAACATGATAATTTCCTCAGTATCCCCCACTTAACTCTAATTTAAAGATTATTTCTTTTTATAAAGTGATAATAGATAATAGATCTTATTACATTTCTGCAATTTCAGCCACAGAGGCAAGCACCACACAGGGAAGTAAACATCACTATTTCAAATGTTCCCCTCAAAATCATGTCACCTTCTATCGAAGGACTGGAGCCGGCTCATGTATTATGACTATTAAACAACAAGATATTTTTGTAGACAAATCCGAGATTGTGCTATAATAATAAGTACAATATACTTCTTGGATAATAAGTACAATACACTCCTTAAATAAATTACCTCACAATATATCTACTTCATTGGATTTGCAAACATACAAAAGTTTGTCACTTGCCGCACTATTCAGGTGTATACTAACAAACTTTGTAGTTTTTAACATTTTCTTCGATTTGACTTAAGCTACATCATAAACTCACTAGAAAAAAAGTTACATCCATGTTTTGATTTATACTCATCTATTGAGCTTTAGGCTATTTGGCAGAGTATATGCAAAATTCAGATAAGCAAATATTCCAAAATTGTCAAGGTAATCTCAGAATACTGAAAATGAAGATCTGTGATTCTAAATGTCAAGGAATGGCGCCAGTAATATTTAGTTTATTGTGATTGCAAGACTGAGAAAATCTAAAATTGATTTTGCTGGGAAACCAGTAAACCTAAGACATCATTTTTTCATAACATGTAAAGAAGTACAGTAAATAAGAAAAGAAACCTAATACAAAGCCTGCATAAGATAAATGAGCAGGACTATAACATTCTCTAAGGAATTCGATTAACTGAATACATTAAATATTTTCAGAGGCAGTTAGAGCTGACACCTGCTGTTTAGGAGAGTGGCATGGTTTGAAGCTTTTTACCTTTTTTCAGTAAGCTGAAGCAGCTCAATATCTAATTAAAATCAAAGCCTTTAAAATATTCAACCAGGCTGTTTGAAGACTTTATAATGTTTAAAATTGGCTACTTTAAAAAATCAGTTTAAAAATAATCAAATGTTGTTGGAATGGTCTATGGGCTTAACAATATCTCATTTTTGAAAAGTATCCTGTTGTTTATAATTAAAATCTGACTAATATATTCATTGAATTTAATACCTGAAGAGAATGTTTCATTAAACTGATCTATAGTTTAGACCTTTTTCTCTCAGAATAAATGAGACAAGAATTAGCAATTTTAATGACTGTAGAGTTTCAGAGAAAAAAAAGAATATATGTATATATGCACAAGCAAATAAAAATTTAGTAGATCATAAAGTCACAATGAAAAAAAAAAAGCCAAATAGCTGTGAAGAGAAATTTAAAATAATTTCAAATTTTTGTTAAGGAATCAAACATTGAGTACACCATATGACAAAACACGTAACTTCAAGTAAGCAGAACCTAAATATCATCTAAAAACATTTTATTTTTTTCCCAAATAAAGTAGATTCTTCACCCACTCTTAGTAAATTCCCAAACAACAATAAATAATGCTCAATTGACTCTATCAGTTTACCTTTTCCTTTTCAAAATGTAGTTTTTATTTAGCTTCTGTTATACTCCTCTCTTGGTTTCCTCTTATCTGTTCGGGCTGCTATAACCAAATACCACAGGCAAGGTAGTTTAAATGACGAATATTTATTTATCAAAGTTATGGGGACTAGAAGTCCAAGAGGAAGGCAGTAGCATGGTCAGTGTCTGTTGAGGACTCTCTTCCTGGTTTGCAGATGGCTGCCTTCTCACTGTGGTCTCACATGTTGGAGAGAGTGAGCCCTGGTGCATCCCTATGAGGCCACCATCCCAATTGAATTAGGTTCCTAACCTTATGACTCTATGTAATCTTTATTACTTCCTCACAGGGCCTGTCTCTAAATACAGTCATTTTAGGAATTAGGGTGACAAAATATGAACTTTTGGGGGGATGCAATTCAGTGCACAGCTCCTTTCAAAATGGCGAATCTGTGTTTCAGTGGGCTTTTATTTTCTCCCTCTGCATCATGGTAGCCTGTCTCCAAGATGCTCCCCAACACCAATCCCCTGCATTTGGTATTCACAATTTTGTATAGTTGTGTTCTATATTATACAGGGTTGAACTGAGTGAGCAAAGAAAATACAGAAGAAATGATGGTCACTTCCCAGATTAGGTTAAAAAGACATGATTTCCATCTTTATTATTCTCCCTCTCCCTTGAATCGTTTGCTCTAAGCAGCTGACATATCATGAGAAACTTTGCAGAAAGAAGCCACATGATAAATAACTGAGGTCCTCTGTTAAGAACAAGCAAAAAACGGAGGTCTACAGCCAGAAGCCACATATGTGACTGTTCTTGGAAGTGGATCCTCCTGCCTTCATCCGACTGTCAGAGGATGATGAAGTTTCTGAGCTCTGGCTCATGAGAGGCACTGAGCCAGAAATACCTAACTAAGCTGCCCTTGGATTCTTAATACTCAGAAATTGTATGAGATAATACATATTCATTGTCATAAGCTGTTAAATTTTGGAGTAATATCTTATGTAACAATAGATAACAAAGACAGAGGCTGACATTTGAATCACGGAGCCTTTTCCGTGACTGTCCAGGGTCTTCTCATTTCAAGTCCCCCTGAATGTCTAACTGCCTCTGTTAGAGTACACACAATAACAAAACAAAAGAAACAAAAACCACTTCCTAATCTGGCCCTTTTTTCTCTGTTCAAATTCATGTATTGACTACTCTTTTCCAGTCAGCTCCATCTTGTGCCTTCACAGTACAAAACTGACAAAATGAACTCCTTGAGTGTGCCATGATTCTCAGAATTTTGCAAAAGTTACTTCCCTCTGCTAAGGAGGGCCCACCCCTTCTTTATCTAACTTGTCCTTCAAGATTCTGCTTCAATGCTACTGCTTTCAGAAGGTCTTCTCAGTCCATTTAATTTGATAGTGAGCTTGTTTTATTTACAGTCACAGTGGCCAGATTGTCTTATCATGTGCATAGTCTGTTAAGCTTGTCTAACTCATTGTTTTGCAGACTTCTGTATCATAGGTAAACTAACATTTACTGAAAGAAAGAAGAGAGAAGGAAAACTATTCCAAAATGGCTGAAATCTAGACATAGAAGTGTCAGTAGAAATTTTCAATGCAAAGACCAATAAATAAGATTTAGTTAATTAATACCTCTAGGGGTCAGTAATAAAATTACTAAAATTTCTGTCTAAAAACATTTTTATGGTAAATAATACACTTTATCTCTTCCCCACTTTTATTGTAATATTGTAATTCTTAAATCATCTATTAGTCACATATTTGTATGTTGTCTGTTAACCCAAATTTATAATTAATGTTGGGATTGAATTAAAGTTTGCGATTACAAAAACTGAGAGTTTCGTTTTCATATCCAATACACATGAACACAAGTACTTGCTTTTAACTTCATTAACTTTAATCAGAAATTCTAGATTTAGTGATTTTCAAAATGCTCTGTGTATTGCACAGTGTCACGGTGACACAGGCAGTGACAGGTCCCTCCAAGGTCTACACATAACATAAGAAGGCAGATATCTATTGGGTTTAATTTTTTTTAAAAGATGAAAACAACTGGCTCCCCAGATATCCCTGCGGAGATAAAACCTTCTTCCTGTATCTCTTAGATGACTGAAAATCAAGCATTTTGATACTTAGAATACCATTTTAATATATATTATAATTAAATTTTCTACCTGAAAATTACTTATTTCTCAGTGTATAAAATATGTTTTAAGGGATAAAATCTTTCATGTTTTTCCAAATATGTAATGGGGTTGAAATTCTGTATTACAATAAAAATTAAAATTAAAATTAAAACAAGGCCTATACATTTATTTTTAGGAAAATAATAAGTACTTCCTTTCCCAATAAATACTCTTCTTACTTACAACTGCTAATGTAGTATTCACTGGGAAATTGTTTACATTTACAAATCCTAAGGAAACAAAAAATCATAGAAAGAAATAGAGAAAAAGAGAGAGAAGCAGGAAGGGATGGAGGATATTATGAGAGCTGTTATTTTGTAATGAAGACTAAATCATTATAATTCCACTGTACTTTAAAAATATAGAAGAAATTCAGTTTATTTTCACTCTTTTCCCTGAATATCTGTCTTATGTTAATAGTCCACATTTTATAACATTGACCTTAATTTGTCTTATGGTGAAATATGCATGATGATACATCACATGATAATGCAATAATGACTGGTTCTGTCCTTTACTAATGACATGCTTGGACTCTACATAGAACACGTTCTGGTGCTTCTCCAGCATTAACAATGTCAAAAGCATGGAAAAAACAAAATAAGAACAACAAAGATGCAACAAAGGATACACTCAACCAATATTTATCAAGTGTTCACTATGTGCTAGACACAGTTCAATGTGCTTGAATATATCAGTGAAAAAATCAAAACAAAGTTTCATATCTAAGAAGCTTACCTCTAAACAATTAGCAATAAACATAAGCAAATCATATGATAATATCATATGTCATATTTGGTAGTACAATAATGTGAATATAATCAAAATAATTTAATTATATATTTTGAAATAACTAAAAGAGTATAAATGGATTGTTTGTAACACAAAAGATAAATGCTTGAGGGGATAGATACCCCATTTTCCATGATGTGATTATTATGCATTGCAAAACATCAAAATATCTCATGTATGCTATAAATATACTTTTACTACATACCCACAAATGTTAAAAATTTTTAAAAAGTATACAATCATATGCTAGCAATTGATGAATGCTATTAAATAATAACACAAAAGGTAAACCAAGGAAAGGAGAAACATGAATGAAAAACAAAATTTGTACAAAGACTTAAGTGAGGTGAGAGTATTTCAGGAAGAGAATGCTACAAATATAAAGGTTGTGCTGGTGTGCGTGTGCATGGTGTGGCAATGCAAGGAGCAAATGTGACTTGAGTAGAGCAAGAGGGAAGTATTTAGGAGAAGAAGAAGTGATGATGCTGGATAATTAAGGGCAAATGACAGCCATTGTAAAGACTCTAGCTTTTACTCGGAGTGCAATGGAGAGCAAAAGCAGGGTTTTGAAGAAAAAGTGGCATTATTTGACTCATGTTTGAAAATAATTATTCTTATTACTCCTATAATAATAGACAGTTGTGCAACAACCATGGAAAAGGGCTGGGAGGAGGGCATTTTAGGGGTTATTGTAATAATTTACATGTCACAATGACTCAGACCAGACTGACAGGAGTGAAGGAAGTAGAAATCGATTGGATTCTGATTATACCTTAAAGTTAGAACTGATAAGATTTCCCAATGAATTAGAAGTAAGATATGATGGAAATTAAGGAGTCAAGGAGGATGACCAGCTTTTTGAACAGAGTAATTGGCAGAATCGATTTGCCATCAACTGAATTGGTAAACTTGTGGAGAGTCAAAGTGAAGTTTAAAAATTATTAGTTGTTTCAATTTAAAATGTCTTTTGGACATCTAAGGTAAGAGCAAATGAACAGTTGAATATATACATCTAGATCATGAGAGAGACATCTGCACTAGAGTCATAAATTAGTGAATTAATGAATGTTAATCCATATACATGCTATTAAAATCATGAGATTGTATGAGATCACCAAGATGGTGAGTATAGATACAGAAGTAAATAGGGACAAAGGATGAGGCTTGGAACAATCCACTATTAAGAGATTGTAGAGAAGAAAAGAAACCTGCAAAAGCTGAGAAATAAAGAATTAAAAAGTAAGAAAAAAAATAGGGAAAATATGTGGCCTCAGAGTGTGTGAGGAATCCATTGTCAAATGTTGCTGAAAGATCAAGCTAGGGAAGGACTACTGGTTTAACTTATGAGAAATGTTATTGATGATCTTACTATGAGTAGTGTGGGCAAAGGAACAGAGGACACTGAAACTATTCTGTATGATAGTTTAATGGTAAATATATGTCATGATACTTGTCAAATCCATAGAATGTACAGCACAAAAAGTGAACTCTAATGTAAACTATAGACTCTGGTTACTAATAAATCAATATTAGATCGTGAATTCTAAGAAATGTACCCTCCTAACGCAAGATGTGAATAATGAGAGAAACAGGGAAGAAAGCATAGAAGAACTGTACTTTCTCCTCAGTTTTTCTGCAAACCTGAAACTGCTATACAAAATACTCTATATGTATGTGTATTTACACACACACACATATATATACACACATACATATACATATGGATTTTAAGTGAAGTAAATTGGTAATTCATAAAAATTAAATAAAATAATATATTATTATAACTAGCATTGCACGTGTTATCTGTAAACATAGTGAACTGACCAGGATTATCAAAAGATAAAATTGCATGAAGCTTGAGAGATTCAATTCAAAAAGAAATATATACTTTTGAAACTGTTAGATAATGTGATCACTTCTGCCATGTAAAAATTTTTTCATTAGTTTTAGTTACAGTTCTAGTAACCATACTAAACATGCACACTTTCTGCATACACAATTCAGGTAGCCTTGAAATATATCTAAGTGTTTATACCCTTTAAAAACGTCTGAGAATAATTATTCTAAGTGCTTAATTTTTAATGGACTGTAATTTCAGTACTTAATGTAAAAAAAAAATACATTATGTTCTCCAGAGATAAAAAGATCAGAAGGTTCAGATCTTATAGGTTACTGCCATAACGTCTCTTATGACCCTTTTTGTGCAAGTAATAATCTTAGCATGATAATTACCTCGAGAAAGATCACTGTGCTCTCCATTCGGTATAATTGCTGACTATAAATGAACTTTATCTGAACATACCCATAAAAATAAATTTATTGACATATCTACCCTTGAATTCTGTAAGTATATTGCAAATAATAGGCTGATATTGACAGCTGGATAGGAAGATAAGCCATAAAAACAAAGTTTGAACATGAAAGTGTTGATACTGCCAGAAAGAAAAAAAGAGAAAGAAATGAACCAGTCCAAAGGTCTTTATTGAATAAGGTGAACATGTATTCCAGTTGGCCTGAGAAGATTCTGACTCAATCCTCTTGTCCTAACCTCTTTCGCTTTCAAAAGTACTCCAGTTGGACACTAAATTTTATGGTCACTTGAAGGTTAAATGTTGCTACTTTATAGAAAGGAGTACTATTGAGGATAGATATATATTTTGCCCTATCATAGTTACAAATAAATTTTGTTTATTTTGCTTTAGTCCTTAGATGTTGAATACTCATTCTATTATTTCCCAAATCTACTCTGCATAAGCAGGGCTAAACTTTGCAGACAGACTAGTAACAGAAACCCTCACACCGCTATATAAACAGTGTGTGAGGCCAAAGGAAATGGACCAAAAATGATTATTTTATGAATTTTGCCATCCGATGTTTACTCTGACCTCTCACAGAAGAATTATAGCTACACACCACAAAGTAATTCTTATTATTTCAAAGAAACAATTTGATGGGATTTTTTCTTTAAAAAAAAGAAGCAGTTCAGCCTAAACGTCTTATTCATAGTGGCCAGACTTTCCTAACAACAATCTTCACAGTGTCCTTTCAAAGCTCATCAAAACTCTCTGTTATTCATAATAAAAACAGTAACAACATAGTTGGTACATTTGTCTTCAATACAAAGTTTAATTTGAATTTTTTTTTTTTACACTAACAGATTGTTCCAAAAGTAATCCAGTAAAGGAACAGGAAATTTTAAGGTATTAAAAAGTACATTATGTTAAATGTAGCTATAAATGTTATATGGGTTAGTGGTTGATTTTAATGTTGTTAGCTTTAAAGATATATTTCCATAATTATTCTAAACAAGCTGTTTTTTACTATTTTAATATTTATATAAAAAATGTATGCTAGTGTTGTTAAGGTTCTGTTTATGTTGTTATAATATGTTAATGTGTTCACTTTTTTTTTTTTCCAGGCATACTATATTAAGCATTTCAATAAATATTTAATTAACAGCTCCACAATATATCCATAGAGAAAGATTTTCTTCTGGGAAATATTGATGGAAATTCTATAGAGATATACAAATTTGTGCATGAAAATTGTTTGCCATTGGCAAAAAAAGAAAAACACATGATTTTGTATGGTGAATAATGTAACGTTCTAGTCACATTTTATGTAACAGAACTGGCTTTGTTGATTATGTTTACATAATTTCCTTTTTCATTTTTGGATTGAGATGAACGCCACTTCTCTTACTGAGGAAGATGGAAGATTTATTAATTTACAACATAAGAAAGCATTACTTCAAAACTAAGTCTTTGGCCATTGCTCTCCATACACTCACATATACTCCATGATATGTCTATTTCATAAAACCATGTTATGTTGAGAAACTTCATGACTGCTTTTCCTTCATTTCATACAAATTAGATAAGTTAGACAACATATGCAGCGTTTATATGTAAAACATATTATAAACATGTATTTCTATTTTTAATTCTCATTTTGTTAATGATATCCTTCTCTGAGTCAAGAAATCATCAAAAGTAGAGGGGAAGACAGTACAGAAAATATCTTTTTGCAGAAGGACAGTACTCCTGTGGACAAGTGTGGGGGCTAGGGCTCATCGCTGTGCTATCTAAATAACTCAGGAAGCTGGAGAGAGAAGTCAGTTTATACCATTAAATCAGAGAAAGAAGACAACTCTGAAAAGTGGAGGATTCTCCTCTTTATGCCAGAAATTCTGCCTTTGATATCTTAAAATTTGCAAAACCCCTTCTGTAATTCTTAGTCATTTTGAGTTTTAAATGTGCTGATAGCCAGCGCTCAAGTGTTAACTACACATGCTCAGCATGAGGATTGTGCTAGGAAGAACAAAAATATCATAGCAAAGGTATACAAGGAGGCAAAAAAGAACTTTTTCTCAAGAGGCTTACAGTCTCCTTAGGGAGATAACATAGTTGTACAAGAAAAATAGAATCGAATATGAATAAACAATATATAATAGTGTGTAATAAGAAATGTAAAGTGAGAAAATAAAATCTATGAGAAAGGTTGTTAAACTTTACATAAACACTACTAGTAGTAAATGTATGATTCCTGCTTGCAAAGTCATTGCACATAAATTATTTCATTCAATATTTCTTACCTTCTCACAAAAAAATTCTAAGTATCATGGCATAAGTAGTTTTTATTTACTTTATTATATTTATGAGTTATTTTAAAGGTCAAAATTAAAATGAAATTAGACAGAAAATAGTGTTTATTTAAGTAGCTATTTAATTTGGGATCTTCCCATTTTATTTTCACATTACCTCTTTCTTAATTTGTTTTAACTTGCTTTTTTACTTGTGCATTTATAACATAATGAATAATGCCATGAATTTTTAAAGCCACTCCAAATCCTTTATTGAATAATACAATGAAATAAATATAAATAAAATGACATTATTTTCTCTGTTTTACAGATAAAGAAACTGAGTATTTGTGGGCATAAGTGACCATTATAAATAACCTATTAAGAGAATAGGTCACATAGTATGAACCTTCTCTTCTCTTGAAGCCATGGTGTCTCTCAAAATGGGAGCAAATTCAGGAACAACGTTCATTTATTCGGCAACTATTTACTGAACAGCTACTATGTGCTAAACATTGTGCTAGGTACTGAAAAGCCAGTGATGAATAAGGTATAGAAGATCTTTCTCTCATGAAGCTTAGATTCTACTTAAGAGAGTTAGAAAATAAACCAACAAGAAAATAAATAAACAAAAACTTCAGAGTTAATAACTTAAGAAATAGACCAATAATGTGATAGCAACTGTTGTGTGATGGACAGGAGAGATTTCTCTGAAGTTGTAGTATTTGAATTGCTACCTATGGAATGGGAAGGGACCTGATATATTAAACAGTGGTGAAAAGAGTTTTCACAAGATGTAAGAACATGTTCGAGGGCTAGGAGATGAGAAAGTACTGGTAGTATCTAAGAAACGGGAAAGAAGCTTAAGGTTTTGGAGTCTGGTGACCAGAGAGACAGCAGTCTGAGAAGAATCCTGTGAGGTAAGCCAAGGTCTGATCATCCAGAGCTTTGGAGACTGTGTTGATAAAAGAGTATAACTTTGCTTTTGTAGCAGTGGGTAGCTGTGTGTGGGGTTTTAAGCAATCCAAAGGCATACCATGAATAAGCAGAAAGTCAGCCAGGTTAGGATCTGTAGGAAACATCACTGAAATTTTATGGGTGATGGATAAATAGAGATAAACTTCTCTCTCTCTCTATAGATAGATAGATAGATAGATAGATAGATAGATAGATAGATAGATAGATAATCAATCCATCTATTGATCCAATGACCTAGATAGTTGATAATTAGAGGGTAGTTTTGATTTGCCACTTAGGTGGGAGGTGAAGCACCCATGGGGACACTTAAGAAGCAACAGATATTAGCATATTAGCTAAACTACATTTGATAAGGATGAATCCGTTAACTAAAGACCTTTAGTTTTGTGAGTAGGGTCTGCAGGCAGGGTTGATACATATTCCTCAGCCTCTACGCAACACTAAGCTGTGTTCATTCCCTAGGCATGTGTAGAGGAAGCACTTAAAGAACATCAGTTTTAAGAGTGTCCAATGATTAACATCCAGTACACTTTCAAATCTTCAGCCAGCTCTGATGTTGATATAACCTTTCCCTTAAAATGTATGTTTATGGTATTGCCTAGGTTTTCTTCCAGCATTTTTATGGTTTTACGTCTTACGTTTAAGTCTTTAATTCATCTTGAGTTAATTTTTGTATAAGGTGTAAGGAAAGGGTCCAGTTTCAGTTTTCTGCATATAGCTAGCCAGTTTTCCCAACACCATTTATTAAATAGGGAATCCTTTCCCCATTGTTTTTGTCAGGTTTGTCAAAGATCAGATGGTTGTAGATGTGTGGTGTTATTTCTGAGGCCTCTGTTCTGTTCCATTGGTCTATAAAAATGATGAATTCATGTCCTTTGCAGGGACATGGATAAAGCTGGAAACCATCATTCTCAGCAAACTAACACAGGAACAGAAAACCAAACACCGCATTTTCTCACTCATAAGTGGGAGTTGAACAATGAGAACACATGGACAGAGGGAGAGGAACATCACACACCAGGGTCCATTGGGGGTTGAGGGCTAAGGGAGGGATAGCATTAAGAGAAATACCTAATGTAGATTACAGGGGAAGGATAGCATTAGGAGAAATACCTAATGTAGATAATGGGTACGTGGGTGCAGCAAACCACCATGGCACTTGTATACCTATGTAACAAACCTGCACATTCTGCACATGTATCCCAGAACTTAGAGTACAATAATAATAATAATAAATTAAATAAAAGTAGTTTGTGCACTGACCAATGATCAAAGTATCATTAATAATGAACTATTATGAAGCCAAAAAACGTATGCTCATAGAATTACTGAAATTCAATAATAGTTTACTGGTGCATTTGCCATAGTACTTTTTCAGCCATATGTGGATTTCAGCTTCTGTTAAGCTTGAAACCCAACACATTTTCAAAGATAGTGAAAGACTTAAGGATTATTTCAAAGTCATTAAATGCACTGCTTGCTTAGAAATAGAAATCCTTTTTTTTATTATTATACTTTAAGTTCTAGGGTACATGTGCACAATCTGCAGGTTTGATACATAGGTATACATATGCCATGTTGGTTTGCTGCACCCATCAACAGTCCCCGGTGTGTGATGCTCCCCGCCCTGTGTCCAAGTGATCTCATTGTTCAATTCCCACCTTTGAGTGAGAACATGTGGTGTTTGATTTTCTGTCCTTGGGGTAGTTTGCTGAGAATGATGGTTTCCAGCTTCATCCATGTCCCTGCAAAGGACATGAACTCACCCTTTTTTATGACTGCATATTATTCCATGGTGTGTATGTGCCACATTTTCTTAATCTAGTCTATCATTGATGGACATTTGGGTTCTGCCTGTGTCTTTATAGTAGCATGATCCTTTGGGTGTATACCCAGTAATGGGATTGCTGGGTCAAATGGGAATTCTCGTTCTTGATCCTTGAGGAATCACCACACTGTCTTTCACAATGGTTGAACAAATTTATACTCCCATCAACAGTGTAAAAGTGTTCCTATTTCTCCACATCCTCTCCAACATCTGTTGTTTCCTGACTTTTTAATGATTGCTATTCTAACTGGAGTGAGATGGTATCTCATTGTGGTTTTGATTTGCATTTCTCTGATGACCAGTGAGGATGAGCATTTTTTCATGTGTCTGTTGGCTGTATGGATGTCTTCTTTTGAGAAGTGTCTGTTCATATCCTTTGCCCACTTTTTGATGGGGTTGTTTGTTTTTTTCTTGTAAATTTGTTTGGGTTCTTCATAGATTCTGGATATTAGCCCTTTGTCAGATGGGTAGATTGCAAAAATGTTCCCCCATTCTGTAGGTTGCCTGTTCACTCTGATGGTAGTTTCTTTTGCTGCGTGGAAGCTCTTTAGTTTAATTATATCCCATTTGTCAATTTTTGCTTTTGTTGCCACTGCTTTTGGTGTTTTAGTCATGAAGTCCTTGCCCGTGCCTATGTCCTGAATGGTATTGCGTTGGTTTACTCCTAGGGTTTTTATGGTTTTAGGCCTAACATATAAGTCTTTAATCCATCTTGAATTAATTTTTGTATAAGGTGTAAGGAAGGGATACAGTTTCAGCTTTCTCCATATGGCTAGCCAGTTTTCCCAGCACCATTTATTAAATAGGGAATCCTTTCCCCATTTATTGTTGTTGTTGGGTTTGTAAAAGATCAGTTGGTTGTAGATGTGTGGTGTCATTTCTGAGATCTCCGTTTTGTTCCATTGGTCTATATATCTGTTTTGGTACCAGTACCATGCTGTTTTGGTTACTGTAGCCTTGTGGTATAGTTTGGAGTCAGGTAGGGTGATGCCTCCAACTTTGTTCTTTTGGCTTAGGATTGTCTTGGCAATGTGGGCTCTTTTTTGGTTCTATATGAACTTTAAAGTAGTTTTTTCCAATTCTATGAAGAAAGTCATTGGTAGCTTGATGAGGATGGCATTGAATCTATAAATTACTTTGGGCAGTATGGCCATTTTCATGATACTGATTCTTCCTATCCAGGAGCATGAAATATTCTTCCATTTGTTTGTGTCCTCTTTTATTTCATTGAGCAGTGGTTTGTATTTCTCCTTGAAGAGGTCCTTCACATCCCTTGTAAGTTGGATTCCTAGGTATTTTATTCTCTTTGTAACAATTGTGAATGGGAGTTCACACATGATTTGGTTCTCTGTCTGTTAATGGCGTATGGGAATGCTTGTGATTTTTGCACATTGATTTTGTATCCTGAGACTGCTGAAGTTGCTTATCAGCTTAAGGAGATTTGGGGCTGAGATGATGAGGTTTTCTAAATATACAGTCAAGTCATCTGCAAACAGGGACAATTTGACTTCCTCGTTTCCTAATTGAATACCCTTTTTTGTTCTTTCTTTTGCGTGATTTCCCTGGCCAGAACTTCCAACACTATGTTGAATAGGAGTGGTGAGAGAAGGAATCCCTGTCTTGCACCAGTTTTCAAAGGGAATGCTTCCAGTTTTTGCCCATTCAGTATGATATTGACTGTGTGTTTGTCATAAATAGCTCTTATTATTTTGAGATACGTTCCATCAATACCTAGTTTATTGAGAGTTTTTAGCATGAAAGGCTGTTGAATTTTGTCAAAGGCCTTTTCTGCATCTATTGAGATAGTCATGTGGTTTTTGTCATTAGTTCTGTTTATGTGATGGATTACATTTATTGATTTGTGTATGTTGAACCAGCCTTGCATCCCAGGGATGAAGCCAACTTGATTGTGGTGGATAAGCTTTTTGATGTGCTGCTGGATTTGGTTTGCCAGTATTTTACTGAGAATTTTCACATTGATGTTCATCAGGGATATTGATCTAAAATTCTCTTTCTTTGTTGTTGTTTTGTCTCTGTCAGGCTTTGGTATCAGGATAATGTTGTCCTCATAAAATGAGTTAGGGAGGATTCTTCTTTTTCTATTGATTGGAATAGTTTCAGAAGGAATGGTGCCAGCTCCTCTTTTTACCGCTGGTAGAATTTGGCTGTGAATCCGTCTGGTTCTGGGCTTTTTTTGTTGGTAGTCTATTAATTATTGCCTCAATTTCAGAGCCTGTTATTGGTCTATTCAGAGATTCAACTTCTTCCTGGTTTAGTCTTGGGAGGGTGTATGTGTCCAGGAATTTATCCATTTCTTCTAGATTTTCAAGTTTATTTGCATAGAGGTGTTTATAGTATTCTCTGATGGTAGTTTTTATTTCTGGAGATTGGTGGTGATATCCCCTTTATCATTTTTTTATTGTGTGTATTTGATTCTTCTCTCTTTTCTTCTTTATTAGTCTTGCTAGCAGTCTATCAATTTTGTTGATCTTTTCAAAAAACCAGCTCCTGGATTCATTGATTTTTTGAAGGGTTTTTTGTGTCTCTGTTGCAGTTCTGCTCTCATCTTAGTTATTTCTTGCCTTCTGCTAGCTTTTGAATTTGTTTGCTCTTCCTTCTGTAATTATCTTAATTGTGATATTAGGATGTGAATTTTAGATCTTTCCTGCTTTCTCTTGTGGGCATTTAGTGCTATAGATTTCCCTCTACACACTGCTTTAAATGTGTCCCAGAGATTCTGGTATGTTGTTTCTTTGTTCTCATTGGTTTCAAAGAAAATCTTTATGTCTGCCTTCATTTCTTTACTTATCCAGTAGTCATTCAGGAGCAAGATGTTCAGTTTCCATGTAGTTGTGTGGTTTTGATTGAGTTTCTTAATCCTGAGTTCTAATTTGATTGCACTGTGGTCTGAGAGACAGTTTGTTGTGATTTCTGTTCTTTTACATTTGCTGAAGAGTGCTTTACTTCCAATTATGTGGTCAATTTTAGAATAAGTACAATGCAATGCTGAGAAGAATGTATAGTCTGTTGATTTGGGGTAGAGAGTTCTGTAGATGTTTATTAGGTCTGCATGTTGCAGAGATGAGTTCAGGTCCTGGCTATCCTTGTTAACCTTCTGTCATGTTGATCTATCTAATATTGACAGTGGGGTGTTAAAGTCTCCCATTATTATTGTGTGGGAGTCTATGTCTCTTTGTAGGTCTCTAAGGACTTGCTTTATGAATCTGGGTGCTCCTGTATTGGGTGCATGTATATTTAGGGTAGTTAGGTCTTCTTGTGGAATTGATCCCTTTACTATTATGTAATGGCCTTCTTTGTCTCTTTTGATCTTTGTTGGCTTAAAGTCTGTTTTATCAGAGACTAAGATTGCAACCCCTGCTCTATTTTAGCTTTCCATTTGCTTGTTAGATCTTCCTCCATCCCTTTATTTTGAACCCATGTGCGTCTTTGCAGTTGAGATGGGTCTCCCGAATACAGCACACTGATGGGTGTTGACTGTTTATCCAATTTGCCAGTCTGTGTCTTTTAATTGGGGCATTTAGCCCATTTATATTTAATGTTAATATTGTTATATGTGAATTTGATCCTGTCATTATGATGTTCACTGGTTATTTTGCCTGTTAATTGATACAGTTTCTTCCTAGCATCGATGGTCTTTACAGTTTGGACTGTTTCTGCAGTGGTTGTTATCAGTTGTTTCTTTCCATGTTTAGTGCTCCTTCAGGAGCACTTCTAAGGCAGGCCTGGTGGTGACAAAATCTCTCAGCATTTGTTTGTCTGTAAAGGATTTTATTTCTTCTTCACTTATGAAGCTTAGTGTGGCTAGATATGAAATTCTGGGTTAGAATTTCTTTTCTTTAAGAATAATTGATTATTGGCCCCCACTCTCTTCTGATTTGTAGGGTTTCTGCTGAGATACCTGCTGTTAGTCTAATGGGCTTCCTTTTGTGAGTAACCTGATCTTTCTCTCTGACTGCCCTTAACACTTTTCCCTTCATTTCAACCCTGGGGCATCTGACAATTATGTGTCTTGCGGTTGCTTTTCTCGAGGAGTATCTTAGAAGTGTTCTCTGCATTTCCTGAATTTGAATGTTGCCTACCTTGCTATGTTGGGGACATCCTCCTGGATAATATCCTGAAGAGTGTTTTCCAACTTGGTTCCATTCTCCCCATCAGTTTCAGGTACACCAACCAAATGTAGATTTGGTCTTTTCACAAAGTCTCATATTTCTTGGAGGCTTTGTTCACTTCTTTTTACACTTTTATCTCTAACCTTGTCTTCCCACTTTATTTCATTAATTTGATCTTCAATCACTGATACCCTTTCGTCCACTTGACCGAATTGGCTACTGAAGTTTGTGCATGCATCACGAAGTTCTCGTGCCATGGTTTTCAGCTCCATCAGGTCATTTAAGGTCTTCTCTACACTGTTTATTCTAGTTAGCCATTTGCCTAATCTTTTTTCAAGATTTTTAGTTTCCTTGTGATGGGATCGAACATCCTCCTTTAGCTCTGAGAAGTTTATTATTACCAACCTTCTGAAGTCTACTTCTGTCGACTTGGCAAAGTCATTCTCCGTCCAGCTTTGATCCATTGCTGGCAAGGAGCTGCAATCTTTTGGAGGAGAAGAGGTGCTCTGATTTTTAGAATTTTCAGCTTTTCTGCTCTGGTTTCTCCCCATCTTTGTGGTTTTATCTACCTTTGGTCTTTGATGTGGGTGACCAACAGATGGGGTTTTGGTGTACATGACTTTTTGTTGGTGTTGATGCCATTCTTTTCTGTCTGTTACATTTTCTCCTAAAAGTCAGGTCCCTTAGATGCAGGTCTGTTGGAGTTTGCTGGAGTTCCACCCCAAACCCTGTTTACCTGTATATCACCAGTGGAGACTGCAGAAAAGCAAATATTGCAGAACAGCAAATATTGCTGCCTGATCCTTCCTCTGGAAGCTTCGTCCCAGAGGGGCAGCTTCTTGTATAAGGTGCCAGTTGGCCTCTACTTGGAGGTGTCACCTAGTTATGCTACACAGGGGTCAGGGACCCACTTGAGGAGGCAGTCTGTCTGTTCTCAGAGCTCAAACACTGTGCTGGGAAAACTATTGCTCTCTTCAGAGCTGTCAGACAGGGACGTTTAAGTCTGCAGAGGTTGTCTGCTCCCTTTTGTTCAGCTATGCCCTGATAGAGGTGGAGTCTAGAGGCAGTAGGCTTTGTTGAGCTGTGGTGGGCTCCGCCCAGTTTGAGCTTCCTGGTGGCTTTGTTTACCTACTCAGGCCTCAGTAATGGCAGACTCCCCTCCCCAGACAGGCTGCTGTCTCACAGATCAATCTCAGACTGCTGTGCTAACAGTGAGTATGGCTCTGTGGGCGTGGCAGCTGCCTAGCCAGACGCAGGAAAGAATTACCTTGTCTGCCAGTTGCTAAGATCTTGGGAAAAGCACAGTATTTGGGTGGGAGTGTCCCATTTTTCCAGGTACAGTCTGTTACAGCTTCTCTTGGCTAGGAAAGGGAAATCCCCCAACCCCTTGCACTTCCCAGGTAAGGCAACGCCCTACCCTGCTTCGGCTCACCATCCATGGGCTACACCCACTGTCCAACCAGTCCCAGTGAGATGAACCAGGTACCTCAGTTGGAAATGCAGAAATCACCCATCTTTTCTGTCAATCATGCTGGGAGCTACAGATCAGAGCTGTTCCTATTTGGCCATCTTGGAAGGCCCCCCCCAGCCCCCGGCAAAATGGAAATCCTTATATTCTTTCATTTTCTGAGATTAAGAAGGAGTAATGTATAGGGTAAATAATACGGAGATACTAAAATTAAGTCAGCCTCCATAACCCTTAACAACTTAATGATGATTCAATCCACTTGAAGCCTCAAAAAGTAAGTATAAATACACTGTAGTATATGTTATAAAAATTTTTGTCTGCTCTTATTCTGAACAGCTGAAGGTATGATATTCCTTTTAGCACTGAGCACACTGAAACATTTCACAAAAATGTTGATTTTAGTGTTAAAGAAATGCAAGTTAAATTTCCATCTAATTCAACACACATACCATTGTCTTTCTACCAGTATTGTCTTTCTACCAATAGTGTCTACTTTCAACTCCTCACCAGGCCATTTGCTTGTCTTGTGATTTTGGACGAGTCACTTAAACTTCATGCTTTTTACTGTATTTCCTATATAATGAGACTATCAATAGTTCCTACATTATAGGATGTTTGAGTGTGGACTAAAAATAATAAATGTAAATTATTTAAGGCAGTTTCTGGAAAATAGTAACTACTCTCTATATAATGTTTGCTCTCATTATTTTTCCACATGGGAACTATCCATAGATAATCCCTTAATTGATTCCTCAGTAAATATTTATACTAAAACTAAACCTAAATAATGCATATAAATCAAGGACATTTACATAACATTATTAAAATGTCAAAAGCCAAACACAGTGGCTCATACCTGTGATCCCAGTGATTTGGGGAGCTGAGGAGGGAGGACTGCTTGAGGTCATGAATTTGAGTTCAGCCTGGGCAACACAGCGAGGCTCCATCTCTACAAAAAAAAAAAAAAAAAAAAAAAAAACAATTTAAACAATTAACTAGGTGTGGTCCATATGCCTGTAGTCCCAGGTACTCCAGAAGCTGAAGGCAGAGAATCACTTAATCCAGGAGTTCAAAGTTGTAGTGAGCCATGTTGGTGATACTGCACTCCAACCTGAGCAACAGAGTGAAAGCCTGTCTCAAACAAACAAACCAACAAAAAGAGTCAGTTACATATAAACATGTATTGCCATATATAGAACATTAGTAGATATATTTACAGACTGTAGTTTTCTAGGTAGTTTGTTTTTTTTTTATGTTGCTAGTTATTATAGAGTAAATGTAAGATAATGAGATAGGAGGCTTCGTAGACTTCATTAGAATTGCTTCTAATGAAGGAAAAAAATGAAAATAAATTATAATCATTTAGAACTTAATATGAAGCTAATGTGGTAGAAAGAAAAAGTGAACAGCAATTTACTTATAAGTAAGGGTCAGTATTACAAAAATCCTGTCGATTATTAAGTAAATTTCTTAAACTTACAGAAAACTTCATTTTTATCTAATATAATGTCATGAAAATAAACCATCAAGGTTACAGGGCCATTTATAGAGATAGTCATCCAAACATCTTTCTTAAGTCTTGAGTTAGACAGAGAGGGAATTATGAAAGTTCCAGAAGTACAAACTTTGTTTTTTACTTTCCAGAAGTAAAAACAAATTGAGCTGAATTTGAAAAGAGAAAGAATTAGACAGGTGTGAGAAGACGAATGGAGGGATGGGAGGCACAAAGGCATAGAGATAGATGAGGCTGAAGTCAGAGAATAAGGCTGAAGGTGAAGGCAGAGGCCAGCTCCTAAAAGCCCACACACCAAAATGCTTAGAAAAATGCCTAGAACTGAGTAGGGTTTTAGGATGGTATGTATTTATTGAGTGAATAAGCTTTTATTGACTTTCTAAGCCTTTCTGTGTCTGCTCCCTGCCATCCATCCTTCAATTTCTACCCCAACATAGTCAGAAAACACAGCTAGCCAGTGAAAGTAAAGGAGGTGGAAAGACATGGTCCTCAATCTTACAGGAATCAGTACATCTCTCCTTCCCTCTTGAGGTGCAGGACCCAGCATCCTTCTGTTAACCCAAGAATTGAAAGTTTGATAAACATCTGGAGACAACAGATTTTGTGATGAGCAGTAGCAGCAATGGAGTACATGGACGAGTAACAGGGAAGGAAGAGAAGCAAGCATTGTAGTAGACCATGGCACACAGACTGGTTTGAACGCAATGGGAGGTTTTCCTTGGAGGCACTTGTGAATAACGGGGGAACATAGATGGGAAGCTGCCTTCACCTTCAGCCTTATTCTTCCATTCTCACTTGTGAATAACCAGGGCACATAGATGGGAAGCTGAAACCCTGCTCATACGTGAAGTAGCATGGCTGGGAGCCTCATAAGATAGTTAAATACGCACACATGAAATAAAAATATCACCTGATTTAACTTACACAAATAATGCATGTATATTCAGTCTTTTCACATAAAAAGGAAAAGGCAGTACCCACTTCAAATGGTGGTTGTGAGGATCAAAATTAGAAGGCACCTTAATAGTGTCTGGCATCTAGAGGTCATTCAACATGTGTTAACTCTTCAACCAGCACATGCACATGCACATGCACCCTTGTTATACTTAAGGGTTTTTCAACCAGCACATGCACCCTTATTATACTTAAGGGTTCTGCTTGGAAGGATAGAAATAGTGACAAGGAAGAAGGATGGCTCTAGGCTCTTTGGTGCACGAAGTCTGGTGAGGCAGGCAGACATGTGAAGCTGAGGATAGGGTAAGTTTTAATTTAATTCCCAAAGAGAGAGCTGAGCACTCTGCTGTGGAGCAGAAGGCCATGCACTTCTCCTCTGCTTCTGAGCCGTTGGGCCTCTGTGGATTTTCCAGTGCAGCTCATAGTTCCAGACCCCTGGCCCAATATCCCTCCCTCCAATCTGTCCTCACTGATTGGCAGTCTAGATTGTCTCTTACCTGGAATACACAAGGCAGCTTGGAGCCATGTTTCCTGTGACATGGCAGACTGCAGCTTTCTAGATGAAGAAGCAGCCAGCTGCTAGCTTTCCTATTGATAATACTCCTCTTTATTCATTTGTTATAGATGATCCTGTGACAAATTTCACCCAATTTCTTATGGCCTGCCTACAGAAGTGACCTTTATAGGCAATTCTCATTGGCATTGATAAATAAGTTGATAATGCAGTCATCATTTCAGTTATCCATACATCCCTCTGTGTCACACACTATGATGGACAGTGTAGATGCAAAGTTCTCCCTGTTCTGGAGGAACTCAGGGTCAGTGTTAACTTGCCAGCAAGTAATTGCATTGCAGTGATGTCATATAGTGCCGTGTAGCACTCAGGGTTCTTTTGGGCACTGAAGCCAGACAGATGAGGTCATAGGATGTCCGATAAAGAGTCACAGAGAAGGTTATGTAAGAAGTGGCCTTTTCAGACTGATTCAGAGAAAGTAAACAAAAAGGGATCTGCCAGGATAGTAAATGGCAACTGTATATATAATGTCAAGAGATTTTTAGAATATCACATCTTGGTAAGAATTTTTTTAAATAATTTAATTAATACATTATAAAAGTGGAGTCTTATGATTAGGTTTGTATTTTAGAGAAATAATTCTGAGAGTCACATGGAGGTTAGATACTTAAAAATATTGGATGACATATTTCCAGTTTTCTGAAAACATAAGGTCCTTAAAATCAGCACAATGCCAGATTTTCTAAGACTATTATTTATCACTGATGATTTCAGCAGTTTGAAGTGAATGTTTTGAGCTTGTATTTGAGGAAAAGAAAAAACAGTACTCACATAAATTTTTTCTTCAAAAATTCACCATAGCCTGACCATCTTTAATGAAATACGTACAGTTAGATTTATTTTTTAAATATTTCTAATGTGCATATACTTATATATTAACTGAAAATAAGAGTTCATAGAGGGAAGAGTTCTAGAATCTATGCCATGTATAAAGACATAAATCATATTTTATTAAAGATTAATTAACATATTTTAGTAGAACCTACAATACTTAACAAAATGTAACTGATAAGGTGGCACACAGAATTCTTGGATATGAGCTACTATGCTACAAATGAAAGGTTGATTTAAAAAATTATGCTCTCTAAACAAATGAGTAAAGCAAAAACCTACCAAATCCATAAAAGTTTAAATCTGCCATGGTCAAATTACTTTAAATAGCAAGCAGTTGAAGATATCATGCATTTGGTGAGCTTTTCTAACTTTTTGGGCATAATTATTTTGTTTTATCATTTTTTAAATGCAACTGATAAGAAGAGATACATTATATATGGCACAATGAATGGCAAGTATGTTAAGCATCCAAATGTGAATTTGAGTAAATGTGCATCATCTAGAGAGTTTAATCAGTTTTATCAACACTCCTACCCCCGGCCATGTCAGAGTTCGTGAAAAGCATGGTAATGTGGCCTCATTAAATTAATATTTGTGACAAGGATGAAAATGACCACTGAATATCAGAATAAATAATGCATTGTCTTGTGTTTCTTTGCTACCACTGCTTTCAGCATCTGGGGAAATTAATAAGGGTTACTTGTGTCAATCAGGCAAATCAGAAGTAAAAAGAAATCTTCAATTAATCATGGTATTTTACAACAATCCCTTTGGAAAAAAAAAAGAACCCTATTAATAAAAAAGCATTATGCTTTCTGTTGCAGTTGACAAACAGTGATAAGCTTCTCAGGGGAGACGGTGTATGAGAGATTCATAATGAAGTTTTCCTTGTAAATTTCTCTAAAATCATTCCAACTGCAAAATCTTAGCAGTTCTGAGGCATGAAACCCTTCAGGGCTTCATCTGAAGAGGTTTTCCTTTTGGTTTTCACAGAGTGAGTGGGTGATTACTGCCTAGGTCTTTTGTAGCATGCTGCCAGCTGCTGTCACAGTTAAAAAACTGAAGCATGCCTCTTATACCAGCAAATTTGGTTAATCAGGAAAGTCCCGAGGACCCACACAGTGATTAACCAGTAATTCTCCACCTATCGCCCACCCTGAGATACTCACAGTGCAAACAAATTTCTGCTGACTTGCTACACCTTGTTATATGCAACTTCTTGATCACTATTTTAAGACTTATTCTTAGAAGTTTCGGACTAACTGGCAATAGGGACTGAATTGAAATGAGATGGGTGGAGCTCTAATTAGTGAGAACCTGTTATGCACACACAGTGCCATTTCTTTGAGGGTGTTAGCCTTATTTCTGTCATCATTAAAAGCACATATTCACTTCTATTTAGAATTAATTTTTCCTCTCTTAGCCATCTCAGAAATCCTACATTCCTCCTTCCCCTGATGATTTTACTTTGATCATTGAGAGGGCAAACAAACTGTTGCTACACATTTTTGTTCTAGACATTGAACATAGAATAATAGGAGACATTTAGCACTAAAATAATCATCAAATGCAGGACAAAACAGATAAATGAAGAGTGACTAATTATTAAACACCATTTTGAATATTTCTGGGAAAAATCATATTGTGGCCATATGTTAATATATTTCAGTTTAAACAAATAACAAGACCTGGACATAGTTTCTTTGCCTTATTTTACCCAGTTGTGAGACAGAATAATTTTAAATGTCTATTTTAAAACAGAAAGGAGCCTTGATTTTGAGGATATGACCACATTAAAAACATTAAGAAATATCAAGAAAATAATCTGTACTTTTCCCCTATAGTCACCTGTCGAATTTATGCCTACTACACAAAGGAGATATATCTGTATATCTCCTTTGGCATTATTTGATAAGCTAATAAATTGTATACTATATATATACACACACACACACACACACACACACACACATATATATATAATTTCCAGTGAACAAATTAATTTTAGACTTTTTATAAAGTAATTTGTGTACTAATTGAGACTGATGTTTTCACAATTGCAGCTCTCACTTACTTTGTGGAACTACCATAGATAATTTTATATGTACTATATACGGTTATATTTAGAAAGACAGAAAGTTGTATATTGCTTAAATAACAGTATTTTTATTAGGTTTCATTTTATTGGTAGTGTTTTTGAACTTCTTGAAACAGAAAAATACATATATTCAAAGGTTTAATCATTTATCAAGATGTCTGAATATAAAATTCAGCTGTGAAAAAAGTAATATATATAACGGATGCAACACTGCTCCTCAACATACATATACAATAATCAGTATCGACTTTTTAAAACTATAGGAGATTTAACTTAATATTTTATTGCACAAAATGGAATATTTTGTTACAAAAATAAAGTAAGAACACTGAGAATTGTGTGTATAGTTTTCATCACAATAGGGTTATGACCCTGGAAACTCATTTAAAGCTTTCTTCTCATAAGTTACAAGATATAATCTGCAGTGGAGTAACAAATCATGTGGCACAATGCTATTATTTCTATTATTTATCTATAGTGCTACCTACCTCTTTACCTATCTAAAGCAATTTGGGGGTTATAGTAAGGCTTAAAGGCAAACTGATTATTAAAAGAATTCTTTTGTATACAATAGCTTTTAAAGATGCCAAGGAGAAAATATTACAGAGATGTGAATATAAAGACAGGAATTAAATGTGGATCTTGACCAAATTGCAAGTTTCCCACAGTGCAAAACAGCAATAATGTTTATAAATCCACCTACTATGATTTTCTAGTTTTCAATGCACAAGGATATACATAGTAACAGCATTAGTCCTTGTCTTTTGTTAAATGTAATTGTTTCTCTTGAAGAAGTAGGTCCATAGAAGAATGGTTCCCCAGAGAGAAAGAGAAAAGAATATTAAGAGAAAGTTCAGGTAGGAGATTCTATAAAAATTCATGAAAAGACCATCACACAGAAAATGTTATTTTTCTCATCCCAAATCAATAATGTTAAAACTATTTTCTAAAAAAATTAGAGTATTCTAAATAAACAGGATTGAGTTTAAAAAATGACTTTTAGCAGCTATGTGACTTCAGGCATTATAATTTGAACTCATAACTAAAGCAATTATAAAAGCTATTTGTTTTGCCTATGGAACAATGAATTGACTTAGTTCGTTTTGTATGGCTATAACAAAATAAGACTCAGTAATTTATGATAAACAAATATGTATTTGGTTCATAGCTCTGGAGGCTCGCAAGTACAAAGTCAAGGGGTTAACATCTTGGCAAGGTCCTTCTTGCGTTATTCCATGGTGGAAGGCAGAAGGCCAAGAAAGCATGTTGGAAGGGTGAATGATGGCTGAACTCATCAGTAACCCATTTCTGCAATAACTAACCCACTCTAAGAATAACACCATCTCTTAAAGTCCTATCTCCCAACACTTGTAGTATTGGGGATTAAGTTTCCAATACATGCACTTTGGGGGACATACTTAAACCATGGCAGAATTCATTCATTCATTATTTCTTGTCATATTATCCATGCCATAGGTCAGTCAAAAGACATTTCTTGAATGTTTCAGTGCAAGGCACTACAATGTATTTTTGATTTTTATATTAAGTAATATTTAGGTAGATATCTGTGACTACTAGAAGAATTCAGACATTTTTTCCATTTAGATTGTGAGGTAGAAGACCCTACTCACGTTTATTGATCAT
The DNA here is from genome assembly GCF_043159975.1 of Macaca nemestrina. NCBI lineage: Eukaryota > Metazoa > Chordata > Mammalia > Primates > Cercopithecidae > Macaca > Macaca nemestrina. The sequence continues at coordinate 67,433,852 of NC_092132.1, read as the reverse complement.
TTTCAGCATGTCCCAAAATATTCTATATAAATATTGATTTCATCCTATTTCAAAACGTGTTCCCAGTCCTACTTTGGCATCTGTTTCCCTAGTTTCTTCATCATTTTTCATCACTTTATCAGGCACTCTGCTCGGTCTGTAAATTAAACTTCTTAAAACAGAAAAATATATATATTCAAACATTTTATCATTTATCAAGATGTCTGAACATACAATTCATCTATGAAAAAGCTAATATATATAATTGATGCAAGCATGCTACTCAACGTGTGTGTGTGTGTGTGTGTGTGTGTGTGTATAAAGTCAGAGCTGACTTTTTAAAACTATAGGAGACTAATATTGTATTGTCACAATAAAATAGGTAAAATAGGTATTTTATTGGGATAGGTCTGCCTGCACATGCATAATTTCTACTGGGAATAAACCTACAAACAATTATTACATCGTAAGATCATAGAGTTACAGGGATGTGTTAGATGTGGTCTGTGTTTGGGATGAACAGTATTTGACCTTTGCAATTTAGAGAAGGGTGCAATTCAGAGCTACTTTCCAGCTGTCATCATTCAGCAGAGAATCACTTATTGTTTCCCACCAATATAATCTTTCATTTAACGTTAGTGTTTCCTCATTTTTGCCTTTTGCCATCAATCCATTCCAGTCCTGCAGTGACATAATTGGAAATTAGACAACAGATGAGGTCCATGGTCTTTTCTGACTATACCACAGGAGTTAAAGTAATACATTACAGATGCATAGTTAACATAACTTGCAACATTTCACTTCATACAGTGTGCTCATTTAGCAATATTTACTTGCAAATGAAACATGAAACAACAGTACTATGGATACTATAAAAAAAAAACCTATGTATAGGCTAATATGAAGAATAATATTAATATTTTTCTTTTTTCAATTACCAGAATCATGAACTTTTCCCTAGCAAGCCTAAAGCACACATCTGACATTGATGAGGATTACTATTGCACAGAAAAAAATGTTAAAAAAGGAACGAGTATTATTTCATGTTACTTTGATCAAACCCGAAGAAAAGTTAAGCAATTGATTTAGTCACCTAGTGAAATAGAAATAGAATTGGGAACAGAGGCAAGTTTCACCTGGCTGCAAAGTCCATGAATGTTTTAATGACTATACCACACTGTTGGACTTCGTTCTTTTAGAGCAAATTCTTTGTCTGTACATTATTGCCAGTCTAAGGATTTTGGACTACTGAGGATCAGGTGAGACAAATTGATACTACAAAAAGAAAGAGAAACAAAAACATACTGAAATTAAAGAGCTTAGAATTTAAAGGAAAAAATGACCTTTCTTTCTTACTCTTGGGTAATGACATTGAAACATTGAGTAGAGATCAAAAGATCAAACAGAGAACAAAACTGGGAGACCTTTAGTCTGGCTATTGCCCTTTGGAAGACATCACAGGCTTCTTCATCAAAACTCTGTTGACCTCAAAGAGATCAGTTTCTGTCACTTTTTTGTATTTATGATGATTCTTGCATCAATTCTTCAATTAATTCTAGGTCACAGAGAAATCATGCTCTGAAACATGGTAATTTCTGAAGTAAATTCTGTATGATGGATTGTTGTTTTGTCAGGCATCGTTGGATAAGCTGTTTTATTCTTTTGATAAGCATAATTTAACAATATTCTGAAACTCCAGAGGCAAAAACAAACTGTGTATATATCTAGTAATCAGCTGCCAAAAATCTTTGTTTATTAATTATGTTATCTCTGTTTTGAGGTATGGCTTATTCAGCTAAAAAAAAGGAGATTGTTTTAAAAAGAATATCACAATAAGCATACTTAGCTTCTTACTGAGATTAAATTTATAATTCAGTTTTCATACTTACATTTGACTTTAAATAATAACATTTATGTTAAAGAGCTTATTTTGGTTTTGATTGGCATTATTAAATATGCTAAGATATTTTGTAATCATTACCAAAAATATTTCAGTTATTTATGCCCATTTATATTATAGTATTTTACCTCTGTTTTTATATGAATTTATTATTTATTAAATATTTAACTATCTCAAAAAATTGATTACAGTATTTCTAGTTTATAATTGATGACCTTTCTACTTCTTTCCCAGCATCCACTTAGGTTTTATTGAAAAACAATTCAATAAACGGTATTTCCAAAATTCTATGGAAGCAATAAAATAAAGACAGATCAAAATATATTAAAATGAAAACCTTATTTTATTTAGATATTGCAGAGGACTTAGGGAGAAACAAATAATTTGGTTTAAAAAATGTGGACTTTAATAGTCATGAGATAAGATAAAATTATTTTAGATTTATAATAAAAGAAAAAATACGAAGATTGAGCAAATTATTAAAAAACCTTGCCTAATAAATTCATTATTACTCAAACATCTGGATTTTTGAGTAGTGGATTAGTTAGAAAAAAGTTGATGTAGTTCTCTTTAATATGTGGATTGTCTTACACTAAACAATAGCTACTGGTGAATTTGCCTATCCAAAGGCAATTACCATCTATTGTTATTACATGTAATAATATGAAAGGGATACCTTCAAGCCATACCTGTCATCGTGAAAACCTAAAGTAATAGCATCTTTATTGGTGAGTCTCACCTGCTATATACTATATTCTAGAGACCTCTCTCCATTCAGCTCCAAGGTTGAAGGAAAGGGTTGTGTTATATGTTGAATTATTCCCATATAAATTCATAGGTTGAAGTTCTAACCCACAGTACTATAAAATGTGGCCCTGTTTGAAAATAGAATTGTTGCAGATGTAATTAAGTAGGATGAGGTTATTCTGGAGTAGGATGGGTCTCAAATCCAATATGACCAGTGTTCTTATAAAAAGAGGACATTTGTAGATAGACATACATGCAGAGAGAACTTCATATGAACATGAAGGTGAAGACCTGAGTGATGCATCTACAAGCCAAGGAATGCCAAATATGGCCAGCCACACACCAGAAGTCAGGAAAGGAGCATGGAACAGATCTTTCCCTAGTGCCCTCAGATAGGACTCAGCTCTGCCAACGCCTTACTCTTTGACTTTTATTCCCTAAAACTGTGAGACAAAAAGTTGTTTGAGCCACTCAGATTGTGATACTTTGCAACAGCAGCCCTGGCAAACCAATGCAGGGGCATATTATACGTGATACTTTGTGACGGTCTGTAGCCTGTTGTCCCTTAATTTAGAAGGAAAAGATGTCCAAGCAACAACCTTTGTCTTGATGCTCCAAAGGATCTACTGAATTCCTTTTCTTTGCTAGTGTTTTTCTGCCTGTAGCTACCCAGTAAGTCAGAAAATTAAACTTACATTTTTTATGGCTTTCCCACTCTCCTTTACTTGTAATGATACTTTGTAATTGCTAAAGGTTTCTAGTTTAAGCCTTAGCATTCATTCACTTCTTTGCAACTACTATTTGTCAGGAAATTTTTTTGACATTGGAATTATAGTAATGCCTGGGAGAAGGGGGAGTAGAACTATACAGACAAAAGCTCTGCCCTCACAGAGTTGATGTTCTAGTCTTTACAGCACTAGTCTATATACACTTATAATCACTTGTTCAATGTCAGTCATCACCAGTAAATTGTAGCTATCTGAGGACAAGCAACATGCCTGGGAGATTGTAAGGATGCAATAAGTCTTTGCTGAATGAATGAATGAATGAGACCTTTATTGTCACTTAATAAGTTTTGGTTCTTTGTGTGACTTCTCACAGAAATAGACACTGAGACAAGTCAGTTTTTTCGGAGATGATTCCAGGAAGCACAAGTGAAGGAGCAAGAAAAGTGGAACAGGGAAAGGAGGAAAGCCACACATTGGAAGTCAATGTCAAGGAGCAGATCATAACAGGAAGCAAGTGTGGCTTAGTCCTGCTGGGATCCCCTGAGTAATCAATAGAAGATGGTTCAGAACAGTCCCAGTTGGGTGTTTATCCATCAACCCACATCCTTCCTTAATTGAAGATTACCCGTGGTTTCAGAGATAAACAAGAACACCCTCAAAATTGAAGCAAACAGGCCTCAGTGTGAAAGCAACTGGCTTGAATGGGAACTGTCAGTTGTAGCTGCAGATAAACTCAAAGGTGGGCCAGAGTGATATGTAACATGGTATTCCACAGCATCTGCTTTACTTTCCTTGAAAAAAAATAAAGTAATTCATAAATGAAGCAATTTATACAAATACATCCAAGCACAAATGAGTTTCAATGGAAAAAAATATATTTTTATGGTTACAAAAATAAGCTTTCCTCTGAAAGAAAATAATTTTAGTTATAAAAATGAGAACACAGTTTATTGGCAAATAAACACTTTGCCAATAAAGTGTCTTTGTTTCTAAAGAAATATGTTCTCATAGTTGTACCTGTATTTACTACTGAATGTAATTAAGTAATAATTTCTTAATCCCTGATTAATGGTGTCATGACATTATTTGTAACCACAGCATTTTCATTTGAGAGGATCCACTGAAGCACCCATTGTTAAGTTCCATAGTCAGACAACATTTGTTTTTTCAAGATCTTACAGAGCATTTACAATAGTCCATTGTACACTACTTCTTAATTAGATCAAGAACAGTAACAGGTTCTCTAGTATGGTAGTTTTCATTGACAAAGTTGATTATCACAAGAAAACATTAGGTAAGTATCCTTTACATTTGACTCAATTCCTTTCAAAAAATCAACTTCATATGTATAATTTCACAAAGGCCAGTTTATAAAATTTAGAGACTGGGAATATTTCTAACTAACTGTTATGGGATACCTCTTTAACAAATCTAAAGATGTGGAATCACTGTCATTCTCACAAAGTTTTGATGGGAAGGTAAAATATTATGACTACCTTCAAAAACGATTGAGCAGTTAGTTAATAAAGTTAACCATATATTTATTGTATGACGTACAGATTATTCTTCCAGGTACTTACCCAAAGAAATAAAAATTTATACTCACAAGAAAATTTATATGGTATTCATAGGAGTTCCACGAAAACTCCAAAAATTTGGTTCAATCCAAATGTCCATTAGAAGATAAATGAATAGGCAAATTGTAGGATACATATACAACAAAATACTATTCAGCAATACCAGTAGTGAAACTCTAATACCCAAATCAACATAGTGGCAAAGAAGCCACACACATGAGTACATTCGGTAGGATTTCAATTATATAGAGTCCTACAACATTTAAACTTAATCTTTTGGTGACAGAAAACATGAGTGGTTGACTGGAGTGAGTATTGTGCAAAGTTGATTGAATAGGGATACCAGAAATTTTTGAAGGTGATGAAAATGTGTATCTTGATCAGAATGATGCTCACATGGGTGTATATATTTGTCAATACTCATTGAAGTATTAATATACACTTATATTGAATGGAAATTATACTTCGATAAAGTTGACCATTTACAATAACTATATATTTCTTATAGTAACCACAAAAGCATAGCTGGTCATGGTGGCTTGTTCCTGTAATCTCAGTATTTTGGGAATCTGAGGTGAGAGAATTGCTTGAGGCCAGAAGTGTGAGATCACCCTTGGCAACGTAGTAAAATCCTGTCTCTACAAATAAATAAATAAACACAAAAACAAAAACATTTAGCTGAAAGTCTCTCTCACAAGATATTTGGCTTGTACTAAAGATCTGTTCTGTCATTACACATACGTAGCTTTATGTATTTCAGGAAATAGGAGAAATTTGGGGAAAATGGCATGTTGTATTTAGAGCTATATTCTTATTAAAAAGAAATGGTCTGTCCTTGTTTTTAACCTCATGTTCTTGCATTTAATATAGGTTGTTTTCAGGTAATCTAAACATTAGTTATACAGTAAATCAAGCCACATATATATGAGCGATCCTTAAATTTATCCCTTGATGTATCCATCCCTTTGAACTGTTCCATAGATCTCCTTTCTTTGCAGAAAACTCACTGCTCCTTATTTACTCTCCACTTATGTGTCTAAATCTACCCCAACTAGGATTTTGCTCCTGCTACACCAGCCAACACTACTCTTTGTCAAGTTCCACAGTGTCACCTAATCTGATGGTCCATTATTTGTCTTCATCTTATCTGTTGAGTCATCGTCATTTGAATCAGTGGACTACTCTTGCCTCCTTGAAACACTTTCACTACTTTGATTCTGGAATACCACTTTTTAGTTTCCTTTTAGAAGCTGGCAACTGCTTAATCTACTCTGCTGCTTATCCCCCAACTTCCCAACCACAAGCAGATTTACCATAGTGTTAACAAAATTCAAGCTTTGAAGTTCTCAATATGAATAGGACCCCTTCAAAACTTCGTACTTGATTCTTTTAATTGCCTATTATTTTATCAAAAAATAATCACCAAATTTCTGAAGCTTCAAGCTCTGTAAAACCCAGTTTTCATCCTGGTCAAAAACCTTTTTTTTCTCTTACTTATTGGGTAATCCTATTCAGGCCCATGATTTTAGATGTCATCTGAACACTAATGATTTTCAAATCTATGTGTCCAGTCTGGACCTATTTACTGAGCTTCACACATAGATACCAAACTGCCTACTCAACATTTCAAATGTAACATCTGTGAAGCTAAACTTTTGGTTTTACATCCAGTCCTATTTGTATTCTCCATCAAAGTAAGTAAAAACTTCAATTATTGATATGTCAGGTCAAACATTTTGGCACAATCATTCATTGATCTCACTTTTTTCTACACCACATCTAATGCATCCACAGACACCAATAGATCCTGTCAGCTCCCATGTCCAATTGCTTTTTGAATCTTCCAATTCTCGCCCACTGGGTCCTGCCACACTAGTCAGGCTGATTTCAGTTAACACTTGTTATTGAAATAACTTCTAACTGATCTTTTTCCTTCTATTTCCTGGGAATTTATTCTAAAGCCAACAGTCAAAGCTACCCTCTCGAATTGTAAATTACATCATTTCACACCTTGCTCCTGATCTGTTAATTGTTATTGAAATTTCCTTAAAGCACAATTCAAACACTTTACAATAGTCCACAGGGTTCTACCTGCCCTGCCTACTCTCCTTCCACTTCTATGACCTTATCTCTTATTCCTACTTATTACCTACTCTCTTATCCCTTCATTTCTGACCTCCTCACCCTTTCTGAAACATCCATGTAACTTTTGGCTCAAGGCTTATCCTATTTTTGCCTAAAAATTTCTTCTCCTAGAAAAACTCATGGCTCAAAACCTTACTTTGTCTGGTCTCTGCTCCAATTTCACATTATCAGATAAATCTCCCTTAAATTTTCTTATATTGGTTGCAGAAAAACACTCCCATGGCTTAGAGTACTCCTGTTCTTACCAAACTTTATTTTCCCATAAAACAATCCCTGTTGGAAATTATATATATATATTTCTTTATTTATCTATGTGTTGTAGTCTCCTATCAAAATGAAAGTACCATGTGCACAAGTACTGAATTGCAACTCCCTTACACAGTATCTGGAATATAACACATACACATATAAAATTAATTTATTAATGATATATTGTGGTTAAGTATAATGAACATATTCTGGGGTCAAGTCCAAGTAGCCTTATAGGATTCACAGTGGCATTGGAGAAGAAATAAACAGAGATAGGCTAAACTTTTTGAGAACTTAGAATCTTTAGGTTTCTAATTTTCCAATATACTCACATATTCTAATAATTTGCTTAGAAAATAAATGGTCATATTTCTCATTGACATTTGCTGTTGACAAAACAGTTGGCCCATGGGCATTTTCTCCAACACAGAACTAGGTATAGTTATTCAAGAAGAAAAAAGTTTGTCCACTTTTTCAACAACTTTGGTATTCCTGACCTGTTGCTTTTGATAAATGAATGAATAGAAAATTAATAAACTTATTTTTGAGAACTAAGCTGGAATGACTCAGGAAAGTACTGAGAGATCACACCTGACTCTAGGCCTCAAAAACTAAGGCCAATAGGAATCCTGGGAAGCTTGAAATGATGACTAATTTTTTTTTTTTTTTTTTTTTTTTTTTTTTTTTTTTTTTTTGACAGCGTCTCACTCTGTCACCCAGGCTGGAGTGTAGTGGCACAATCTCAGCTCACTGCAACCTCCACCTCCCGGATTCAAGCAATTTCCCTGCCTCAGCCTCCCCAGTAACTGGGATTACAGGCACCTGCCACCACGCCCGGCTAATTTTCCTTTTTTTTTTTTTTTTAATGTATTTTTAGTAGAGACGGGGTTTCACCATGTTGGCCAGACTGGTCTCAAACTCCTGACCTCAGGCAATCCACCCACCTCGGCCTCCCAAAGTGCTGGGATTACAGGTGTGAGCCACTGCGCCCAACCGTGATGACTAATTTTTAAAGTTTTTTATTGTTCACAGTGGAGAAATTCAAACTTCTGATGATTTTCAGTTATTAAAAAATATTTATTTAACAAAAGTAAGTATATCCCTAGAAACTTAATTTTTTAAAAATGATAGGTAAAACGATTTTTCAATATGGGCTTAGATTCAAACTTTCTTTGAATATTGCTCTAAATTGAAGTGAATTTCCCTTACTTTGCTGACAGTATATATAACACAACACACATTATTAACTTTCTTACACTTGGTAATCAACATTTATGTTCTAAAACTAAACGACACTTTTTTAATATTACATTGTGATTTACCTGAAAATAAATCTTAATTTCTGCTACTGCAAAACTATAATATTAAAAATAGTATTTTAAATTTCTATACTGTTTTTACATTACCTTTTTCTTAATTCTATCTCATTGATTAACAATAGGATATGTACTAAACAACCAAGGGATGAATTTTTGTAATTTTCTATATTCTGTCCCAGAATATAGCACCAAATCAGATAGGGATATAATGAGAAAAAAAATAAAAAAAGCTATCGACAAATATCTTTCATGAACATAGATAAAAAATTGCTCAGCAAAATAATGGCAAATAGATTTCAATAATTTATAAAAAAATTATATACCATAACAATGTAGATGTATCCTATGTATGCAAGCCTGGTTCAATATTTGAAAAATCAATTAATGTAACCCATCACATCAACAGACTGTAAAAGAAACATCACATGATTATAACAGTATATATAGAAACCATATTTGACAATATCTAACACTTATTATTGACAGAAAATAACAAACTCTCAGAAAACTAAGAACAAAGGGGAAACTTCTCAATTTGATAAAGTTCATCTTCCATGAAACTACAGCTAACATTATCACAATGGTGAGAAACTATTAAAACTTTCCTGCTAAGATCAGAAATAAAGATAAACATGTCTTATCTCACTAGTGCTTGTTAACATCATACTAGAAGTCCTAACTAATGTAGTAAGACAAGAAAAGGAAATAAAATGCATATAGCATAGAAAGGAAGAAATAAAACTGACTTTCTTTATAGATGACATGATTATTTATATGGAAAACACAAAAGAACAAAAACAACTCATAGAATTAATAATGATTATACTAACATTGTAGAACACAAGATTAATGGACAAAAGTTGTTTTCCTATATACCAGCAATAAACAAGTGGAATTTAAAATTAAAAACACTTTATCATTTATATTAGCACCTGAGGAAGAAAAGCCCCAGATATAAATCTAAAAACAAAACACACACAATCTATATGACAGAAACTCCAAAACTCTGATGAAACAAATAAACAAACAAACAAACAAAAAAGAATTAATAGAGATATCTTTCATGTTCATGGATAGAAGGACTCAATATTGTCAAAATGTCAATTTTTCCCAACTTAATCTACAAATTCAAAACAATTCTAATCAAAATATCAAAAAACTATTTTTGTGGATATTGACAAACTGATGCTAAAATTTGTATGGGAAGATAAAAGGCTCAAAATAGTCAACATAATGTTGAAGAAAAACAGTGTTGAAGGACCGGTAGTACTCAACTTCAAGACTTACTATAACACTACGGTAATCAAGATAGTGTGGTATTAATCAAAAACAAGACAAATGGTCCAGTGGAGCACAGCAGGAAGATCAGTAAAAGACCCAACATTACCTTAATACCAAAATAATATAACTGATTTTTGACAAAGGAACAAAGACAATACAATGGAGCAAAGATAGCCTTTTTAACAAATGATGCTGGAACATTTGGATGTCCACCAGGGAAAAAATGTAACTAAACACAGACCTTACACCTTTCACAAAAAAATAACTCAAAATGGTTAGTAGACTTATGTTTGTATAAAAACATAAAACTATAATAATACTCCTAGAAGATAACAGAAAGTCTAACTGACCTTGGGTATGATCTTGGGTTAGATACAAAACCAATACATTGTCCATTAAATAAATAATTGATAAGGTGCACTTCATTAAAATGTAAAACCTGTTTTGCGAAAGAAAATGTCAAGAGAATGAGAAGATAAGCCACAAACTTGGAGAAAATAATTATAAAAGATATATCTGATAAAAAAATTATCCAAAATACATACAGAACTTTGAAACTCAAAAAAATGAACAACCTAATTTTTAAAAAATGAGCCAAAGACATGAGGAGAAACATTATCAAAAAATACATAAAGAGGGCAAATAAGCATATGAGATAATATTCAATATCATATGTCACTAGGGAAATGCAAATTTAAACGACAAGAAGATACCATGACACACCTGTTAGAATAGCCAAAATCCAAGTCACTGACAACACCAAATACTATTGAAGATGTGGAGAAACAGGGACTCACATTTATTGCTGTGGGAATGTGAAATGGTACAGCCACTTAAAGAGAGTTTGGTAGTTTAAAAAAAAAAAAAAAAAAAAAACAACTAAACCTATTCTTATCATGCTATCCAACACTCATGCTCCTTGATATTTACCCAATTGCGTTTGCCTCCACAGAGATGTTTATAAAAGCTTCATGCATAATTGACAGAATTTGGAAACAACATGATGTTCCTCAGTAAGTGAATATATCTAGACAACTGAATATTACTTAGCATTAAAAGACATATGCTATCAAACCTTTAAAGACATGGAGGCACCTTCAAATGCTTATTAGTAAATGAAAGAAGCCAATCTGAAAAGATGACATAGTGTATGTTTCCAACTATATAACATTATGGAAAAAGGCAAAACAATAAAAAGAGTGAAAAGATCAGAAATGTACCACTCTGGTGCAATATGTTGATAGTGGGGGCAGGAGTAGGGGTATATGGGAACTCTTTGTACCTTCCGCTCAATGTTCTTGTAAAGCTATAACTTCTTAAAAAAATAAAAATAAAAGTCTGTTTAAAAAATCCCAGGATAATCAGAAGTTAGGCGCCTCAGAGATGTTTTCCTGAGTTCTAATTTGCTACCCTTTTCTATGCTAAACACCCTATCGTAAGGTTGGAGTGATTTCATTTGTTTACTTTGTTTTTATTCATGAGTTTAGTGTGTTGCTTTCTATGAAGTGTATGTTGATGTAAAATGACTGTTTCTAATTTTCATTTAGAAGGCTGAGTATGATACCTGAATGCCAGTAATATAAAAATTGGTGTATTCCGTTTCTAGGGCTTTCACATGTTACTACAAAGTTGACTTACAAAAATATTCTCTCATACTTCTGAAGGCTAAAAATCCAAAATCAAGAAGTCAGCAGGGTTGGGATTTTTTCTGGAGGTTCTGAAGGAGAATCTGTACTATTCCTTTCTCCTATATTCTGATGGCTGTCAGCCATCTTTAGTGTTCCTTGTTTTGGAGATGCATTGCTCCAATCTCTGCCTTCAGCTTCATGTGACTCATCTTGAGATCTTTTGCTCAATTACATCTGCAAAAAACCTTTTCTAAATGAGCCAGATTCATTGATATTGGGGGTTAGGACTTAGACATACTTCTTTTTGAGAAGCCATCATTCAACCTACTACAATCAGTATTAATATCCTGTCCCAAAATATGATATCAATATATTACTATTTCCAAACAGCTTGCTTATATGACTATGCTTATGGGAGAAACAACAGCAACAACAAAAACACACAGTAAAATTAAAAGACATTTCTTTTCAAGCCAAGATTCTTTTTCCTTCCATTGCACTCTTTTAAATTGAAAGAGTGTACATGTTAAAATCAGAAATAACTAAAATAATATTTATGTTCATAAGAATTTTTTCACAGACAAGAATATCATAATCATCTACATGGAATCATATATTTTATTTTTTGCCTTCCCCAAATTATACAAACTCATTTTTTCACGTTTATGTAAGTAATAGACTTTAGGATTTAATTATACAAGCTGCATCATCACTATTATTTATTTTTCTTGGTTTATCATTTTATACTTTATACATTTGTAACAATGGCATATCAGGAGTACCCTACTGTCAGGATTTCTACCATACTCTACTGTATTGTATTAGTCTTCTAGAAAACTCTTCTAAACTTCACTTAATAATGGAAATTAACTACAAAATAAAAGGAAAAATTATCAAATATTCTTTGTCTCTAACTGTGATTTTTAAAGTTACATTGGCAAGTAAATATCTCAGCAGAGTCATCATACAAAAAGGGTTATAACTTAGTTTTGAGCTTAAAAAATACATTTTTTCCTCTCATTTTTTTTCCTATTCTACTTTTCAGCACTATCGCCATAATACAAGGCAGAAAAAGTATTAAATTCACTGTAGGAAACGAGCCTTCATTTTGTTCTTTTAAATAATAGGCTTATAACTATGCAGGACAAACCCTCCCTGACACTGACAACTTTAAAGCATCTCTCTCTCTCCATCTTTAGCTGAAGGAAGGAAAGCCATTGTTATTGATGTATATGAAATTCTGGGAAAGAAGCAGAGCTGGGGAAAACATGCATTCTGTCTAATCCCAGTTAGGGGACCAATTTGCAGTTTACCAATTTCCATACAGATGGTTGTATTCATTCCTCTGCTTTGATTATTTGCCCAGTTGCAAAACCACATACACACACACGTTGCTTGGATTTAGCCGATGATGAGGTCTGAATATTGCTGGAATGAAGAATGGATTGGATGAGTATTTGGATGTCATTATATTTGTCAGTGGGCTATTCAGAAGACCAAGTTAGCTATGATTCCTCTTCCTTAATATCAAAAAACTACTCTGAGTATGTCACCATGTGGTGGAAGGAAGATACAAAATTAGAGAAGAGAATATTATTAGTGAGTTAATAATATTATACTCCAAATAAAGCAGCTGCATATTTTCATCTGTTTTAGAATATGATCTGATAACACTGTGAAGAGTTTGTTTGTGTGTGTGTGTGTGTGTGTGTGTGTGTGTGTGTGTGTGTGTGTGTGTGTTTTCCTTTAGGGATTCTGGAAAACCTTGAGGATCCAATGTAAGGTCAGTTAGATTGAGGAAAGAGCACAGGTGCTCTTTCTATTCCTAATAGAATTTTCTTGGACAAAGTTTCAGATGAAATTCCCTTAGCAAATGTGAGATTCTATAATTACATTTAATGAGGTTTTTAAAACACATAAGATTCATGCTCAAATTAGCTCAAATTAAATGTGAATTTCCTGAGATGTCTGTGGATTGCAATGGATCTAAGTCTATCCTGTTACAACAGAAAATTAGTCACTGAAAATATATAACTAAAGGTAACAAGAGACTGTTACCTGATAGTGTATGATTATCCAAGATATACACTAGTTAGTAGGTCAAAATCAGGTTTTTTTGCTTTTTTTTTTTTTTTTTTTTTTTTTTTTAGCACTATCAAAACCCTAATACATAGTCTTCCATATACTAAAAATTTTAGTTTGGCTCAGTCCTTATATTATTTAGTCCTAAAAAAATGTTACTTTTTCCTTAGGAAAAATTTTCATGACCTCTTTACACTCTTATTAAACCAGATCTGTCTCTCTCTTTTTTTTTTTTTTTTTCATCCAACCAGACTCAAACTAAGCACTTTGATTGTTTATGTGTCTGTTTCCAGTAGTGACTTATAAACTCCTTGGAGTCAAGACTGTGACTTAATGCATCACTCTAAATCCAGCACTTTGCACTCTGAACATAGAAGCATTTAAAACTAGATGGATAAATAATACACAGACAGCAAGATGGCAAGATAGAGATAGATAGATAGATAGATAGATAGATAGATAGATGATAGATAGATAGATAGATAGATAGATAGATAGATAGATAGATAGATAGATAATAGATGGGGTAAAGAGAATGAAAGAGAGACAGATGTTTTGGGTGTCACCTTTTAAGAGAGGTGGCAAAACTAGAAAATACACGGAAGAAAAGGAGGACGGGGGTCTGGAAATCCCATCCAATGGTGATAACTTCATGACACTAACTTTAAAATGTTAAAGGACTTTCTTGACTTTTTTTTTTTTTTTTTTTTTGAGACAGTGTGTCACTCTGTGGCCTAGGCTGGAGTGCAGTGGCGCCATCTCATCTCACTTCAACCTCTGCCTCTGGGGCTCAACCTCTGCCTCTGGGGCTCAAAGGATCCTCCGACCTCAGCCTCAGCCTCCCGAGTAGCTGGGGCTATAGGTGCATGCCACCATGCCCAGCTAATTTTTTTTTTTTTTTTTTTTTGGAGATACGGGGTTTCACCATATTGCCCAGGCTAGTGTCGAACTCCTAAGCTCAAGTTATCCACCAGTTTATCTTGTGTGTCATTTGCTCAACAGTAACACAGCTTATGTTTGATATATTTTTGATATTCAGGACCCATGAATGGCAGCACCACATAATAAACTTAGTCCTCTGCACTCCTGTGGACTTTCAGGAAAGTCAGGAGATTCAATAATAACTGAGAAATCCCCTCCTATGTCTTTGAAATCTGAATTATCTTCTAACTCCAGACAGTCCCAAATAGGGAACCGCATTGTTTTCTCATGATATAATTGTTGGAAATATTCACAATTGTTAGGCTCATAAAGTCTAGCATAATGGAGTCACTACTTCACTGCAGTTAAAGAGAATAATGTTCATGCTTTTAAGATGAATGGCTAATCGTCTCTGATAAGTGTGCATGTACTTATTAACTGATTTAAATTTTTGCTTTTATGCCACCTGTACTGCCTCACCAAGAAAGTAAAATCAAATGCATCATGCAAACAGATAAAGGTCAAATGATAAAAACAATGCTTAGAAATTATTGGGATAAATCTAGTTTTATCAGGGCCACATTTAATGAGGTAGCATTAATGGTATTATGTTTTTAAGCAAGAGCTAATGTGCAATTTTCATTTTTTAAAAATTACCTAGGACATATTGTTTCTGAACCATTAACTTTTTTTTTCAGTATTTAGATCACAACTCCTAAAGGCTTAGCTATATTTTGACAGGTACTGACAAAGAGTGCCATGGAATTGTGACTTGATTGTCACCTTCAGAGTGTTCAAGCTGCAAAACTCAGGATGAGTGCTAGGTACTAATTAGAACTGTTATATTAGGAAAGCAAATACAATGGTGTCTAACATTAAACAAAGCACAGTTCTCATCAAAAATGGTTTCTTTTGTGTGCGGGTTAGTCTATAAAACCATTTTGCATGTTAATGAAGCACAAACAATTATTGCCAGAGTAACTAGTTTCATGCAATTACAAAAATCACATAAAAGCCCTATTGTTTGTTGTCTTATGATTTTTTAATGCTAATTTTGCACTTGATAATTTTGAATTCCATTTGTATCACAGTGCACAATTAGGTTTTATATCTGTGAAGGTGAAGGCTAGTAATGGGAAAAATAACTCCTCATGTAAAAAGAAAAAGAAATAGTCATTTCCAGAATGAGATGATCAGATAGACTGAAAAGATGGAGAAGAGTGATGAGGAGAATTTCCATCAAATGAAAAGATAACATTTATGTAGCTGAAAGAACAGAGAAGTCTAGATCATTTGCTATAGAAATTGTTGAGAGAGAGAAACAGGGAATAGACAGACAGAACAGAAAAGAGATCAGAAACAAAGAGAGAACAGAAAAGAGATCAGAAACAAAGAAGACAAGGTATGGGGAGAAAATCAGAATTAAAGTGGGTTTTATGATCCACAGCCACATATTACATGGTAAACCAGAGTACCAGCTGTTAAACCAGTGAGATGACTGTATAAGTAAAAGCCCATGGAGACAATTAGTTGTCAAAACCGGTTAAGCAAAGAAATGTCGCCATCAAACAGTCAGTCCAAGCCCTAGTTGAAATTAAAGAAAACCCTTTGCTAAAAGGTTAATTGATGAACTTAATTGATGAAGAATTATCTGTAATAATATGTGAAAGTGCCAGCATTGTGTTATGTTTAACTAGGTTTTCATATTTGTCTCACATGAGTGCAAGGGAACTTACCCCTCAGACTTTGCCTTCAAATAACAAGATAACCTTTTACTCCAATAATGCAGACGATTATGTGAATAAACAATTTTTACCTAGAAAAAAAAGTGAGAGATACGTAGTATAGTGTATTTAATTTGTTTATAAAGTGTCTTTTTAAACCACAAAGTGTTTGGGATGGCTTTGATTAGTGTTTACCTCCTGCAATGTTGATGAGAATTCTGATTTTCTTGTTCCTGTTGCTTCTCAAACAATGTGACATATTTTGGGTAAACGTTTAGATTTAACGTTACCTTAGATGCTGTTGAATAGAACTGAGAGTTCAAAAGGTCAGAATTTTTTTTTTGCAGTTAAAATAATTCTTTTTAGAAATCTATCATAATTTAAAGAATATATAATTTTTATAATTATTTTTCATATTACTATTTAAAATACAGGAAATATAATTGATGTGTTTGTGCTATCAGAATAAGACCTTCAAACCCCAAACATTTTAACATAACTATCTTAGCTTAGCCATTTTTATGGCATCCTCATATTCTTACTCTCTTCCCCCTACTGCCTTGGTTGCAATTAAAAGCATTTCTCAGAGCATTAAGGTTTTCCAGTGGCATACCACTGTATGCTTTACCTTTTCTTCCTTTTCGTGGGTTTTGTTACATCACCAAAAATAAAAGAAGAAGAAGAAGAAGCAGAGATGAAAGATGCAAGGAAAGAAGAGAGAAAAAGAGGGAGGGAGAAAAGGAGGGAAGAAAGAAAGCAAAGGAGGCTTGGGGTAGAGATTAAATTGTGTTTTTACTCCAAAAGGCAAAGAAAATCCTTAGAGTTTTCCTTGTAGGTACTGATAGCACTGCTGCTTAACTTTGGCAAATATGTTAAGTCACACTCCTTAATAATTTGGAACTTCATAACAAATATTTATGGATTAATTATGTGCATTTTCAATGTAAAGGCTGTTTAACTCTCTAGACAAATAAATCTGTTTTATGCAAACATGTTTGAGGCAAAAATAAGACTGCCTGTGTTTATTTAAATACATAACAAAACTGCCTCCTTTAATGCGAAAAATCATTTTAGTACCATATGAAAATAATTGATGGCTAGATATAGTGCAGTAATCTGGGGTTTACTTTCATGACTTATTGCTTTTGGTGTTTTATGAGCCTAAAAAAAATATATTTTAAAAATTTACCTGCCTTATTTCCTAGATGTTAAGAAAATTTACTTAGTATAAAATAATTATTTAGTAGTTCAGCAGTGTCACTAACAAGTCTAAAATATAACTGAGTATGGGGCATTAATAGTTTGGAAAGTCAGTAAACATTTTGAAGAATGCACACTTAAATAGGCAATACAATAAATAATCATTCATAAAATGAATCAGTTATAGAAAACATCACAAAATTATTTTCATTGTAAATTTAAAGCCAGTAATACATTTCTTTCATTATATTTTTAAAGTCTTTAGTTAAAACAGAGATGTTTAAGGTCCACTTAAAGAATACTTCTTGTTCATAAGTCATAAAATTATTTCTCTGTTCCAAATTTAATAAATGATAATGAAATAAAATACAAAATTATGAAGAAATCCCACTTAATCAAAAGAACATGTCCTTTCCTCTCCAAATTTAGTCCCTCACTCTAAATTTGATTGTTTAATGCAGTGTAAGAAAGCCACCACCAGCCTAGCTAGGAAAATTGGAATGAGATTCCCTGTAGCAACTCCATGTCTCCGTGGTTAACTCTTCCTCTCCATTACTGTTTTGTCTTCCTTGCTAGGGGTTCAAGAAACTCCCTTCAAATAATACTTGGTTAGTAAATTTCCGGGAAGGAAATGCCATCTACAAGCTATCACCTCCACTTCTTTCTCTTTCTCTGCCTCTTCCTCCTTCCCAAACTGCACACACGCAAGCTTTATGGCACTCCTTAATCTTTACAGGGCCAGGCCCTGGGAAGGAAACTCCCTTTGTCTCACCAAAACCCAGTGCTGTGTGGCTGTTCTCTGGATGCATCCATTCCACAGCTGGGATGACTGGTCCTACTATTTTATTTATGATGCAATCAGCTGCTATAAGAAGGTGAACAGTAACTGCTATTCCATTGCATAAAAAGCCTCTTTAGCCCTATGTTATAAACATTAAAAAGTCTCTCTTTTACCCTTTTAGAAAAAGCCCAGCAGGAGGTAGATAGAGGTCACCAGGAGTCTCTAATTCATCTACATTTATAGTAGGTGTTGCAAGCTCTATTAGCAGAAAATGTATGACAGTGAGACCTAAGTTTAATGTTTTACTTAAAATATCGGCCTCTCTAGCTAATGCCAGAAGCTGTGCCCATGATGGCTTGGTGGCATGTAGACACTTACAAGCGAAAGCTTCCCCTTTGGCAGAAACCATCAGTTGGAAAACTACTGTTGTGATAATATATTAGAGTACCATCCCTGAAAATCCTACCAAAGGGAGATTTTTTATTTTTTTCTCAGAAGCTAGTACTAACAATACACAATATTTTCTGCTGATATAGACATTGACATGTACTAAAATGGTGCATGGTAAACAGACATGTATGTATATTATATTGTACTAATATTTCACTAGTGGAAATTATTTTGTACAGGGATAATATTTTCCCAATGCACCAGGAAGAATTTCCTAAAAGTAGCTTCAGTGCAAATACATCAACTTGGTACCCTGAAAAAGCTTGCCAAGTACTGCATACTAACTGACTTCATCCTGTAATTACAATGGCTTCCTTACTGGGCCCATTTCTTCTTTGGACACTGCCATCTTGTGAGTACTAAATACATCATCAGTGAGTCTCATTCTCATGTATTGCACTAATACATCACTGGAATGACAACTGCTTCTGATGATCTATTAATGCAATACATCAGGGTGAGGTGTTTGAATGGAGTATTACTCAGACACCAGTGCTGTCTACACAAAGCAAGATCCAAAATCCAATTTCATTTAATTACACAGAATTCATAGCATGCTAGCAGCAGACTAATACTTACTACCAAAATTCTGTCATCACCAAGAAAATAATTTGCATTCTCATTAGATTACCAATAAAAACTTTTCTTTTCCTGGAAATAGGTATGTCTGGCAAGTCAGTGATTCCGATTCCATGAGCTCACCATTCCCTATGACACACAAGAATTATTTTGCAATCACCCATGAATAAAACAAATAGTCTTTTTCCTATCCTGACTGCTTCAATTCTATAGTTGTTAAAAAGGACATCAGATTTTCTCATCTGAAATACAATTTCTTTGGTAAACATACACACGACATTGAATGTTCTTTGTTTGTAGTCACTAGACACAGTCTAAACTTTGTACTTCTGTACATATTATATACAGAAAAAAAGAAGACGCAAGAAAAAAGCAGCTGAATTTGCTTTAGAGTCAGTTATACTGCACTCTACGCATGTGTCATTTGTCATAAAGCACGCCCAGTCACTGTGTTCTTCCTTTCTGTGTAAGACATGTCTATTTGTGTTTGCATAGCTTACCATGAAATTTAAATTGTGTAATCTATTGCTCTTGGATCATGTTATGAACAGGATTTTGGAATGTCTTTACGATCAAATTTCAAAAAATTTTATCTGACCTTCATTAGTATACATTTTTATAGAAATTCAATTTTCATCTTCAGTTTTTGTGTTGTTCAAGTTAGAATCCCTTGAGTGTTTTTCATGGGGTTTCATAATAATAATCTAATATAATCTAAATGAAACAGGTATCAAAATTTTACAGCATGAACCTCTGAATTTTTGGTTATGTTGCTCTCCATTAAAGCTAAGACCAAACGATAAAATAATATCACTGAATAGCATCATGGTTTATGACACAATTGAAGTCCAATTGTAGAACACCCTCCTACCTATGTAATAGATTTTTCAAATAGACTATTTTGTTTAAAAAGCATTTATCTATTGTTAATGTCTGTGGGGAATTCATCTTGGGGCTTATACTGAAGATAAATGCAGGCATGTGAAGGTTTATGAAAAATGCTTCAGAAAGTGACATGTGGCCAGATATGTGTTGCCACAGTCTGCTTCACATGTGGGGCAGTTCACTGCTTGCCTTGCATTTATTATATTTTATTGTCATGTATTTTTCATTCTGTGATGGAGATCCTTTGATATTATATACTCTTAAATACCAAAATTCTGAGAGTAAATCTGAAAATAAGGCAGCATGTATGTGTGTATATATCTATATATTATATATAATATATTATATATTATATTATATAGAAAAAATATAAAAAGAGTCACTTCAATATCAATTGCATATCTCAAACATGTATTTCATTTAAACTCAGGAAAAAATTAACAAATAACGATTAAAAACTACTTAATGAAATTCTATGCATAGATGTTACAACCTCGTGGGCAGGGAAGTTTGTGTGTGTGTGCGCGCTCACACACATGTGTATGCACAAGACAGACAACAAAAGGAGCAAAAACAATGGTAAATAACACATGTCTTCTAGAAATATGGATTAATCAATCTAGTTAGAATCAGTGATAAAGCTTCCTGTCACCTAAAAAATTAATATAGATGTTTTTAAACATGTGAGTCTTTTATCTAAATGTATATTTCCTCAAAACTTACGGTTCTGTTTCCTTTTTAGTTTTCTCGACTTTTAACTAAAGGTTTTCTTGGTATCAAGTCTCAAGATTTCCTTTATGTATATTTCTTATAACAGTGCTCACAATTAATTTAATTTTTTAACTCTCGTTAATTAAAGAGTTACCTTGAGATTTAGATGTACATAGCACATGAATAATATCCAATGAATGAAAAGAAATATGCTCATGATTTTTTCCATTATGTTTTTTTAAAAATGTTTTTAAAAATGGTCTTCCCTAGAACTTAATAATATTTTGCAACTTTTAGATTGACCATCTTAAAACTATAGTTCTGTACATGGTCAGGCACACATGAAAACCTTATCCCACATGGTGACAGTGTTGGGTTCACACAGGGAAGGTGCCTTCTGTGCTCTGAAGCCATGCTGGAAGTGAGTACATGGTGACAGAGATCCCCTGTGCAGCTTCAGGATGTCATGAAAAAGGGGAAAAATGGCTGGACTCCATGACTCTGGAAGCACTCAGGGGCTGAATGCATTTGAATTATGACCAAGTCTCAATGGAAGAGTGGTCAGAAAGCCAAGAGCAATTACTTCAGCTTGCAAAATGTTTAAACAATATACTTCACAGGACAAATGCAGAGTCTTAATGTGCTGGGAAACTCTTAAAACTATATTTGGACAAAATTTGGTGAGGCTCTCTTCACAATCTATTGAGAGGAGCTAAAAGGGGAAGAGGAATTATTTGAGATGCCTGCCACATTTAGTCAGGCGTTTCTGAAACCGAACCTCTATCCTATGTCATCTTTGTTTCAGAAAGTCTGATTCTGATTCGTTAACATTTCCCATCACCTTGGGAAGAAAGCTGAGGTAAGTAGCTTAATTTATAGATTGATGGAACAAAGTTATTTAAAAATTCTCAGTATGTTATCATGAATCATGTAGGACTATTAAACTAATTGCTAAGTAAATTTAAGCAGTATTACAGTAGAATTCAGTAGAATTTATCATCAATCTGAAGAGATCTTTGGTGGTCTCATGCTGCCCCCCACAGATATGTCTCAGAACATTCATTATGCCATAATTACAAAGTCTCTTTGAAGAGGCTAAAAATCCCTAGACTCCTCTCATCAATTATTTTCACCTGTTAATTCATTTTGTGTGAGGTAATAACCTCGGCATAATAACAAATGTGCAAGTACTCCGATTTTGCAATTAAAAGCAGCAGGGCTTCTATTTTGATCATACAGACTGTGACATCCATCATAGAAAACAATTTGGGCCTAGCAGGATGACAGATGCCGCACTGATGGCTCTACTAACTAACTGCCTGTCCTAGAAAAAAAAATGGTCGGGCTTCAGCCTGCAGCTGCAAGCTATCTGATAGCTTCTGACCAGTCAGCAGGACAAAGCCTGCAGTGACTAAATTACTGAAAGGTAATTTTACTTCACAAAATGAGGATTTCTGAGGCATAAACGTATGCATTCCAGTGGCTGCTGTAATTTGGAAACAAATAGCCCTTTTCATTTGAAAATGACTGGAATCACCGCCAGTGTTCAGGACATTTTGTTTCTCAGGCTTTTACATGAAAAATACAATGTAATACTCATTATTTCTGCCCCCATTCACATCTTATTAGACACAGAAGGCAAGGGGGTTATCTCTGCTCACTTAGGCTAAATCTACACAAGGAAAAAATTTTTTTCTCCAACCTCTGGACAGGTGCCCAAATAATAGAAGAGTGCTCATTTTTGCCTTTCAGTTTGTATCAAGCCCCAGTGAGCTCTGTCTCAGAATTGGATCCTGCCACCCCAGCTCGTCTGAAAGACACCACACCTAACTCTCATCACGCTAATGGGATGAGGGATGAAGCTGATTACCTTCACATCCTAGCTGTGAAAAGGGAATTAGATGCTAATAGATGCAGATAAAAGGTTTCTGCCCTTATTTTTAAAATCATAATATTTAGAGAGAGTTCATAAAACATGACATGCCTTTCCTTTTCACTTCAAAATTAAAGTATTTAGAATTTTACTCTAGTCTTTATTGTAGTAATGATTGTCTTTTTTGGAAACATATGCTATTACATGATTGCCAATCTTGTAAAGACAATCATTCAAACGTAAGATTTAATGTTCATTAATTGAATATATAAATATTATCATTATTACATTCAATGGGAAATGATCTCGATAGACACCCAGAGGCTTCGTGCAGAGTTTTCTCACCAAATTAAATTCAGGGAATAGACTATGGAACATAGACCACTGAGTATAATAAAAGCAAATATGAAATGCAAAGAGAAACCATATTAATGGAAATTGCTGTGTTTTTAGGATTATGGGTTCATATTTCTTCTGTGTGAAGGAAGATAACAAAGGATGAGGAAAAGACAAAATGGTAAGTGCAGGATGAACTTTCTCAATTGTCATGTAGCTTAAGACGAGAACATAGTCCTGTTTATGGTATTAACAGACCTTAATGCTCACATTTTACACTTTGCCCCCACATTCCCTGCAGGCACACAAAGAAGGGCAGTTGTTTCTTGGGGGAAAATCTACAGTTTCTTAGTCCATTGTGTCACTCTCATAAACCCTGTCAGCAAGAAGGATGAATAAACAGTGAAAAGGAGGGATGCACTGGCTGCCAGAGAAACACGGAGCAAAAAGGAGAATGCTTCATTTTCAACACCCCAAACTGGAGTCTTCCTAAATATTTTGAAAGCAGTCGAGAGTTGGACATGCTTTGATTTTCATTAGGGTAATCCCTTTACGTTCGCTATCAGTAAATCCTTTACACTTGTGCAAAATACCTCTGCATAAGGGAAAAAGTCTCTGTGAGCAGCCTAGGAAGTTACAATCACACAAGTTCTTTTTATCAGAGACCACAATACAAAAATCAAATGAAAGAGACGCATTCAAATACTTAACTGCAATTACCTATCCCAGATCTTCTTTAATGGGATGCCAGGAGGACTTGGCCTTTATGCGCACGCTCTGACTGTAACTAATGCTCAGTAGCCATCAGCAAATTATGACTTGTGACACTTTTGCTGCCGCAGTATTAAGCCCAAAGTCCAATGTAGAAAATATATGGTTTTTATTACAAAATTGTTCTTGTTTACAATTCTAATATCCTCTTCATTATCTACTTTTCCAGACATTTTAGGCAGTTCTGAAGACCTGGAGCAGCACTAGTTCTGTCATAAAGAGAAATTAATGTTGTTAAAGTTGGCCTAGCTGCCCTCTGGGACAGCTGAAGATGTGAAAATATAAGCCTCTGTTTTTCAAATGAAAATGATTAAAGGCAGAGACACCTTGCTCTTTGAACAGCCACTAAAACTTTTGGTAAAATACACAGGCACATACACAATAACTGCTTTCCTTTCCTTTCCTCTCTATCAGCCATCATTCTCTCTCTCTCTCTCTCGTTCTCTCTCTTCTCTCACATCCAACTTTGTTCAACCAGAAACGGCTTTCTTTAAGGACTAATAAGCATAAAAATGACCTCATTCATTATAAAGAATGCATTCATTTCACCAGAAACTCACTCAAAAATGACCTGCTACAGAGAAACCAGAAGAGAGCTTTCTCCAAATAGTTGGTAAGCTAATTAGGAGTGCTCTAACAGGTAGTCCTTCATGAACTAGGAAGCTTAATTCAGCTGCCTAAAATCATTTAAAATGGCCTAGCAGTCTCCACAGTTGAAGGTATGCACCCCAACTTGCATCTTTCGAGATTTTAAGAACGGGTTTTATCAGGGGGAAGCAGGAAAGAATCAGCAAGTTGGTGGAGGTTACTCAGAATCTTCTTAGAGGGAGACTACCAAAGTGTCTTGAACAAAATGGTTTACACGGCAGGAGAAAAATGGCAGGAAATAATTCAGAGGAATTGAACATGACCTTTGTCTCCCAAGGGCCAAAGAAGAACAGTTAAGATTTCACCGCCCTGATCCTCCCAACCTTAGTCATTTCATCTGGTTAAGTGAATGCTATCAGAACAGAGTTTGTAAGTTACGTAACATATTCACTCTGCGAGTGCTCACATTTTATTATTTTATTTCAAGGAGTTTTGTATTTCCACTATTTTTTCTCTGTTTTCCTCCCTCCTTTCCTCCCTCACTCCCTTCCTTCCTTCCTTCCTTATATGTCTTTATTTCTTCTTTCTTTTGTGTTGTTTCTTTCCTTCTGATTTTCTAATTTCTTTTTCATTTGTCCTACTTGCCAGCATTCAGTTCAGACACAAGTTTGTAATTCCGGATAATATGGAGGAATACAAGTTCTACCATATTCTTAAATTGCTTTTACTGTTTGAATGGTTGGTTAGTTCCTCCCAAGTGTTAATGTAGCTTCCTTACAAATACAAAAATACTTTCAGATAGTCAAAGGTCACTGAGGTTCTTTATTGACATTCACGCATGTCTCTTTCAGATAATTTTATCAAATGTCTGCTCTGCAGAAAGACTTAGCGGTGAATTTGTGTCATTCATGTTCCCATAATTTCAAGTAGAATTGTACAGAAGCCATGCAAAAGAACAAATCAGAACCATTTTAAAACTATTTGAAGAATATTAGAACTTCATTTCATTAAGCAGCCCGAGGACTGTTACAAATTCTTCCTCTGTATTTCCTCAACCTCTACCCTTTTCTTCCATGAGTTTAAGTTCTATTTTCTCTTTTGATTCTTTGTTCTGGGCCCCCATTACAGAAAGATGGAGAAACACTTTCTCACGCACAGTAATTCAAGGGGTGCCAGCCCCATCATACTGCTACAATAACCACCAGTCCTGTGTCTCTTCTGAAGCCTGATGCCAACTGTCTAGAATTCCACAATTCTATGTCCTATCCTTTGGGCTTTGAAGGTTTTCTAACCTTCAGGAGTCACCTAATTAAATTTTAATACCCGTTTAGTAT
This sequence comes from Macaca nemestrina, assembly GCF_043159975.1. Classification (NCBI taxonomy): domain Eukaryota; kingdom Metazoa; phylum Chordata; class Mammalia; order Primates; family Cercopithecidae; genus Macaca; species Macaca nemestrina. The sequence continues at coordinate 67,408,064 of NC_092132.1, read as the reverse complement.
AAACACCTTAACTGAAACAGCTAATACCTTGTTGGAGATTAGCTGGCAAGTGGCTTTAAAGAAATCTAGCTTTGGGATAATCATATCAATAATATTAACATTACTGAGAACCTGCTCTGTCCTGGTCACCATTCTAATTGCTTTAAATGTTTGAACTTACTTAAGCACCAAAGCAGCCTTTTTTAAATGAGCAAATCAAGGCACAGAGAGGTTAAGTCACCCAGCTGCTAAGGACTAAACCGTAAATTACACACACATATTTTGGGCCCAAAGTTGACACTCTTAACAAAATCAAGTTCCACAACTAAGTTCAACTCCACAGTTAAAAAGTGAGGGGGTTGCCGTTTGAGGGAAAGAGCACTTAGGGTCCAAAATTATACTGCTTTCTCCAACCTCTGCTGAAAGCCCATAGCATGACCACATCACCACATGAGATGATCATTATATACTCCTATCACAAAGTGTTTCTCTAGTTAATCATACAGCATGTTGCTTATTTGACTCTACTTTGCTATGTAGCCTTTTCTAGAGATATAATGCATCCAATCTCATCACATGTTTGGAAGGAGATTAGGCAAGGGTGAAAAAAGTTGCTTTTTGAGAAAGATGTGGTCTCCTCATATGCAATATTTGTTTTATTCATCCCAAGTTATAGTTCAGGTCTACACTTACATATATATGTGCTTCATTACGGGAGTAAATTGCACAAACCAAAAGATGGAAAGCAATGAATATCCCTAGTAGATGTACAATGTTCTCATCATTCACATTGAACAATAGCATAACAATATATAAATTTAGTTGAGCTTCTGGTCTTATCATAAGCTACAAAAAAGACAGTAATTGCCTCTTTTTAAATTCAAATCATGTACATTTGTGATTATATGTTGTAAGAAACTAATGTCAGAGATTCTAATACAAGCTGTGAGCTTGCTGAATAGTTCACTTCATATATATTTCCATAAAATATATATAAAATCTTATTTCATCAACAACCAAATTAATAAATGCTATGCATATGAAAACAAGAGATATTAAGTAAGAATCTGAAGTGGAATGCTGTATTTTCTAAAACAACAGCAGTAGAGAATAATATCCATGAACTAAGATCCTGTTACTAATTCATGCTAGCCTTCTGACCATGGCAAAAGTTTTTAATCTCTTTGCACTTTTATCTTTTATTTTCTAATCCGTCAAATAGGAACAAAAATAATTCATACTTCATATGGTTAAGTGAAGATTAAGTGAGATGTAGCTTGATTTATGACATATAAGGTAGGTACTTCTCACATTAAAGAAATCAAATAAATATTTATTTATATATTTAAGGTTAATTTTAATTGATTCTGCCAGGTATAGGTAGCAACTCCAAATTTGCGATTTGTTATTTTTATATCAGAGAAATTTTGTTTTCTATATCTCAGATCAGTGCTTTTCTAAAGAAGTTTTATTTTTGTATAAATATATAATCAAGTATATTTCTCTATATTTTCCTGGATTAGCCAGAATTCTACAGAGAAACAGAACCAATAGGAGATAGATAATATAGCTATAGATAGATAACAACATAGACATAGATGTATAAGAAGGGATTTATTAGGGGAGTTGCTCATGTGATTATGGTCGTTGAGAAGTCCCATGACATGCCATCTGCAAGTTGGAGATCAAAGGATGCTAGTAACATGGTTCAGTCAATGTCCAAAAGTTTCAGAACCAGAGAAGTTGAAAAAGTCCAGAACCAGCCTGGAACTGAAGGTCTAAGAACCTGTCGGGGATGTTGCGGGCACTGGTATAAGTCCTGGATTCCACAAGCGAAGAGCCTGGAATTCTGATGTCCAAGGGTAGGAGAATAAGAGTGTCCCAGCTTCAAGAGAGACAGGAAGAGAGGAAATTGCCTTTTCTCTGCTTTTTTTTGTTTTCTCTGAGCCCACAACTGATTGGATTGGGCCTATCCATAAAAAGGGTAGAGCTTCCCCACTTAGTCCACTGACTCACATGCCAGTCTCCCCTGGAATCACCCTCATGTACTCAACAAGAAGTAATACTTTAAGAGATCTCTATGTATTCTTTAATTCAGTCAAGTTAACATCCAAATTAACACCACGTTTCCTTTTCTTCCATATCATTAACCTTAACCCTCTTATGAGTCTTTTACTTTTCTCTGTATTGAGGAAGAGCTTTTAAACTTCATTATATTACTAATTAAAATTTCTACAGGACAGGACATTATAGTTTGAAAGCTCCCTCCAAAACTTACATTGAAATTTAATTGCCATTGTTATTGTATTAAGAGCTGGAACCTTTAAGAAGTAATTAGCCCATGCGGCTCTAATTTTAGTGCTTGTAAGTGAATTAAACTTTTATTGTAGGAGTGGGATAGTTGTCAAAGGATTAATCTCCTAATAAAAAGATAAAGTTCAGTCCCTATTTCCATTTCTATCTTGCCCACTTATTTGCCCTTCCACTGTGGGATAAAGCAGCATGAAAGCTCTTGCCAGATGCCAGTGCCATGCTCCTGGACTTCTCACCCTCCAGAACTATGAGCCAAACAAATTTCTATTCTTTATAAATTATCCATTCTGTCGTATTCTGTTATAGCAGCAGAAAAAGGATGAAGACACTTATCAAGAAAAAAGAAAAAAGTTTCAAATTAGAAAAATGAGGAATGAAAGTGAAAACACTACTACCAAACTTGCAGAAATAAATCAATTATAACAGAATACTGTGAAAAGCTGTATGCCACAAATTAGATAATCTAGATAAATGACTAATTCCTAGACCTATACAACTACTGAAACTGGCTCAAAAAAATTTACAAATCTGAATAGACTTCTAACAAATAAGGAGGCTGAATGAGTAGTTTTAAAACAGTCCAACAACAAAAAGTCCAGGATCAAATGGCTTCACTGGTGAATTCTATCACATGCTTAAAGATGAATTAACATATAAGCTTCACAACTTGTTCCAAAAGATGCAAAGAAAACAACACTTTTAGCTCATTTGATGAGGCCAATCTTATCCTGGCACCAAAACCAGACAAAGGCATCACAAGAAAAGAAAACAAGATACCAATATTTTAAAAAACACATTTGTAAAAACTCTTTATTAAAATACTACCCAATTGAATCCAGCAAAATATAAAGGGGATTATGTACCTGACAAACTTGGATTTATTCCAAGAATGTAAGGTTGATTAAGTATATAAAAGTAAAGTCATATACCATGTTAACAGAAAAAAAAAGGACAAAAAACACATAGTAAGGTATCTTAAGAGATGCAGAAAAGGCATTTAACAAGATCCAACATCCTCTCATGATAAAAACATTTAACAAACTAGTAATAGAAGAAAATGTCTTCAACCAGATAAAGAACATTTATGAAAACCCCACACCTAACACCATACTTAATGAGGAAAAACTAAACACATTTATCCTAAGATAATAAACAAGACAAGAGTATCCACTCTCATCATTTCAATTCACATTGTACTGGGAGTAATTAGGTATGAAAAAGAATTAAGAGACAACCAGGTTGGAAATTAAGAAGTAGAATTAGCTCTATACGTAGATGACATGATCTTGTTTCATAGAAAATCCTGAATATTCCGCAAAAACACTAGTAGAGTTAATAAACAAGTTTAACAAGTTTACAGGACACAAGATCAATATAAAAAACATTGTTGTATTTCCATATACTAGCAATGAATAATGTAAAAATTCAATGAAGAAAACAAATCTATTTGTAATGGCATTTATTCTTATGAATAAATATACCAAAAGAAGTGTAAGACTTGTACACTAAAAATGACAAAACATCATTGAAATAAATTAAGCAGATCTAAATAATGAAAAGTCTTTCATAGACTGAAATACTTAATATTATTAAGATGACAATACTCCCCAAATTGATATACAAATTCAACAGAATCTTCATTAAAATCCCAGTTGCCTTTTCTACAGAAATTGACAAGGTGATCCTAAAATGTATGGCAACTAAAATTCTTAGCATCATTACTCATTAGGGAAATGGAAATCAAAATTATAATTAGATAACATTTCATACTGGCTAAATTGATATAATCCGTAAGATGGACAATAGTAAGGGTTGGTGAGGATGTGGAGCTATTAGAACCGTCATAAATTGCTGAAGGTAATGTAAAATGGTGCAGCCACTTTGGAAAATAGTCTGGCAGTTATTTGAACATAGAGTTACCATCTAACCCAGAAATTATACTCCTAGCTGTATAAGACAAGTGAAAATCTATGCCCACACAGAATCTTGTACATGAATGATCGTAGAAACATTATTCATGCTAGCCAAAAAGTGAAAACAGCTCAAATGCCCATAAGCTGATTAATGGACAAACACAAATTGATGTGTCCACACAACGAAATATTATTTAGCCATAAAAGAGAGTATTGATACATGCTACAACATGAATGAACCTTAAAAACATTATGCTAAATGGAATAAGCAAGACACTGAAAGCCACATATTGTAAAATTTAATACATGGAATGTTCTTAGGTAAATCTGTAAAGGCAGATAGGGTGTTAGTGTTTGTCAGAGGTTGAAGGGAGGGGCATTGGGAGTGACTGCTAATGGGTATAGAATTGCCTTTGGGGTAATAAAAATGTTTTGGGGCCGGGCGCGGTGGCTCAAGCCTGTAATCCCAGCACTTGGGGAGGCCGAGACGGGCGGATCACGAGGTTAGGAGATCGAGACCATCCTGGCTAACGCAGTGAAACCCCGTCTCTACTAAAAAATACAAAAAAAAAAAAAATAGCCGGGCGAGGTGGCGGGCGCCTGTAGTCCCAGCTACTCGGGAGGCTGAGGCAGGAGAATGGCTTAAACCCGGGAGGCGGAGCTTGCAGTGAGCTGAGATCCGGCCACTACACTCCAGCCCGGGCGACAGCGCGAGACTCCCTCTCAAAAAAAAAAAAAAAAAAAAAAAAAAAATGTTTTGGAATTAAATAGTAATGATGGCTGCCCAACCTTGTAAATACACTAAAATCTTTGAATTGTACACTTTAACAGGCTGAATTTTATGTTTCCCAATCAGACCTCAATAAACAATCTCTTTTAAAAATATAGTGGACACAATAAAGGCATATAGTGGCAAATTTCTACCACAATAAATTTAGTTGGAAAATAAACAAACACAAATTTGTAAAGTGTCATTTCCACCTCATCTAGGTCTCAACTAACCATGTTTCTGACTTTGTTGATTTTTAAACATTTTTTCTCAAAGTTTAAGAAAAAATTTCTATTGTATTCATCTAACCTTGTTCTCTTGTTTCACAGCTTCCAAGTTTTCATAATTTTTATTTAGATCAAAAAGTTAAATTTTTTTAATTGCTTTATGAAGTTTTTTTCAAAAGTATCATTTCTTTGTGTTTCTAGTAGGAGATTTTTCTCACATTTCTAGTGGAATGGTTTCAGGATGTGTTGTCGCTGTTGCTGTTGATGTTATTTATTTGTTTTATTTTTAGTCTACTTTCTTTCCTCTGGGTGCTCATCTTAGACACAAATTTTAAACAAAGTTGACATTTATTTCAAAGAAGAAAATTCTCAAATAGCAGTTCCCCTGCAGCTGTACGTTAGAATCACCTAGGGAACTTCTGAATTATTCTCATGACTTGGCCACACCCAACAGAAATTCTGATTTGATCAGAACCCAATTCAAATTGGAACCTAAACATATGTATTTTTTGTAAGTTTTCCAGTGACTCTAATTTGCATCTAGTATTAAGGATACTTCGTTTTAAAAGATGATTAAAATACTGTCAGTGATCCAGCAGCTTTCAGAAAGTTTTCAGAGACCTAGGCCAGAAACACACCTAGCAAATAACTATCACTTCTGAACTTTACAAATTTAATCTTCAACCAATTTCAGTTTATTATTGTCTCTACTCCAGGATTGATTAGCCTCCTTTATTTTCCTGCTTCCTGGCTCAATAGTGAGAAAACCAGATATCTTGATGCTTTCCAGTTGGTAGGAAGGCATCTACTCTCAGGTGCATTATTGCTGTCAAATGGAGATTTTCTTAAAACCTTTTCCCTTCTTTCTCTACTCCACACACACAGGACCTTCTGGTCGTTCTTTGAATATTTTATCCCACCCTCAGCATCTTCACATTCATAGCACTGTTTGTCTCATCTCTTCAGGAATGCCTTTTTTCAGGATTTTCAGAAGACTTGGTTCTTCACACCATTATTTTTTAGAGACCTGTAGTCTCCCATTCTTTTCACTTTCTGTCTCCTGGCCATGTCTATTTACTTTCACAGCCCAGACATTATTTTCTGTAATTATTTGTTCATTTGCTTACTTGTTTACCATCTTCTCCACATGAGTGTGTAGATCCATAAGAACACTTTGCTTTGCTTTCCACCTCTCCTCTGGTATCTACATTAGTAATAGTATATGCTTGCTGAATGAAAACAAGGATACATTTTCAAAAATATTACAAATGTATGTGTTTTCAATCTTTTCCAGTTTCCTCTCACCACCAATCCTTGACTCAACAATTGAGGAGTTGTCAATGAAAACACTGGTAAGACCCTTTTTTTTCCTTCCCCTTGGCATCAGACCACCTTGTGGAGCGAGATCTTTTTTGGCCCTAGGAATTTTTTTTCAATTTGTTTCTTTATTCATGATCTCTTGCTAAATTCCTTGAAATATATGGCAGCATGACCCTTTCTTACTTTCCAGTCCTAAGGCGGGTTTTCTCCCCTTACTTGATATAAATATAGTAAATGTGTATATGTATATATACATATGTGTGTGCATCTACACAAATGTATATATGTGTGTATAAATATACACAAACGTGTATGTGTGTATACGCAAATGTATATATGTGTGTATATATACACACACAAATGTGTCTGTGTATGTATATATACACAAATGCATACGTGTGTATGTGTATCAACACAAATGTGTATATGTCTGTGTGTGTATACATATATACACACAAATGTGTATGTGTGTGTGCACAGCATGGATGTGCATCAGTGCACATGCACACACAAATGTGTATATATGTTTGTGTAGACGAATGCCTGTATATGTGTATATATGTATGTGTGCATATATTTGTAAATGTGTATAAGGTGTGTGTATATGTATACACATTTCCCAATTAAAATTAAATTAAAAAACTTTTGACTTTAATTGTGGCCATTTTGACTGGTGTGAGACAGTATCTTACTGTGTTTTTTTGATTTGCATTTCTCTAAACATTGAGCTTTTTTCATATGTTTTTTGGCCACATTTGGCCTTTGGAAAAGGATCTGTTCATGTCCTTTGGCCACTCTTTAATGGAGTTATTTGTGGTTTTTGCTTGTAAACTTGTTTGAGTTCCTTATAGATGCTGGATATTACACCTTTCTCAGATGCAGAGTTGACAAAAAAATTTTCTCCCATTCTGTAGGTTATCTGTTTACTCTGTTGATACTTTCTTTTGCTGCACAGAAGCTCTTTAGTTTAATTAGATCTCACTTGTCAATTTTTGCCTTTGTCACAATTGCTTTGGGTATCTTCATCATGAAATCCTTGCCTGTATCAATGTCCAGAATGTTATTGCCTAGGTGATCTTCCAGGGTTTTTATAGCTTTGAATTTTACACTTAGGTCTTTAATTCATCTTGAGTTGACTTTTTGTATATGGTGTAGGGGAGGGATCTAGGTTCAGTATTCTGCATGTGGTTAACCAGTTAATGCTGCACCTTTTATTGAATAGGAAGTCCTTACCCCATTTCTTAATTTTGTCATCTTTGTTGAAGATCAGGTGATTGTAGGTGTGTAGCCTTATTTCTGGACTTTCTATTCTTTTTCATTGGTCTATGTGTCTGTTTTTGTACCAGTACCATGCTGTTTTGGTTACTGTAGCCCTGTAGTATTGCCTGAAGTCAGATAGCACTATGCCTCCAGCTTTTTTCTTTTTGCTTTGGATTGCCTTGACTATTTGAGCTCTTTTTTGATTACACATGAATTTTAAAATAGTTTTTAAAACCATCATTATATATGTGACTATTCATTTGGAGTTTCTTCTCAAAAGGCTGATGAAGGTTTCTTATCCGGAAAAAAAGTATGCAGTATTTTCCAATAAAGCAATTTTGATTTAAAAATTATTATTTGGAATTATAAAATATGGATTATGTCTAAAATTTATCTCAAATTATCAAGAAATATTTCCATATCAATAGCATCCAATGTGATTAAATGTATTTTGGAATTTTACTAATGTTATTTTCTCTTTAATATGTGAGAATCAGATAAAAATTATGCCCAGTAGGTTAAGTTCCGGCACTTTAATTTTTGTCATATATTTTTCCCCATTTAATCTGTTATACCACTGTCTGGACATTTTGTAATGATGTTATTAAATCCTGCCAAATATATTTAGGTTGGCAATTAAGCAATTGTTAATATGCAATAATTCATTAGAATGCCTGTTTAAAAAATGGTCTTAAAACTAGCTTCCTGTTGGCCTAAGTGTTCTTGTCTAATACATATTTTATAGTTTACTAATGTAAATAATTACCATAGATGTTATTTCAAAATTAGTTGTTTCACATCTTTATCAAAGCCTGTAATTGCTCTCCTGTGTTAATCCCTACTCTAATTAGTTAGATAATCTCCTAGTTAATCCCTTGCTTCTGATGTTCTTGTTTCCTCCAACCTCTCTGTACCAAGCCTTCATTTCCCACTACTAAACCCTGAATACCAAATAGCTGTATGGTCTGGATCAGTCTCAGGTGGGACTTGATGAAGAAAATTTCCTCTCAAAACAAGACACTGCCAAATGTCCGAATCAGAAAAAGAAAAAAAAAAAAAAACTCAACAGAATGTTCAATTAATAGCAATTCCCAGACAATCGCCTTAATCCTTTCCAAATATTGTTATCACCAGTCCCAAAAAATAGCTTTCTAATGTCTGTCAACTTATGGCAAACGATCTTCTTGCCCTCTCCTGTCAGGTATCATAAGACCTTTCCTCCTCCCTTTTAATTCCATGGCAGTTCGGAGAAGGGAACTTGTTTACTTCTATTTGAAGGAGAGTCTGTAACCTGACTAGAATAAGGAACTCTAGTGTGTTGGTTCTCAGAGTACTCTCCTTGTCTTGCAATGCAATTCCTGTAAGTGGCAAATTTTGAACCTAGTTTTGTTTCCACAATGAGTTACTATCAAATTCATTTCATAAAGAGAACATTCTTTGGTCATAAACAGAAGTGAAAGCCTTTTTTAATTATCTTCTCATTCTTTTACACAGTCATTCCATGTGGGAAGGGAGATGCATGGTCTTTATTGAAAAATGTATGCTCTATCCAGGGACAAAGTTCAAGCCTGGCCCTAGGAATGTACCATCAGACACACACAATCAGCTTAAATATGTATTTCCTTCTTAGACAGAAATGTCACTTTGGCAAAATTATGATGTATCCATCAAGTTGCCATTCTTCCTCTCTTCATTAACATAACCCTCATTTCCTGGAGTATCCAGAATAATAATTTTTAAAAATATATATATTTTTTTAACCAGCCTTGCAACTAGGTTTGATCATATGATCCAGGTCTGGCCAATAAAATGTAAGTGGAGGACACTTGAGCATTTTGCTATTAAAGTGACTCCTTTACCCTACTCCTAATTGGAATGCAGAAGTGAAGACCAAAGCTTCAACATTCATCTTGTGATCATAGGTCACCATGAGGGAAAGTCCAGGGGAATAATCGATCTTGTCTATAATATCTAGGAGCCACTGAAGCAACATCACATAAAAACTTTTCTGCTATACAGAAAAAATAGAACTCCAATTTGATTATGTTATCATATTGGGGTCTTCTTCAGCTGCAGTTAAATCTAATTTCTAACAGATACATCTAATAATGAAATCTAACTGGTGCCATTACTTCTGCTCCTTTATCACAAGTTGTTCTTTTTTCCTAGTATTATTTGAATGATTTTCCCATACAAAACACTTTTTAAAATCCGGATGTAAGATTTGTTCTCACTTAATACAGCATAGCAATCATATTTTTAAAATAAGAGTTAATGGAAAGATGTCATACTGTTTCATAAAAGAGATATAAATTAGTAAAGGAGAAGTTCATAACAATGTTCCTCAAATAAATTGTAGTCAGGAATTGGTTTGATATACAATCAAAGAAAAGGTGAAATCAGCATAGTGAGTCAAACTTCCTTGCTAGTGGAAGTAATACATATACAAAAAATACTCAAAGAATATCAGAACACACCATGCCAACATCATACGACCTCAATGATTTGACAACAGTTCTATGTTTGCAGGAAGACAATATTATGAGATAATAATTTTGTTTTCATTTAAGCATCAAACTCAGACTTCATTATGCTGATATGTAGTTTTCCAAGGGACTAAACTATTTAAATGGGTCTTATCTATATGTGTGTCACTTTGAAGCATCAACCTGTAGCCCTGTGTATCCATCCATTGAACAAATATTCATCAAGCACCCATTATGTGCCAGGGACCCCTTGGCTTGGAGGTAATTACAGGTAATTAAAACATACTTGCCCCTACCTTCATGTGATTTACACTGTAGGATAATATGGCTCAAGGAAGCCCAAACACATTGAAAACACTATTAAAAAGTGCTATGAAGTGAACACAAAAACTATAGGTCAAGCTATAGAAAAAAATTTTGGGTGAGATGAACTTCCTTGGCTAGAATGACCAGATTAAAGTATCTCTGAGAGGGGACATTTAATACATGGATGTCTATATAAATGGTCAAAGTTTTTCACCAAATCTTTCTCTGTATGAAACACAATATCTTAAGGATTTGGGTATTTTTAAGAGAAATTGAAAGTGAAGCTGAGAAAAAAAAGAAAAAAAGATGTGAATAGCATAATTTCTCATTCTTTCCAAAGTTCACTGCACTTTTAGTGCCATCTATTAGTCTTTTGTTAATGGAAATATAGTGAGGATTCTGCTGAATTCTTTTTTTGATTTTTCCCTCCTATTCTTAATCTCAGTTCTATCTATTTATGTGATGTAAAGAATATTTTACCACTATTATGCACAACCTGAGATATAAATTATATAGTTCAGAAGAATGTCTGGAGCTTAACAAAATTTTTGTAATTACTGAGGCCAAAGTACTGCTATGAAATCATTAGGAGCAGTGCCTCTAATATTTCTAGCACTTTATTTTTAACAAATTGTAAGACTTTTTTGAAAATCAACAACCTATCTTAATGTGTCAAGTTCATCAAACTCTGATTTCTCTAAAGTTTTGATTCATTTTTAATCTGTAAAAATCTGCATACATTAATGAAACAGGATTCATTTGACTTGAATTAATTTTCCCATTTAATAGGGTCTCCTTATTATCATAACTTTGATTATCTACTTTCTGTTCTTTGCTTAAAGGAAGTACGGCCTTAGTTTTCAAAAATGCATTTTCAGATAGAGCTATTTAAAATCAAAACCATCCCTTTAGAATATTCAGTGTTCTACATGAGAAGTCTTATAGCTGGGCTGCAATTCCCGGAATATATTGAGGTATAGTAAGAAGACGCTTTCTTCTGTGTCACTTTTTCCTTTGTTTTTATAAGATGCAACAGTAGTTTATATCATATATTCCAGAATTTCCTGAATAAGTCAGAGTTACTTTTGGAATGATACTTATGATTCAGGGGCAGGTTTACCAGGTTATTATTCACATTATTGGAAATGTCTCGTATGATGTCATCAACTGTCAAGAGAACTTAATATAAATACAGTCTCTGTCTGAAGATGTCAACCTGGCCTGATTTTAATTGCAATATCAACCAATTTATAACATCTTGAAGAGGGACACTTACCTAGACATTTAAACTTTGATTCTTTCCTCCTGAAGAATTTGCCTCTGGACAAGATGCATTGGGAAAAGAAGCTAACAGTCTTGAAGAATAGATAAATATGAGTTTTCTAAAGAGTAAGTAAAAAGAAGAGGAAAATTTTGATCTTCCTGTGGCTTTCACTAAATATAATTTCAAATGAGCCAACCTGGATAAGTGGCTCAGGAAGGTAAATTGTCTGGTGACTTTAAAATGCTGATAACTTTTTATAAATAATGGGGTTTTGCATATGTTGTTGACAACTGCTATCATTTCTGAAATAGAACAGACAATATTCCATAACCTGAAAAATCAGTGTATTCTAAGAAAAATAGGAATACAGGTTAGAAAATGTTCATTTACCTTTCTACTGGCTGGATTTGGAATTGATATCCATTAGCCAAGTTCTGACAGAATCCATGTGGATGTGGATGCTTAATAGATTTTGTTTGGTGATGGTGGGGGGATATTCCTGCAGCTGTTTTTCCTCTGAGGCCAAAAGAGTGTCAAATCCTTTTAACTAGGCTCCCAGCCCCCATTTGTGATAAACATAGTAGGCTGCCTCACCAGCACAGGCAACATGTAAGTTTCAGATTCCTTCGGCGGGGAGATAAGAGGATCTTAACGGTGGCTCTGAGGGTTGCATTTCCCATTTCACGCTCAGTGCATATAACTTAGGCGAACTCTCTTCATGTCATGGATTCTTTAACAAGCCCACACTGCCCTTTCCAAGACATAACACTCCCCATTTCCCCCAAATGTGTCATGCTAATTGCTTTAAACTATATTGAATGTTTAAATTCAAAAATCCAAGTTGTATATATTTAATTGTTTTTATCCAACTGATTAAATTCTGCTGTCTCTATGTAAATGGTACTATAAAATATCTATGTTTACCTTCCTAAAATTCAAGATATAGTTATCAGTTTTATTATGAAACCACTTAACATGTATTGATTACCCAGATGTGAACTAGTGCCCACTGATACAAGATGAAACATTAGGGCCCCAGTTAAAATTATACAAGATATTAATCCTGCCAGGGATGCATTTGCCATGCACACCAAAAGATCCCTGTTTTATTAAACCTCTAACAAGTGAAGGTGAGGCCTTTCATTGATCAAAATTGTATGGGAAATATATTCCTCCTTATGCCACTAGATGCTACAATTGCAGATTTAATAGTTTATGAAAAAGAGCACTTACTTTTTTTATAAATAATTACATTTAGTAATTATGATTAGCATACATAAACTTGATTTTTAAAAATTAAACCATGTAGTAGCATATTCAATAAGAAATATTAAACTCATTTATTTTTTTAATTTGAGAACCAGTTCCTGGAAGTCATACCACTAACTCTTCCCTGTGTATATCCCAGATAGCTTTCTTTATGGGTATGAGATCATCACGCACACACATACACACCCAGGCATATATATACCCTAATGGTTTTTTACTTAATATGGTTCAACTTAATGATTTTTCAACTTTATGGTGGTGTGAAAGCAATGCACATTCAGTGGAAACCATACTTTGAATTTTGAATTTTGATCTTTTCCCAGACTAGGGATATGTAGCATGGTACCCTCTCTCAATGCTGGGCAGCAGCAGGGAGCTCCCAGTCAACCATGTGATCACGAGAAGAAATAAATGATTCTCTACATTGTTCTGATGATTTTGCCCAGCTATAGGCTAATGTAAATGTTCTGAGAACATTTAAGATAGATTAGACTAAGCTATGATGTCCAGTAGGTTAGGTTTATAAATGAATTTTTGACTTATACAAATTTTAGCTTACAATGGGGTTACCAAGAGTCAACCCCTTTGCATGTGGAGTAGCATATGTACATACACACACACACACACACACACACATACACTGCCTCTTCAACTTTATAATGTTTCAATACAATCTATCATGCAATATATCTCATGATTATTTCTGGTGCCTGCTTATTATTCTATTACATGAGTTTATTATATTTTAAGTAAATGCCCCTCTATTAAATGTTTTAGGTTTATAATGCAAAGAATTTTGCAATGGACATCTGTGGAATATGTCTTTACGTTCATGGGTAAATATATCCATAAGCTAAAAATTTATTCTAAAAGTTGAAATACCAGATCAAGGATATAAGGGCATGTGGAAGCTTTCTGTTTTATATAGATTATTTTCTTTATCACTTGAATTCATAATATATTGATTGCTTACCTAAATTTGAAATCTATTAAGTCAGATGAAACAAAAGGAAAAAATCTAGTTTAAGTAAAATGATGTTATAGAACTTTTTATTTTTAAAATGCCCATATTGACACAGTTAAACTTAACACTTCCTGTAAGACCAGAAAGTTAAAGCATTATTCATAAAACATATTTCCTACCTCATTATTTCCTGAGACATGAAAGACAGTAAACTTGTTTCTGTCTTTGGATTCAGAATTTATACTTTCCAGGATATGTATGGGGTAATAGTCCTTTTAAGCTCTTTATATTTGTTCTCCTTGGGTTCACTCCTAATTGAACTCTCCTGTAGTTACAAACTAGATGCATTTCCAGCAACATCCATAGAGTGCATTTGTGACCAAATTATAACCTTTTATGACTTCCCAGGAAGTGAGAATGCTAACAGGTTAACCATTCCCAACATATTTCAAACCCCACATCATTCCATTTCAGGCCACAAAGCTTGGGTAAGAATGTAAACCTTTAAAAAATGCCTTAAAAAATTAAATAAGCAGAAAGACTTTATTCAAGACTATAGTAATAGAGGACAGAAGTTGAACTCAACTGTGTGAAAACAAAAAGCAGGAATTATTTTTAAGTGCTGGAATGAGCTAATTAAAAAGAACCTGGAGGACCTGAGAGGCAAGATTGGATGATGTGATTAGACCATCTGCGTTTGCTGATCATCTGTTATAGAAGTTAGACTTCTACCCTCCTGCAAGATTGGGAGACAGGGTACTGTCTTCCCTGGTGATTCCATTTCAAAGGGATGGCTCCCAAGTCCTTGAGAAAGACATTACTGGGTCGTAGAAGATTTACATTCCAAAGGGGGAGAGAAAGAATTTACAGCTACAAGTTTTCTAAAGCAAATGCTCTAAGTAAAGAGAAATCAGTACTTATAGTCAGGAAGAAACCTGTCTTTGATTCGGTCAAGCTGAGAGGAACAGAAAGGTTCTCTTGGTCATGTGGAGGTTATAAAGACCACAAAATAATCAAAGATTAAAGAAATATGAGAATGTCTTAATTCAGATTGTGATGGTTTACACTAGTAAGGTACACACAATTTATGTAAATGCAAAGTGTATGCTTAAATGGTGCATGATATAAATTATGTAGGGATCATTTATAATAATTACATGTTATTTATATCTTTGGTAAAATTGGCAAACCATTATTTGTAAACCCACACTTAAGGATTTGGTATTTTAGTGAAAAATTTTAAGATTACACAAAATTAAGTTTTATTGTAGTCCCTGGAGTTATAAATATATTTCACCTAAACTTAATATAAGTGACAGCTAATACTGATAATTCAGCAGACATTTAAATAAGTTCGAACTGCCATCTGCTTGATAGATGAGAAACATATTTTCTAATTTTTGAATCAATTTTAAAAATACATGGATGCTTTTTGACTTTTCAAGAATTATGTTCTTAAGCTTTCGTAACAAATCTAGAAAGTCAAAGTCCTTGTAAACTAACAATTGCATAAGAAAGGAAAAGCATCAATTTATACTTCTACAAAAATTGTCCAACTTCTATTTAAAGATTAAATATATTAGGATTAATATTTAAATTATTTTGATAATGAGAACAAAATCATTGGTACGAAATACAACAAATTAGACCTTATATTCTGAATTATTGCAAACTTCTGTTTTTGGGGAGAATAAATTTCTGTCGGTGTTACCAGAAATAGGTCCCGATCCAGACCCCAAGAGAGGGTTATTGGATCTCACACAAGAAAGAATTTGGGACAAGTGCACAGTACAAAGCGAAAGCAAGTTTATTAAGAAAGTAAAGTGGTGGCTGAGCACGGTGGCTCACGCCTATTAATCTCAGCACCTTGAGAGGCTGAGGCAGGTGGATCACCTGAGGTCAAGAGTTCAAGACCAGCCTGGCCAACATGGTGAAACCCTGTCTCTACTAAAAATACAAAAATGAGCGGGGCCTGGTGGTGCGTGCCTGTAATCCCAGCTACTCGGGAGGCTGAGGCAGGAGAATCGCTTGAACCCAGGAGGCAGAGGTTGCGGTGAGAGGAGATCGCATCACTGCACTCACTCCAGCCTGGGCAACAGAGTGAGACTCCGTCTGAAAAAAAAAGTAAAGTGGTGAAATAACTACTCCATAGACAATGTAGGGTGTTCCCGAAAGTAAGAGGAGGAATGCGCCCACCGTAGGTACAATGCTTACTTATATATAGGATAACAAAAAAAATAAAATCATGGGGAGATTTGCTCTGCTACATGGATTTGTGATAAGGATTAACTTTTGTAGTTACAGTATTTTGCAAAAACTGATATAATTGTCTTTAAAGCAAAATTAATAATGCTTTTGTTCTCAAGATATCGGGATATCAGGACATTCCTGAGTCTGAGTCTGTTTAGTAAACATTATCAATCTGTTCCATTAACCATAAACGTCTAGCCGTTAGGAATACTTAACTTCCTGGGAATGCCGCCCAGCAAGTCCCAGCCTCATTTTTTCTAGCTCTCACTCAAGATGGAGTCACTCTAGTTCGAATGCCTCTGACTAAGGGAAGCACTTCAAAACAAGTTAGATATATTTATTATGTAACTTATGTCAGTATGTCAACTGTAAAAACAATATTGTGTTTTTCACCAAGATTCCTGCATTGATAAACGTTTTTTATGATTAAACATGAATTCTGTGGACAATTTTATAAAGAGAAGAATGGATTTTTTTTGTGAAACTGTAGTATTAAAAGACATACTGGTGCCAAATTTTTCCTACGTTTCATATAATTATAACTTTTAAAACCAATTGTTTGGAATTTCCAAAACTTTGACTTAGTTATAAAAAATCTTGAATAATTTAACTCGTTTGGAGCATAAATTAAATTTCTACAAAAGGGAGGGAAGATTTAAAGCTTTCATTATGGAAAACAAAAATCACTATGGAAATGTCTGCCTACATATAAATGATCTAATATATCACTGATTAGGAAAGGATAATTGCACTTTTTCAAAACCTTACAAACTCTTTTCAAATCCAGACACTCAACCAGGTTTACAAAAATTGCATTTTATCAGGAAACTTCTAGCCCTTCTGAAATAATTGGTATCAGGAAGGTGGGCCCATACAATATCATAGAAAATAAAAGCATGGATTTACTGTCAGTCTGGAAAGTAAATAAATACTTCTGCAACAACTCTTAATGCCTGTGGCACTTTTTCTATATTGTTTAACCATGTAACTTTATATTTAATAAAGTATTAACCCATTTATTAATTGTATAAATTACTGTTGGAATGTCCAGTCTCACTCAAATCTAAAAATATGAGATTTAATACCTGTTTGAAGTATTCATGTGAAAATAAACATTATGCCAGTTGTTTATGAGGATAGTAATTTGTTCTCTACAAGGATGCTTGAACATGTCATACGTCTTTCTCAAGATGGATAAATCTATTTTGTAGAACTTACCAGCACAACTGAAACATTTTGTTTTGTTGTTATATGAAAAGATTGTCCCAGCACTTTGAGAGGCTGAGGTGGGAGGATTACTTGAGCCCAGGAATTTCAAAACCAGCCTGAGTAATATGGCAACACCCTGTCTCAACAACAACAACAACAACAACAATAACAACAATAATAATAATAATAATAAAAATATCTGGGTGTGGTGGCTTATGACTATGGTCTGAGGTAGGAGGATCCTTTGAGCCTGGGAGGTTTAGGCTGCAGTGAGCCATGTTTGCACCACTGCACACCAGCCTGAGTTGCAAACGGAGGTCTCAGAAAAAACAAAAATATATATGCATTATATAAAGAGATTGTAAACCTACATGAAGTGTAGATCACCTTATGACATAAGTTAAGTCAAATCCATCCAAACAATGCCAAAACTTAAAGTCTTCTCTTGTAATAGTGGGTTGGGCTTATATGCTCTCAGAGGGACTTGTGTGAGCTATTGGCTTCATATTTGGAGTAAATAATTATTTCCAGTCTCATTACTATAATATCTTTCAAATTAACTTTCCTTGGCTTAACTACATTCCAAAGTCTTTTGTAAAAGTGGAGATTCTGATCACTCAAAACATTGTATGCATATGTGTGTGCAGCTTTTATTGGGAACCCAGTTAGTTCTTTGAAGGTTTTAAACTACGTGGTTTCAAACTCAGGGAAATGATGATTTATTTCTATTTGTCTTTTTAATCATTATAGGATTTTCTTAGTTTTATTTCTAATGGCATTGTATCCATAATTTATGGTTGGTTTC
Source organism: Macaca nemestrina (assembly GCF_043159975.1). Lineage (NCBI taxonomy): Eukaryota > Metazoa > Chordata > Mammalia > Primates > Cercopithecidae > Macaca > Macaca nemestrina. Next base: position 67,389,730 of record NC_092132.1, on the reverse strand, counting down.
TAGCTCTAAATCTGAATAAATCCTAAACTGTGAAAGATCTCATTACATCTGGTGATGGCATTTATTTGTCAACAACAACAAGAAATAAAACCAGTTTTACTATGGTTTACACATCATGCCACCTCTGATTTCCATGTATTTCCCTTCTATTTTGGATAAATAGCATGACTTTCTATCCCTGCTACTTCTTGATCAGCATATCTAATGAAAATGACTATTTTTAAATTAAGATTTACAACTAATACTTGTAAGATAACAAGTTAGTTGTAAAATATAAGATGCTTTATCTTTCAAAGTGTGATATATGACATAGAAGAACTCCCAAAATGCTTAGTATTATTTTTAGTCAGACATCAGGTTACATATTTGGTTATTTTTAAATTAAAGTTACAGGAAAGGAAACAGAATAGATATTTTTTTAAAAATACCTTTTGAATTCCACTAATTTATTTTTTCATTAATATTTATTTAGCATCTATTATATGCTACTCCCTGAACTAGGAACTGAATAAGCAATAAACATTTTATCCATTTTAACAGTGACTTGAATTACATAGTATAGATACTATCAATAATACTGTGAAATCACAACATAGAGATGATTGTAAGTAGGTATAAACATTGACTGTCTACTTTAACACCAGGCCATTTCCTGGTGAAGGACATTAATTGATCTTAATCTTCAACTGACAACAAACCTTCTGTCCTCATCTGAGCTTTGAGTCCCCTAAAGACAAACCACAAGATGAGAGTGAAATACCATAAAAATGCTAAGTTTCAGGATATCGCTTCAGTGTATGTCAACAATGGTCTTTTAAAATCCTAAACTTCAAAATTAGATTGATGTGTTTATTTACTTGGTCCCAGGAAGAGAACAACTTCAGGCAATACTATGTGATGGCCATATCTATAAAAACTCATGTTACGAACAGGTCCCTAAAAACAAAGTAGGAGCAAAAAGGTGAGCCATGCATGCCAATTCCTCTCCCGAACTCATCAATTTGGTAATTTATTTCAACTCCTTGAAAGGAATAGGATGCAGTCTATGACCAGGAACTATTAAGGAATAGCATTTCCTGTGGATACTATAGGAGTATGGAAAACGGTGTGTAGAAATATGTGTGTAGAAAATCCTAAATGTTAACGTAATTACTTTTATCTGGAAACCCCAGTACATCCATATCAGCCTTTAAACATCACCAGATATAAGCATGGTGCCACTATAGCTTAATTGATTGATCTTTCTCGATTTCAGCACAGAAGCAGTTCTCTTTGCTCAGCTACTATCAAATCCGCACTATTAAATGTTTCAAACACTCTTGGTAGCCTTCCAATGCCATCATTTATAAGTAAAAATTAGAGAAAACATGTTTTCTACTCCTTGAGTAAATGAAAATTAACCAGTCTTTTCTCAAAAGAGAATAATTTGAAACTCTTCCTGACAGCTGAAATGTTTTATTCTTGCTGAGAACTGTTTAAAACTCTTCTCCAACAAAATAACCATCCATAATTTCGTTATCTGTGCTACTGTTTATAAAATAATAAAGTGGAAACTTAAATAAACAAAGATAAATAAAAAGCAGCTGTCTGACTAAAGCCTTACATAATTCAGCAGAACACAGAGATTTTTAGGGGCAAAGGCTGTGGCAATTGAGAAATAAAGGCTTTTGTTTTGTTCTTTATGAAAAGATAAAGATCGTTTTTTTAAAAAAAAGGAAAGGAAAGAAATCCCAGTACACATTTGCACAGTGGCTTATGAACATAACACTTTGTGTGGATCCTCTTTTAAATTCCCTAGGGAAGCATCTAAGTACTCGCGGCTACCTGACAATCATCATTCCCAAATATAGATCCAGTTGACTGTCGCTTCCATTCTCCACCACAGATGTTCTAAGACTTTTTCCAAGCTTTCCTCTCATCCTGGTGCCCTTTCTACTTAGCAGATGACCTATTTCCTGCCTCATCAAAAATAAATACTAGCATGTGCTTTCTCAAGTTCCCTCCTAACTACTTTCATCTCCTCACCTGGTCTTAAATCTTTCTGGTCTTCCTACTTTTTTCCAAAGCTAAGGTCGCATTTCGGGACTCTGCCCCCATCTCCACATCATTTCTGTTTCCTCTCAATGCCAGCCCCGTGTATATTTCCTTTTTTTTTTTTTTTCATACAGTGTTACTTTCTATTCATTCCTACGGTAGTTCCTACTGTTATTATGCCCAGGTCTTCCCGATCCTTGAAACTCTTCCTCATTTACCAAGGCTTTAATACCACTGATTATGTCTCCTTATGAAATCTCCCCTGAGCTTCTGCAATGCTCCTCTATTGTTTCTCTTAAATGTTTTACTTTCTTTTTTTCAGTAGTTCCTTCTACTCTGGAGGTTTGTTAATTACTATTTTTCTATTGTAAATATCTTTCTATTTGACCTATAAATGCTATCTCTGGATCGTCTCAATCATAATCTTTACTTAATGGACTACCAGGGGTAGTACACTTACGAATTAATTCCCAATAGATTGTTCCAAATCCTGTCTCTTTTGAGGTCCAGGCAAGCATTTCTAATTGCTGACTAGACATCTCTACCTTGATATTCCATAGATACCTACAACTGAGCAAGCTTTAGGAGAAGGAACACATATTTATTTTCCCACTGTTTCCATTTCCAACTGGAAAAAACACCCCTTAGTATAGCCCTTTCCGTGGAGGGGCAAAATATCTGAATTAATGGGTGACTTTGGTAGACATTGTGTGCCTCCAGCTCTTGTTTGTTTTGGAGAGCTGTTTGCCAGCAGGGAGCATATGTTCTGTTCTGCTGCTTCATACCCTTAATTTTTAGAAGTTCAGACAATACACTATGAGAGTTGGCATAAAGTTCCCTGGGAACACATATACAAAATGAATAATTGTGCCTGGTCAAACGTAGAGGTCAGGAAACACCAGTAAGAACCAGTACAATTTAAAGATCAAGTACATATTTTCCACTATATGGATAAAATCTCAGATATTTTAAATACAAGAAACAAAAAATTCAAGAATTACCAGCAGAATAAATGAAGTTTGAGGAAAATAAGTCTTATTAGGTAAAGTATGAAACTTAACAGTAAGATACCTAGAAGTTTGAGGAGGGTATCTGAAAGTTTAAGGATGAGCTGTAGATGAGATCAGACAGGAAGATTGAAAGCTGATTACAAAAGTCTTTGTATGCCTGGTTAGGGAATTTATATCCTAACTTGTAAGAACTGTGAAAACATAGGAGTCATTTAATCTGTTACATAACAATAATTCATTTTGAATTTTAAAACAATATTATATCAGAATGGAATGATAATTTAAAGCATCACTGTTAAACGCCCATGTCTAAAAACAGCACCTGATTTACCACAGAGTTTGTTAAATATAGTTGTTGGCTGACTACATTGAGAAAATGGGGTGCAGAAGGCCAAGACGCTATTGAGAATGGTTTAAGGGATAGATGATGAAGTACTTTACCCAAGTGGTGGTAGTAAAGACAGAGAAAAAATAAGGGATGGAGTAGACTGCTTGGAAAGATAATTGAGAACACTTTCAATAAGAAAGGGAGACTAACATGATGTAGTATCTGTTACATGTCAGAAACTCTGTTTTGACATGTCCATTATTTAGTCCTCACAATAATGCTGTGAGAAAACTGAGATTCAGAAAGATTTGATTTGCGAAAGCCACACTGCTAGGAAGTGGTAGAACATAATTTAACTAATACTGTGGGTTTAAATCACATACTCTTTTCACTTCAGCATTACTCCAATGGTGTCAATGTAGCTGTGTCCCTTAAATAAAATGTCCATAGTGTCTGAAGCTTGCTAAAATATTCTTAAGAAGATATCTTAATGGATTAGCAGCTTGTAGAGTGTGTGTTTCCTTGTCTATTAGATATCCAAATAGTCGTAACCTAAAAAGTCACTAGACTTCAGCTAAAATCATGATCTCTCTCAGTACCTTTTTCTTTAATACATTTTTTATTCTCCACAACTTCAACTAACATGCCACTCTCCAAGTGATACTCCTAGAAATAACTTTAGTCACCCTAATTACTTTTACCCTCTACATCCAGATAATCAACAAGTCATGCCAACTTTTTCCTGGAAGTTCCTCAATCCATCTTTTCTTTTCCATGCTTGTGCAGCTACAACCCTGGTTTAGACTCATCATTTCTCACACATAGTACTGAAAATTCTTACTCTCTCATCTCCACCCTTGCTCTACTCCAATACATTTTTATCTTACTATGTTTCTACAAAATATATGGATGTAGCTTACTTGAATTAAGAAGAAAAACTTTTATTTAAAAAATAAAATATATTAAAATGTTACAACTTTTTCTTACAGAAAAAAAGTTTTACATTTCCTTTCCAAAGTAGTTGCAAGTAAATAAATGTAAACAAATACTAAGTATAATTTTTTATTTAAATCTACCAAAGTTCATAGACCCTTGTGCATTGTGTCTTAGGATGGTTGAGTATCAATATTAGTTACAATTGTTATTTTATTTCATTATCTAATCCCGCTACAGTCTTATCACTACTAATTTTTGAAGTAAAAGAAATAAAGATACCTTTCTTCATTAAAGTCTACATTTTGAGTATCATCCCCATTGGAATTGTGATCAAAACTGTGCCAAATTTTTGAATGCTTAACAATGCTGTATGTCAGATGTAAGAAGTTGGAAGAAGAAAACTGGTGGAAAAGAGAGAAAGAGGAGGTAGTCAGTTTACAAAGTTGGGTAAAAACAGCATTTATGGTCAAAACATTTTATTCCCACTTCTGCTTTATTGAAGGCTATAATTTTGTCCGTGAGGATTCAACAATTCTTGAGGATGTAATTATTTCTATTTCTTCTGGATTTAATATGCAAGATTTGAGGTAACTGAAGATTTTGTTTATTAAAGAGAATAACCTTAAATAAAAATCCAAGGTACACAGTTATTTAAAAATTTGATAAAGCTTTATCAAACCCGAGTCTTTTGGTTTGATTAAAGTATACCACATTTTTTTTCTTATGGCATTCAGTAAATAGTTACCAGAAAATTTGATCTCTACAATAACTAATTCACAAAATAATCATCAAAAGAATCATTAACAAATATTTACAATTCAAGTTTTATTATTAATGACTGCAACCATAAATTCAATTCCACAAGGCTATTATGCTAAGTATATATTTTCATTTTCTAATAAATTTTTTGTTTTGGTTTGTTTTTTTGAGACAGAGTCTTGCTCTGTTGCCTAGGTTGGAGTGCACTGGTGCAATCTCCGCTCACTGCAGCACCTGCCCCCAGTTCAAGTGATTCTCCTGCCTCAGCCTCCCAAGTGACTGGGATTACAGGTGTTTGCCACCATGCCTGGCTAATTTTTCTAATTTTAGTAGAGATGAGGGTTTGCCATGTTGGCCTGGTTGGTCTTGAACTCCTGACTTCAGATAATCCACCCACATCAGCCTCCCAAAGTGCTGGGATTACAGGCTGAGCCCAGCCTATTTTTCAATAGTTTTTTTTTTTTTTTTTTTTTTTTTTTTTAACTTTTACTTAAGGTTCAGAGGTACATGTGCAAAATTTTTATGTAGATAAACTTGTGTCATGGGGATTTGATATACAGATTATTTTATCACCCAGTAATAAGCATAGTACCCAATAAGTATTCTTCCTTACTCCTTCCCTCCTCCCACCCTCCCCCATGATGTAGCCGCCAGTACCTGTTGTTTCCTTCTTTGTGTTCATATGTTCTTATTATTTAGCTCCAACTTATAAGTGAGAACACATGGTAATTGGTTTTCTGTTTCTGTGTTAGTTTGCTAAAGATAATGGCCTTCAGCTCCATCCATGTTGCTGCAAAGGACATGATCTCATTCTTTTTCATGGCTGCATAGTATTCCACAGTGTACATGTACCACATTCTTTTTAATACAGTCTATTGTTGATGAGCATTTTAGTTGAATCAATGTCTTTACTATTGTGAATAGATAGTGCTGCAATAAGCATACATGCACATGTGTCTTTATGGCAGAATGCTTTATATTCCTTTGGATATATACCCAACAATGGGATTGCTGGGTTGAGTGGTAGTTTTGTTTTTAGTTCTTTGAGGTATTGCCACACTGTTTTCCACAATGGTTAAACTAATTTGCATTCCCACCAGCAGTGTATAAGCATTCTCCTTTACCTCCAACCTTACCAGCATCGGTTATGGTTTGACTTTTTAATAAAAGCAATTTTGATGAAATGAGATGGTATCTCATTGTGGTTTTGATTTCCATTTCTCTATTGATTAGTTCTGTTGAGCATTTATTTATATGCTTGTTGGTCACATATGTGTCTTCTTTTGAAAAGTGTCATGTCCCAAGGTTGCATTTTTGACAGTAAAGTTTACTTTTCAATTAAAAATAAAAGAAAAGTATCATGTCTTTACCCACTTTTTAATGGTGCTGTTTGCTTTCTCCTGTAAATTTGTTTCTGTTCCTCATAGATGCTGGAACCTTTGTCAGATGTATAGTTTGCAAATATTTTATGCTGTTCTGTAGGTTGTGTTTTTTATTGAGATACTTTCTCTGTCATTTATTGTTTTCCAAATATAAAAGCAAATGTAAACACAAGGGATAGTTATGTTATATATAAATATAGAAATACTAACATTTTGCCTTTGTGTAGCTTCTATTGACCACATTCCAGGTTTAGAAGTCTTTAGAAGACCAATGTCATCTTTGGATTTCCATAAACCTCAGACATTTTTGCCATTCAGGTTCCAAACCAGTTTCTTCTTGTTTTGGGCTTCCCAACTCAGACCGGCTATGTCACATAGTAAGAGAGACAAGATGAATTGTTTTATCTCTGGGATAAATCAAACAATACTAATGATGACTACAGTGACTTCAAATGAAAAAAAAAATGTATCCAATGGAAAAGAGCTGCTTTCAGTGACATCATATTATAAAAAGCAAAGAGTTTCATTTTACTGGATTTAGTAAGAAGCACCTGACGTAGAGAACTTCACGGTGTTTTCACCATTAGGGCATTTTTGGGGGAACAGAAAAGCCTATCATAGCAGTGCTGACTGAATTTCAGAAAAATAAAAAAAAAAACCTCACTTGAGATTTCCAGGGCATATTTCTTCCTGTACTTACATATTCTCATTTCCTTATTTGGGTACTCTTGAAGTAGCATTCTCAACTGGAATCATTTTTTTCTTGATGATGAAAAAATCAAATCTCAGGCTAGAGGGCTGATATTTAATCATCTGTAGTACGAATTTTTTCTTATAGACAAATACATAATTAGAAAATGGACTAATGCTTTCTGTTTATTTACTAAATATCTCATGAACTTGGTTTCAGTTCTACCCATAGCAACAGTGTATATACTCAGAAATTTATTAAATAAAATAGTGCAAATATTCTCAAATTGTCCAATATTGACATTCTTAGGGCAAACCCGAGCCTTTTAACTATTATAACCTATAAGGGACAATCTAACAATGAAGACGACCTTATTTACATAGTCATAGTTCTACTAGCAATTCATACCAATAAATTATTAATACAAACCCATGAGATTTTGTTTTGCATTGCCTTTTTTAAAAAGAAAATAAAATCTGCTGCTCACATACAATTTTGAGTGTTAATGTGACAAAGATATCACACATAGACAAAAACACAGTATATATGAATAAATACTACAAATAAGTAAATGTCTGAATAAGTATTAACATACAAATGTAACATGTAATTATAACATACATGAAGACTGAAAGTGTTAAGAGCCCAGCAAAAATGTCCTAATTATAATCTTAATTCCACATAATATCTTGCTCTTTTAATCAAAATAGTTTGACAACTATATAACTAAGACTTTGTTTTTATAACTTTTTAAACGTTTTCCTATATGTATAAATCAGTATCTTTTTAAACATTTTCATATATGTATAAACCAGTATCACAAACTACAAAACAAATTATAAATCATACATCTTATCTCAATTTGGCATTTGTGAAGATTGAACTCATTGATAATAATAAATATTCAAATATAATTTATGTTTGTGCAAAATTTTGATTTTAAATGGTTTGTATTCCCACATTCTCTTTTGCTTGCTAAAAAAATGTGGACAGTGACTTAATTATTTTGAAATTAAGTATAGCCTCTTTTATTTTATCTTTTCAATGTACAAAAAATGCTTTTTATCACAAGAGTTTATTTACACTGACATCACAGATGTTACTCTCTTCATGTTTATAGTGTCTTGGAAAGTACTAATATTTATTTCTACCTAGTTGGATGTATTGAGTCAAGAAGGTTTCACCAACATAGTGAACATTGACTAGTTATTTATATAATAACAACCACTATGAAACTATCTTGCTTAATGTATAGAGATACAATATAGAAAAGTTCACTTTCGGTAAACTATAAATAATTTAATTGCATATAATTTGGAATGAGTGAGTGTATGTTTTCAATAACTTATTTAAGAAACCTAGGAAAGAGAATGAAATACTAACTCTGATATTTTAAAAAACTGTTGTGATACCATTATATGTTGGGGCTCCCATTACACATTTAGGCTTTTCAAACAATTTGGACTGCATATGGATTCAGATCGGTAAAAATATCATTATGCGTATGCATCCTTGGAAGCACTATTGGTGAGTTAGATGCCAGCTTCATTTACAGCCATGAACTTCAGTTGACAGAATATATATAACCAAAAAACAATTATTAACAACTGTACAAAGATTTACAGTTTGCAAAATGCTGTTGGATGATTATTTCATTTGTTGCTCACATCTACTATGTGATATAGTGCAGAAATCTTTATTATAGACATTTGGAAAACAGATAATTGAACAATAAAGATGTTGCTTTCCCAGGATAACTAAAATAAAGGTCGGGAAAAGGACATTGAACCAAGATCTTTGGACTTTTGCCTAGTGCCTCTTGCTCTAATAGGCTGTCACTGCAAAGCTTACTGAGATCGTTCAAACATACGGCAATATTGTTTGGGGATGCAATGTATCTAAACATAAGCTGGCAACAAAAGAAAAAATCATCATATGGTATATCAATTTTATGAAACGTTTAAAAGTTAGTGTTTCAGTTTTTATATTTTTATGCTTTTAAGAAAGAAAAAACTTCAGAGTAGATCATAAAAATGGATCAAAATATGAATGAAAAATATAGACAATGAAAATTTTTGATAGAAAATTAAGAGGATTTTATTTACATTGATTTGAGTGAAACTGAGATTTAAAAAAACCTCTTAGCAGATTTGAGATTAATTTCTTCCATTTCAACACTGATGTGATGATTCTGGTCTATCTTCACCCCATAGTGTAATGTATTTGTGCTCTTTGATATGGAGTAAATATACAGTTTTGTAATATATTGGTAATATCATTGTCTGTCTTCCTTGCGTTTGAGAAGAATATTTTCTTATTCCTTTCAGTTTGGGAGTTAAGACAGCCTTCTGTTACCTTTTCTATTCTCCATAAACACTATAGAAGGTAAAACAAATGTTATTTACCAGCAGCTGTGGGGGTATCCACTACCTAAAACATTTTGTATGCAGTACTTGAATTACCTCAATTACTCCATAAGGCTGATATTATTATTTTGATTTGACAGAGAAGAAAAATAATGCTCATAAAAGTTAAGATTGTTTCAAATATCACATTATTAGTACAAGAAGAATAAGCCAAAGTTTAGGCTAAATTTTATGTTCGTCTTTGTTTAAAAAAAATTTTAAAGTCTATTCTTTTACTGCAAGAAGATTCACATAATAGACATCATATTAAAGTATTTCCTGTTTTCAATTACTTTCAATCATAATAAACTTTTCAAAGGAAACAACCAACAAAGTGATGAGACAACTCATACAATGGGAGAAAATATTTGCAAAGTATGCATCTGAGAAGGGGTTAATAAGCAGAACATATAAAGAGTTCAAATAGCTCTACAGAAAAAAAAAATAATCCTATTCAAATATGGACAAAAAATCTGAACAGACGTTTCTCAAAAGAAGACATACAAGTGGCAAATAGGTGTATGAAAAGGTGCTGAACATCGTTGATCATCAGAGAAATGGAAATAAAATAAATATCTTTTGAAAGTGAATGTTTTAGAACAGTTTATAAAATTTTTCGATGAAAATACAAGTCCACAATTGAACCAGAAAAGAAAAATAAAAAAGAGAGCATGATAGAATATATTTCTGAACCAAGATGTTTACTTCATAAACAGATCATGGACACTGGGGGCTTGCAGCAGAAGCATTTGCTTAGCCTTATCTGTGGTATTCCCAGGATGATCAGGTAATGAAAAGTCAACATGTTGTATAGTAAATGTAGACGCATGTTCATACACGTTTTTATTTATGTTTCTTTGAACGAAGGGCTTTCCATCTATACTGACAGCCCTTATAAATATGCAATTAATAAATTATACTAAATAATTTGGAACTTCAAATGAACTTCAATTTTGGCTCAACATAAATAGATTTCAAAACTGTACCAAAAATGTTTGTGTATATATATGTGTGTGTATATATATATGTGTGTGTATATATATATGTAACGGTGTTTCACATAAAGAAAATGTCCACTGTCATGTTTAAAAAAAGAACCTCAGGAATTCAGTAAGTTTATTCTTTCTCTGTGAAAGGAGCAATTTGCCTCCTCGGGTTTCATATGTTCAAAGGATTGTTCGACATTCTTGACCCATTGGAGGGATAACCGAGCAAGTCAATTCAGGTGGAATGAATGGACTTAGGTGCAGAGAGATGGTGTCTTCAGCTCTTACGAGAAGAATTTGTCCTTCTAACCTATTTATAAATTCTAATTTTGCCTTAGAAGTTACAAATAAGGCCGGGCGCGGTGGCTCAAGCCTGTAATCCCAGCACTTTGGGAGGCCGAGACGGGCGGATCACGAGGTCAGGAGATCGAGACCATCCTGGCTAACATGGTGAAACCCCGTCTCTACTAAAAAATACAAAAAAAAAAAAAAAAAAAATTAGCCGGGCGAGGCGGCGGGCGCCTGTAGTCCCAGCTACTCCGGAGGCTGAGGCAGGAGAATGGCGTGAACCCGGGAGGCGGAGCTTGCAGTGAGCTGAGATCCGGCCACTGCACTCCAGCCTGGGCGACAGAGTGAGACTCCGTCTCAAAAAAAAAAAAAAAAAAAAAAGAAGTTACAAATAATTTTAAATTATAGAATGTTGCTGGCCTTTAAGGAAGCATTTTTTCTAAACTAGAAATAAAAAATACAAAAATACAAGTGTCCTTTATACTTCTCTGATTAAAAGATAATTTCAGTTTTCTCACTTTTTGATAAATTTCTTCTTCTCTAACTGTTCATGTACTTCTCTGTGGTAGCCAGAATTTGAAGATGAAACTGGTGACATTTACATTCTGGGGTTACTCCTATAATTAAATGCCGAAAGGGAGATTATGGACCTCCACTTAGTCCAAATATAAGAGCCATTTAAAATCAAAGAGTTTTATCCACTTGGTAGGAAGAAGAGTAGAAGAGAAAGTCAGAGGGATCCAAAATGTGAGAAGAACTCAATTAATTCCTGTTGCTTTGAATGCTAGGTCCATATCAGAAGGAATGTGGGTGGCATCTAGGAACAGACAGTTCTCCCTCCTGATGGCTAGCAAGGAAATGAGACTGGAGACCAGCAGCCACAACGAAGTGGACTCTGGCAACACCTTGTATAAGCTTAGAAGTAGATTTTTCCCCAGAGCTTCCAGATAAAAGGCCAATCAAGGTGACACCTTGATTGGAGCCTGGTAAGACTCTAAGCAGAGTTCAGTTCAACTGGTTCAGACTTCTGATGTAATAAATCGTTATTTTTTTCAATTGCTAAATTGTGGTAATTTATTTTTGAAGCAAAACCAAAAAAAAAAAAAAAACCCTGATACACTAAGATTTATTTTTAAAAGTTTATCTCCAGCATTTATTATTTAATAGTAAAAAGTATTATTGAACTCTTATCATGTGTCAAGCACAGGACTAGACAATGGTAGTGCAAAGATGTGCATCACAGTCACTACTGTGAGGTCTTCAAAACAGAAGAAAAATAAAAACATAAATTGCGGCCGGGCGCGGTGGCTCAAGCCTGTAATCCCAGCACTTTGGGAGGCCGAGACGGGCGGATCACGAGGTCAGGAGATCGAGACCATCCTGGCTAATATGGTGAAACCCCGTCTCTACTAAAAATACAAAAAACTAGCCGGGCGAGGTGGTGGGCGCCTGTAGTCCCAGCTACTCGGGAGGCTGAGGCAGGAGAATGGCTTAAACCCGGGAGGCGGAGCTTGCAGTGAGCTGAGATCCGGCCACTGCACTCCAGCCTGGGCGACAAAGCGAGACTCCGTCTCAAAAAAAAAAACAAAACAACAACAACAACAACAACAAAAAACATAAATTGCTTCATAGAGTGATGACTGAAAAATGTGAAGCATTTCAAAATATGAAGATGTCACTAAGAAGCATACATTTATTTAATGGCTATTTTACCTATGGGGTGAGGCTTTTGAAATTATCACCGAAATACTTATTCTTTCATGAGCTGATACATATTTCTAAAGACGTTCATTTCCTTTACTTCTGACTCTTCGAATTATACATTTTTGAACACTATCTCTTCTATAGTCTTCCAGACAAAGTTAGTAATTTATTATGTAATGTATTGACTTTCATTGTCAGTCACGTAATCTCTACCAATAATCAACTCAAAGTATTTTCATTCCAAAGAAAGGCTTATGCATCTTTGTGTTTTATGGAGTTTCTAGCACCCGTATTCAATTGAATTCAGGAAAGTATGCAATATATTCTGAGAACAAAATTTTGAAACTGAACAGAGATATGTACCCCATGAAATCAAGATGACATTTAAACATTGAGAAGAATAACATATTTAAAATTTTAAATGAAACGTTACTTTGCAAAAGAAGGTTGATTCATTCAAATGTTAATATGTAGACATATGGCTTCAGGCATATCATTCCCCATAAATAAAACATGTAAAGTGCTTTTATTCTACCCCCAAAAGGACCCTTTTATATAATTGATTGAGATATCATTAAAGTCATTTTTTATAACATTAAACAAAAAAATTTCATACTATCTGCACTTTAGATATTTCTCTGTCATGTGTCACAAGTTACGGAAATAGAGGTTACTTGTAAATATTAACCAAAAAGTAATCTTTTGTGAAATTAATAGTCTTTCTCTTCTGTACATGCAAGCACACTTTTATGTCTGTTTGGTATATTTAAAATTATTTTAATACTCAACTTCTTAAGGACAAAAGACAGAAAGACTGCCAGTTTCTGGGACGGCAAAGTGATCAGTTCTACCCCTGGGCTAATGAGTTATAGTTTATTTATTTGACCTCTTCCGGAAATTACTGTAAGATCATTTGAAGAGAAGGTTTAGCATTGTCATCATCCATTCTGATTTCACATTTCTAATTAGGCCAAATATATTCTAATCAAAATATTAAAAACAATGTTAAAATACCTTAAAACAAGCAGATTTTGAGATGATGGCACACTAGCAATATGATAAAAATAATGAATTAGAGAAAGCTTCCTACTAAAATGACTTTTTCTATATAAAAAGAAAACCATATAGAATAAAGTAAATGAAGTGCTATTCATCCTTTGATAGTCAGGCAATACATACTGGTTCAATGTCTCTTTCAAATAAAGAGGACATAGTTCGAAAAAACAAAAAGAAAAGAAAAGATAAAAAGGAAAGAAAAAAGAAAAGAAAGGAAAGAAAAGAAAAGAAAAGAGAGAGGGAGGGAAGTACGAAAGGAAGATCCTTATATTATAACAGATTATCTCCTATTGATTTTTGTTACTGGGAAAATAAAAATTTCTCCATTTTAATAGAATTTTAGTAACTAGAAAATTGGCAAACAGTTAATTTTTCTTTAAGAGTCAATTGGATTAATTGATACAATATTTCATAGAGATGATTTCTGTAAATATGCTACTGATAAGGAATCATTTTAAAAACTGAAATCATGACTTACCAATATAAAATGAACAAGTGTCAAATTTTAACACATGAATAAATTAAGGAATCAGAAAGATGTTAAAACTGGTTCAATAGAAATCTGAAGACTCTCATTCTACAAGTCCAGCATTACCCTAATACCAAAACCAGACAGGGACACAATAACAACAACAAAAGAAAACTACAAGGATATCCCTGATGAATATAGATATAAAATACCTCATAAAATATCAACAAATTGAATTTAACAACTTATTAAAAATATCTTTCACCATGATCAAGTGGAATTCTTCCCAGGGATGCAAGGATGGTTCAACATAATGCAAAATAACAAATGTGATAGATCACATTGACATAATCAAGCACAAAACCCATATGATCATTTCAATAACTTCTGTTAAAGCATTCAACAACTGTTTATGATAAAAATTCTCAACAAACTGGCTATTGAAGAAACACCTCAAAATAATAAAGGTCATATATAACAAACCCATATCTCACATCAGACTGAGTAGGGAAATATTAAAGGCCTTTCCTCTAAGATTTGAAACAAGACCAGAATGTCCACTTGGACCACATTGTTTTCAATATGATACTAGAAATCCCAGCTAGAGCCATTATACAAGAGAAAAAATGAAAATGTGTCCAATTTGGAAAGGAAGAAGTCAAATTATCCTTGTTCACAATTGACATTATCTTATATTTAGAAAACACTGAAGACTTCATCAAAAAAAAAACTATTATTAACAAAACTGATAGAATAATTAAGTAACGGTGCTAGGTACAAAATTAACATATAAAAATTAAGAGCAGTTATGTATGCCAACAGCAAATAACCTGAAAAAAAAATCAAGAAAGCAATTTAACTTATGATAGCTACAAAAATATAAACTACTTATGAGAAAATTTCACCAAAGAAGTGAAAGATATCTACAAGAAAAAATACAAAACACTGATAAAGAAATTGAAGACAGCACCAAAAAACGAAAGATAACCCATGCACCTGGATTGAAAGAATTAATGTTTTTAAAATGTTCGTAGTACCCTTTGTGATTTTCAGATTAAATGCAATCCCTATCAAAATACCAATTACATTCTTCAAAGAAATAGGAAAAAAGTTCTAAAATTTGAATGAAACTACAAAAGGCCCTGAATTGCCAAAGCAAATTTGAGCAAAAAGAACAAGTTTGGAGCCATTACATTACCTGATTTCAAAATACACTACAAAGCCATAGTAACCAGAAATCACGGCACTGGACTTAATAACACACATAGAACAATTCAAGAGAATAGAGAATCCAGAAATAAATCCACACATACACAGATGACTCATTTTCAACAAAGGCACAGAGAACATACATTGGGGAAAGACAATCTCTTTAATAAAAGGATCTGGAAAAACTCTATAACCTTTGTAAAAGAATAAACTAGATGCTCATTTCTCACCATATACAAAAATCAAATTAAAATTGATTAAAGACATAGACCTGAAATCTAAGACCTGAAACTATGAAATCTAAGGGACCTGAAATCAAGACCTGAAACTATGAAACTACTAAAAGAAACCATTAGGGATATGCTTTAGAATACATCTGGGCAAAGAATTTTTGGGTGAAACCTCAAAAGCATAGGCAGCAAAAGCAAGAACAGAAAAATAAGATCTCATCAAATCAAAAAAAATCTGCACAGCTAAGGAAACAATCAACAACCCACTGAATGGGAAAAAAATATTTTCAATTTATGCATCTGGCAAGGGAAAATTACCCGACTGTATAAGGAACTCATACAAGTAAATAGCAAAACAAATAATCCAATTAAAAAATGTACAAAAGATCCGACTAGACATTTATCAAAGGAAGGCATACAAATGGTCAATAGAATCTTCTTTAAATGTTTGAGATCACTAATTATCAAGGAAATGTAAATGAAAACTACAATGAGATATCTCAACCCAGTTAAAATGGCTTTCATCAAAGGTGAGGATATGGAGAAAGGGGAAACGTCATACACTGTTAGTGGGAATGAATGCAGCATGAATACAGCATGGAGGTTCCTCAAAAGACTAAAAATGGAACCCCATGTAATTCAGCAATCCCACTACTCTGTGTGTGTGTGTGTGTATGTGTATGTGTATGTGTGTGTGTGTGTATTGATTTCCTTTATTTTGTGTGTGTGGGAAATCATTATATCAAAGAGATATCTACATTTCCATATTTATTAACATCCATGCATTATTCCATGCATTATTAGCAATAGCAAAAATATGGAACCAACCTAGGTTTTCATGAATGGATGAATGAATAAAGAAATGTCTTTTACACACACACAATGGAATATTATTCGGCCACACACACACACACACACACACACACAAAGAAATCCTACTATTTACTGCTACATGGATGAAACTGTAGGTCATTATGTTAAGTGAAATAAGCCAGGCACATAAAGGGAAATATCACATATTCTTACTCATATATGGGAGCTAAAAAATTAGATCTCATTAAGATAGAGAGTAGACAGTGGATACCAAAGTCTGGGATGGGAGATAGGGAAGGAAGCAATAAATAGAATTTGATTAGTGGGTACAAAAGACAGTTAGGTATAAGTAAAAAAGATGTAGTGTTTGATAGTTCAGTAGGGTGACTATAGTTAACAGTAATCTATTATATATTTCAAAAGAGTCAGAAGAGAATAATTCAATAATTCAGTGTAAAGATAAATGCTTGAGGTGATGGATACTCCAATTACCCTTATTTGATCATTACATGTCATATGAATGTGTCAAAATATCATAAATATCCCCAAAATATGCTCACCTATTATATTATGTATCATTTTTTTAAAAATCCAAAGACAGACAGACACACACACAAACACACTCAGGAATGCTGAAATTATTTTGCAAATAAATGCGCAGTGATTAATATACAAAAAGCAAGAAAATGTAATGTTTGCAATCATCTTTTGGTGTAGGGAGAATATCATAAAAACATTCTGGCATCTCTACCAGATAAAAGTTTACTTGCATCTTTACCATTTTTATCACCATCAGCACTATAAAAGTTAACTTCTATCTCTACAAATTTCAAAATACAACATTCAGAAACAACAAAAGAAACAAATCCGTATAGAACTGGAAAACTCCAAGAGTATTCTGGACAATGTCCAGTATTCCATTGTAAGAAGAGCCTTTAATCTTTTGCCTACTTCAAAGACTACACCATTTTTTCAAAACTATGACCCTTTTATTCTAGAAATATATTATTGCATTGGAAAAACATTTTTCATTTAATATTTACATTAGGTAACTGTCATTACAGTTTATTGAACATGCCAAGTTGAATAAGTTATGGATCCCTCAATCAAGGGATATTTTAGTAAAGATATACAGAGTCAATCGAATTATGAATTTCAGTGCAATTAGATAAATAATAGGTTAAAGGAATATTCTTAGAAGCAATTACTTGAGCTCAACACATGTATAAATATATATATTTCCACATTGGTCTTTTTAAATATAAATTTAAGGGGTACAAATGCAATTTTGTCACAAAGATATATTGCATAATAGTGAAGTCTGGACTTTTATTGTAGCCATCACTCAAATAATGTATATTTTATCCATTAAATGGTTTCTCATCATCCAACCCCTCCCACTCCCCAACCCTTGGGTGTCTCTAACGTCCATCACTTCACACTCTATGTCTATGTTTAAATATTACTTATTTCCCACTTATAAGTGAAAGCAGGGTATTCTCCTCCTGTTTCTGAGTTATTTTTTTGAAGATAATGGCCTCCAGTTCTATCCACATTGCTGCAAAAGACATGATTTCATTTTTTTATGGATGAATACTATTCCACTATGTATATATACCATATTTTCTTCAGTCATCCATTGATGGACACTTTGGTTGATTTCATATCACTGCTGTTATGAATAGTGCTGTGATAAACATTTGAGTGCAGTTATCTTTTTCTTACAATGACTTTTTTTCCTTTGGAAAGATACTTAATAATGGAATTGCTGAATTGAATTGGTAGTTCAATTTTTAGTTGATATATCTTCATACTGTTTTTCATAGAAGTTATACTAATTTACATTTCCACCAACAGTGTATAAGTGTTCCTTTTCTCCACATCCTTGCCAACACCTATTGTTTTATGTCTTTTTAATAGTAGCCATTCTGACTGGTGTAAGATGATGTCTCAGTGTATTTTAATTTGCATTTATCTGATAATTAGTGATGTTTAGCATGTTTTTATGTGCTCATTGCCCATTTGGTATGGCTTCTTTTGAAAAATACATATGTTATTTGCCCACTTTTTAATAGGTTTTTTAAATTGTTTCTTGTAAATTCTGGGTATTAGTCCTCTGTCAGATACATCGTTTGCTAGTATTTTCTCCCATTCTGCTGATCATCTTCCCACTCTGTTATTTGTTTTGCTATGCAAAAGCATTTTAGTTTAATTGTTTCACTTGTCTGTTTTAGTTTTTGTTTCTTGTGCTTTTGAGATTTGTCATGAATTCTTTGAGTAGACCAAGATCCAGAAAAATTTTCCCCAGGTTTTCTTCAAGAATTTTTTATGGCTTTAGGTCTTACATTTAAGTCTTTAGCCCATCTTGTGATTATGGTGAGAATAGGAGAACATTTTTGTTCTTCTTCTTACAGCAATTCAATTTTTCCAGCACTATTTATGAAAAAGGGTGTTGTTTCCCCACTGTAGCTCTTGTTGGCTTTGACAAAGATCACTTGGCTGCAGTTATGTGGCTTTATTTATGTATTATTTATTCTATTCCATTGATTTATGTGACTATTTTAATACCAATACTAGGTTGTTTGGTTACTACAGCCATGTATTATAATTTGATTCAGGTAATGTGTTACCTCCAGCTTTGTTCTTTTTGCTTAGGATTGCTTTGAATATTCACGATCTGTTAGAACGTATATGTATTTAAATATTTTTGGTAATTCTGCAAAAAATGATGTTGGTATTTTGATAGGGATTGAGTTAAGTCTGTATATTTAAGTAGACAGTACAGTCATTTGAACAATATTAATTCCTCTGATTCATAAACATGGGATGTTTTTCCATTTGTTTGTGTCATTTACAATTTCTTTCATCAATGTTTTGTAGTTTACCTTGAAAAGATTTTTCATCATCTTGGTTAAATATATTCCTACATTTTATTTGTGTATTTATGTATGTATTATTTATTGTAGCCATCATAAATGGATTGCCTTCTTGATTTGGTTTTCAGGTAGATCATTATTGGTGTATGAAATGCTACTGATTCTTGTATGTTGACTCTGTATCCTGCAAGTTAATGAATT
The DNA here is from genome assembly GCF_043159975.1 of Macaca nemestrina. Lineage (NCBI taxonomy): Eukaryota > Metazoa > Chordata > Mammalia > Primates > Cercopithecidae > Macaca > Macaca nemestrina. Next base: position 67,370,353 of record NC_092132.1, on the reverse strand, counting down.
TGTTTATCAGGCCTAGAGTTTTTGGTGTAGTCTTTAGGGGTTTTCTGGATATAAGATCATATTATCAGCAAACAAACAATTTGACCACCTCTTTTCCAATTTGGATGTCTTTTATTTCTTTTTCTTGCCTGATTGTTCTGGCTAGGACTTTCAGTACTATTTAGAATAGGAGTGGTGAAAGTGGGCATCCTTGTCTTGTTATACTTTTCAGAAGGAATGCTTTCAACTTTTTACAATTCAGTATGATTTTCACTGTGAGTTTGTCATGTATTACCTTTATTATTTTGAGATATGTTCCTTCTATGTCTAATTTGTTGAAGATTTTTTGTCATGAAGGAATGCTGAATTTCATCACTTTTTATTTGTCTATTGAGATGATTATATGATTTTTGTCCTTAATTCTCTTTATGTGATATATAGCATTTATTGATTATGTATGTTGAACTATCCTTGCATCCCTGGAATAAAACCCAGTTGATCATGGTATATTATTCTTTTCATGTGCTGTTGGGTTTGATTTCGATTTTGTAATATTTTGTTGAGAACTTTTGCTTCTATGTTCCTCTGGAATATTGGACTGTAGGTTTTAATTTTTGTTGTGTCCTTGTCTGATATTTGTATCACAGTGACACTGGCCTTGTAAAATGAGTTAGAGAGAAATCCCTCCTTCTTGATTTTTTAGGAACATTTTCAGGAGGATTAGTATTAGGTGTTTTTTGGGTTTTTTTTTGTTTGTTTGTTTGTTTTTTGTGTATTTGGTAGAATTTAGCTGTAAGTCTATCAAATCCTGGACTTTTTATTGGGAGATTTTATTATTATTATTATTAGTGGTTCAGTCTCACTACTCATCAATGGTCTGTTCAGGAATCTAGTTCTTCCAGATTCAATCTTGGGAAGCTGCATGTTTCCAGGAATTTCACCATTTCCTCTAGATTTTCTAGTTTGTGAATGTTAGTTGTTCATGGTAATACCTAATGATCCTTTGTATTTCTATGGTATCAGGTGTAATAGCTCATTTATCATTTCAGATTTTTTGGGGGGGTTCTTCGCTCTTCTTGGTTAGCCTAGTTAGCGGTTTTTCAATTTTGTTTATTAAAGAACCATCTTTTACTTTTTTGATCCTTTCTATTGTTTTAGTGTCTCTATTTCATTTACTTTTGCTCTGATCTTTGTTACTTCTTTTCTTCTGCTAACTTTGGGTTTGATTTGTTCTTATTTTCTAGGTCCCTGAGGTGTGACATTAGGTTGTTAATTTATAATGTTTTCTACATTTTGATGTAGACATTTAATGCTATAAATTTCTCATTTAGCACTACTTTTGTTGGATCCCACAGCTTTTGGTATATTGTGTTTTGAGTTTTATTTGTTACAAAAACATTTTTAATTTCTGCCTTAATTTCTTTGTTGACAAAATGATTGTACAGTCTTTAAACCATTAAGAATAAGCCCCAGGGCTAAGGCCCATTTTCTCAGGAAAGAGAGGCATGACTTAAAACAATGAAGGTCATTGTTTCTTTTCCAAGTTCTGAATTTTAAAATAAACTTTTCAAACTACACTGTGAATATTGTCTTAGAAACTTCATTTTCCAGATGAAAACAAAAAAAAACACTTACAGAAAGGACTTGTAGTCTATTGCAGCAAGGTGCATTTTAAAATGAGAGAGAATGACGAAGGCAAATGTGTGTGTGGAAGAAATGTGTGATAGAAAAACTTAAATGAGAAAATATTGCTTTTGTTTCTCAGGAAAATATGATACTTCCAAGATAATGATACGAAATTAGCTGAGGAAAGGCCTAAGCTAAAAATCATGGTCCTGAGAAGTTTGTAGGTCTTCTTGCTTATGTGTGGTATTTAGAACAGAGATGCTCTTAACTCTTTGGTCTTGGGACCACTTTATATGTTAAAAATTATTGGAACTTCACAGAGTTATAACATTTAACATATTAGAAATTGAAAATCTACTATTTAGTGTATCAGAAATTCAAACAAAATATTAATGTTAACAAAATTTTAATTTAAAAAATCATAAATTTCCAAAAAAAAGGGCTTTGATTTACATTTCATAAATCACTTGAATTTTTGGCGTGATGAGGCAGCTGGTTTCTGTTATTCATTTCTTCGGTAAACTGCATATATTTGTGATATGTCACTGTGATTAAAAAATTTCAAGTCACACCCTGACATTTAGATGAGAAAGATAGAAGCATTTTAATTACTTTTTAAACATAACTGTAAATATTCTTCTATGTTACTATACGAATACTCCACACATAGTATTTATTTATTTATTTATTAAATTGTGATAAGAACAGCTAACATAATATCTACTATCTTGACACACTTCTAAGTATACAATGCATTATTCTTAACTAAATGCACAATGTGGTACAGTTATCTAGAACTTACTTATCTTGCATAACTTAAACTTTATACCTGATGGAAAGCAACTCCTTATTTCTTCCTCCTCTCAGTCCCTGACAACAATTACACTCTCTGCTTCTATAGTTTGACTATTTTAGATTTCTCATGTAAGTGGCATCATGCAGTATTTGTTCTTCTGTGTCTGGCTTACTTTACTTAGCAAATGTCCTCCAAGATTCAGTCCTAGTGTTGCCTGTGCCAGTATTTCTTCCTTTCTAATGCTGAATTAGCCAGATGCGGTGGCTCATGCCTGTAATCCCAGCACTTTGGGAGGCCCAGGTGGGTTGATCACCTGAGATCAGGAGTTTGAGACCAACCTGACCAACATGGTGAAACCCCATCCCTACTAAATACAAAAAGTTAGCTGGGCGTGTTGACGCATATCTGTAATCCCAGCTACTTGGGAGGATGAAGCAGGAGAATCACTTGAACATGGGAGGTGGAGGTTGTGATGAGCTGAGATCACGCCATTGCACTCCATCCTGGGCAATGAGAGTGAAACTCCATCTCGAAAAGGAAAAAAAAAAAAAGAAAAGAAAAAGATCTTCGCATATCTAATGCTGAATAATATTCTAATGTGATATAAATATCACATTTCCTTAATCTATTCATCCATTGATAAACTTTTAAGTGTTTTTCCACACCTTAGTTATTGTGAATCATGCAGCAATGAACATGGGAGTGTAGATGTAGCTTCAAAACCTGATTTTAAGCCTTTAAAATTGATACCCAGAAGAGGGATTGCTGGATGATATAATATGCCTATTTTCAAGTTTTTGAAGAATCTCCATACTATTTTCCACAGCAGCTATACTATTTTACATTCCCACCAACAATATCCATTGTTTCCAATTTCTTTACATATCCTACAACATTTGTCATCTTTTTTTTAATAGTTGTCATCCTAAAATACATGATGTTATGTCTCACTGTGGTTTTGAGTTAAAGAATGGGTAGGAAATTCTATATCCATGGATTAGAAGACTTAATGTTAAAATGTCCATACTACCTAAAGCAAAAAATTCAATGCAATTCCTATCAAAATCTCAATGGAATTTTCTACAAAAATAGAAAAAAAGTCTTAAAATGTATATGAAACCAAAAAAGATTCCAAATAGCCAAAAGAATCTTGAGAAGAGAAAAGAATAAATCTGGAGGCAAGGATACTTTCTTAACCATACACTGTTTTATTAAAATCCATTCATTTATTTGTACTTTCATTGGATATTTTACCCATGCATTTTGTAACCAGGCATTTGCAAAATACTGGGTTGTGCCACTGCCTTGATTTATGCTGGGCAATCCCCTTTCTCCTGCCCCATTGCTTTTATATTATCAAAAACACTAATCTAGGAGATTTAATGATTCCTGTGGGCTCCAGTAGAGATATAAAAACAGTGAAGAGAAAGGGTTTTCAGAAGAGAAAAGTGGGAAAAAATAGACTTCATGACTTGAGACTGAACTTCAGCAGTGTGTGTCAGCCTGTTGTACAAATTAGCAGGTGGTCCCAGTAATATTTTAGTAGATATCAGTGAAGGAATTTCAGACATCAGATAAGATAAGCTAAACCTCCAAATAAAGCACCTAAGAACCAGAAATCTTCCTTTGCCAGGATGAAATTTGAACTCACTGAAAATTTAAATATTTGCCAGACAGAAGAGGGAAGATAAGAATCAATAAATGACTGAGCAGAAATTCAAAATTGGCTGAGATAATAAAATTGGCTGAGATAATGACACATGAGAGATGGCTTTAAATCTAGAAGGAATTTAGTTATTTTAAATGCTTATACTTAGGGTTGGGTGATTTTTTGATTGTTTATTTGTTGTCTGTTTGCTGTTGCTTGTTTCATCCTTTGGGTATAAATATTAGCTCAAGAGATAAAATCAGTTTTTGAAAATACAGAAAAAATTGTTATTACAATTGACAGAATAAATATAGCCAACCCCTCTTACACACACAACATAAGAAAAATAAGAAAGCTAGAAAGAGTATGACATGTGCATGAACTTGCTTAGAACAAAAGTTTTGATGAGTAAATTTGTGTAAATAGGACCTCCTGTCTATATAGACTGCTCATGACAGGCCACATCTGCAAGGTAAAACTCTAATATAAAATATCTACTTTCAATAATATAGACATAAAATAATTTTTTGCTATCTCTATAAAAAATAGGAACTCACTTGTCCTAATATCTGTGTTTCCATCCCAATAATGTATTGACTTGGAAACTAGGAACCAAACACATGCCAATAAGAAGATTTGCTAATGTGGTAACTTTTTTTTTTTTTAATACAACTTTAAAAATTTAAAGAACAAATTCTTTTATCCTCAAATACAGCTTCTCTGTAACTTGCTTTTCAGCTATCTATAATAAAAATTACTTCCCTATGAAAAAATTTTTATTTCACTTAAAATATTCCTTCCTCGATCAGATTCCTTTTGATGCAAAAAATTCCATTCTGTTATATCTAAAACTCCAAGTGTCAAAAATGAGTTTTGTGTATACACTAACCTTTAAACATACACATCTTTATATCTATATACATATCACTATCTATATCTATCTAAGCTGAGACTATAAGAAAATCTCAAATTCAATTGACAATAATTATTAATTTAATGTATTGTGATTGTAGTTTATTAACATTTCTTTTAATTCTCCTAGTTTATATCCTAGATCTACAAAAATGGAATGAGAGGAAGTAGGTCCAGTTATAGCTTTAATTGATTTTGTAATCATCTCTAGAATATATGTATATGATTACTATCTTTGAACATGAATGTAGAATTTAATTAAGACTCAACATGTACTCAGTAAGTGATATGGAATATTTTAAACTCCTTGTCCAAAGAGTAACACATCTCAGAAATATTTAAGCCATTCAGAAGCTTCTGTGAAAAAGTAGTAAATTACTTTTATAAATGTAAATTTAAAAGATATATACAAAGATATATATTTTGCTAAGTATTATGAAACAATCACAAGCTTGTAGAAACTTGAAGATCTCTAACCAGAGGTTACAGTAATACCACAAGTGCAAAACTACTAAGATAAAAAAAAATCGGAGATTTACTAAGGGAAAGATAAAGTTGGAAGCAATATACTCAGGATGTCAATTGAGAAGATTTCAGCATACTATAACAAGAAGTAGAATTCATTGAAGGGTTTGAAGCAGCAGTGTCACATTGACAGCTGGGTTTAGAATCATTCTCAGGCAGCATTGCAAAGAATGGATTGGAAAGAATAAAGGCTAATGAAAAAGACATAATTTAGGAAGTTATTTAAACATTTCTCACAAGCAGCAAGGAAACTCAGACAAAAGTAGTGGGAACTGAAGGAAGAGGATATATTTAAGTGTATTTGGAGGAAGAATTAATATGACTTAGTGATTACTATATTTCACCAATATGAAGATGTGTGTATTTTACATTTTAAAATCTTTTAACTCTAACAATATCTTCCAAACAGTGTCTTATAATCACTAAAGGACAGGTGGCTATCATGACATAATTATGTTAAAGTATAATTTCCAAAAAAGGAAAATTCATAATTCACATACAAATATAAAATTAACACATGATTAAGATTTCTGCATTCAATTAATAAATAAAGCAGTAAGATGTTCAAATCACTTCAATAAAGAATTTGAAGAAGAAACATATATATTTAAGCAATCTGGAATGCTAAAATAAATGTACTAATAGATGTAAAACTGGTAAATATCTTATAAGACAATAAAGTACAGTGGGTGGACTCATTTTTATCACTAGAAGGTAATTTATCTCTACTAGACAAAATACATGTTTGTTTTCACGGATAAATTTGCGTCCTTTGTTGTCTTTTTAACTTCTACCTTAGTTACATTCTGGAAGAGCCTAGCTAATATAAAGGCAAATGCATGTGTACATCTTCATACAATCAGATAATCTGCAGAAAGTCTAATAGGTAAGGCCCAGCACTGCACAGGAAATGATACCTAATAATCTTTTTTGGCATTTCTAAGTCTGGACAATTTCCCCTGACAGTTGTCATTGCCTGGAGCATGCTTAAATATGAAAATCACCAACACCAAAACGTGTTATTAATATATGTCAAAGTCTTGCAACAAGATCCCAGAGACCAAAGTAGAATATTCCAATAATCACTAGGAATCAATTAGTTACTTGAGAGGAAGATTAATCAGATGTGTTAGCAGCATTTCTGAACTTCAGCTAGTGACTGAAAAGCTGACTTCAAAACTCAACAGCACCATCAATCAATTGGATACAACTGACAGCTATACTTCACTTCAACACACCAGATCATACAATTTTCTAAAACATCCATGGGACCTTCACCAAAATAGATCACACTCTGTGCCACAAAACATACCTTAATGAGTTCAAAAGAATAGAAATCATACAATGTCTTCTCTCAGAGCAAAAAGAAATTAAACCAGAAATCAATAACAGAAACACAGATTGAAAAACCCCAAATATTTGGAGATTAAAAAACACACTTTTAAATAAAACATGGGTCAAAATTAAGACAAATTTTTAAAATATTTTAATGTAAATGAAAATGATGAACCCATAGCCAACATCACACTTAATGGGCAAAAGCTGGAAGCATTTCTCTTGAAAACCAGAACAAGATAAGGACACTCTCTATAACCACTCCTATTCAACATAGTGCTAGAAATCCTGGCCAGAGCAATCAGGCAATAGGGAAAAAAAACAAAAAACAAAAACACAAATAAAAAAAAAATTTAAAAAATCCAAATAGGAAGAGAGTAAGTAAAACTATTCCTGTTTTCAGACAACATGATTCCATATATAGAAAACCCCATAGCGTCTACCCAAGAGCTCTTTGATCTGAGAAAAAACTTAGACCAAGTTTCAAGCTACAAAATCAATGTATACAAATCTTCAGTATTTCTCTACACCAGCAACCTCCAAGCTGAGAGCCAAATCAGGAATGTAGTCTCATTCACAATTGCCACAGAAAGAAAAAAATACCTAAGAATAGAGCTAACCAGGGAGGAGAAAGACCTCCACAAGAGGAATTATGAAATACTGCTTAAAGAAATCAGAGATAACACAAAAAAGTATTTCATGATCATGAATAGGAAAAATCAATATCATTAAAATGGTCATACCATCCAAAGCAATTTACAGATTTAATGCTATTCCTGTCAAACTACTAATGACACTTTTCACAGAGTTAGAAACAACTATTTTAAAATTCATTTGGAACCAAAAAGGAGCTTGAATACTCAAGGCAATCCTAAACAAAAAGAACAAAACTGGAAGCATCATGTTATCTGACTTCAAAATATATTATAAAGCTACAGTAACCAAAACAGGATAGTATGGTACAAAAACCTAGACATAGACCAATGGAATAGAATAGAGAGCCCAGAAGTAAAGCTGCACACCTACAACTATCTAATATTTGACAAAGTTGACAAAAACAAGCAATGAAGAAAGAACTCCTTATTCAATAAATTGTTCTGGAATAACTGACTAGCCATATGCAGAAGATTGAAACTGGACCCCTTTCTTACACAACATAAAAAGCTCAAGACTTAAATGTAAAACCTAAAACTGTAAAATCTCTGTAAGGTAACCTAGGAAATACCACTCTGTTTATAGGACCTGGCAAAGATTTCATGATTAAGATGCCAAAAGCAACTGCAACAAAAGCAAAAATGGACAAATAGGATGTAAATAAACCAAAGAGCATCTCCACAGCAAAAGAACCTTTCAACAGAGTCAACAGACAATCTAAAGAATGAGAGAAAATACTTGAAAACTATGCATCCAACAGAGGTCTAATATCAAGATTCTATAAGGAACTTATACAAATTTACAAGAGAAAAACAACCCCATTTAAAAGTGGGCAAAAGACATGAACAGACCTTTTTTTTTTTTTTTTAAAGAGGCATACATAAGACCAGCAAGTATATGGAAAAATGCTCACATCATCAATCATTAGAAAAATGGAAACCAAAACCACAATGAGATACCATCTAATACCAGTCAAATCGGTTATTATTAAAAAGTCAAAAAACAACAGATGCTGGCAAGGTTGCAGAGAAAAGGGAACGCTTATAGGCTTCTGATGAGATCATAAATTAGTTCTGCTTGTCGAAAGTAGTGTGATAATTCCTCAAATAGCTTAAAACAGAATTTCCATTCAACCTAGCAATCCCATTATTTGGCATATACCCAAAAGAATATAAATCATTCTACCAAAAAGACACATGCATGCATATGTTTATCATAGCACTATTCACAATAAAGACATAGAAACAATCTAAATGCTGTTCATCAGTAGACTGGATAGAGAAAATGTGGTACATTTACACTATGGAATACTACACAACCATAAAAATGAAAAATATCATGTTCTTTGCAGCAGCATGGATGAAGCTGGAGACCATTATCCTAAGCAAACTAACACAGGAACAGACAACCAAATACTGCATATTCTTACTTGTGAGTGGGAGGTAAATAATAACTCATGAACACAAAGAGGGGAACAATAGAAACCAGGGCCCATTTGAGAGTGGAGATGGAGAGGAGGGAGAGGATAAGAAAACATAACTATTGGGTACTATACTCATTATTGGGTGACAAAATAATTTGTACACCAAATTCCTGTGGCACTCTGTTTACCTGTGTAACAAACCTGCACATATACCCTTACTAAGATAAAAGTTATAATAATAAAAAGAAATGAAAACAACTTATAGAAATATGTGATATGGAGCAAAAGCAGTGCTTAGATGGAATTTTAAAGCCTTGAATACACACATTAGAAAAGAAAACTAAGATCAATAATCTATGGTTTTATCTTAAAAAATTAGAAAAAAAAGAATAAATTAAATCCAAAGTTATCAGAAAAACATATAAATGAAAGCAAAAATCAATGAAATGGAAAACATAAATCAATTGAGAAAGTCAACAAAACCATAAGCTTGTTCTTTGAAAAACAATGAAATTGATGGGCATTTAGTCAGGGTAAGATAAAAGAGAGATAACACACATTACTAATATCAGAAATTAAAAAGGAGTCATCCCTACAGAAATAGGTATTTAATAGATAGTAATGAATATTATGTACCAACTTTATGCCTACAGATTTTAAAATCTAGATGAAATGAATCAATTCATTAAAAGACATAATCTGCCAAAATTCACACAAGAAGAAATAGACAATCTCAATAGGCCTATAAGTTTTTAAAACATTGAATCAATAATTAGTAATCTTCCAAACCAGAAAGCACTGGGTCCAGCAGGTTTCAGCAGTGAACACTAACAAACTTTAAAAAAAAAAACAGACAGACTAGTATTTCTCATGCATGTACATGCAAAAGCATCAACAAACTATTAGCCAAGCAAATCCACACTGTATAAAGAGAATTATGCAACATGACAAAGTGGGACTTACCTCACATATGCAAGGCTGGTTCCAAAATTAATGAATGCAATCCATCATATCAATCAGCTAAAGAAGAAAAATACATAATAAATTAATAGATGTAGAAAAAAGATTTTACAAAATTTAATATCTACTCATGGTCCAAACTCTTCATCAACTAATAATAGAAAGGAATTTTCTCTAATTGATAAAGAATATCTACAAAATTTACACAGTTAACGTCATACTTAATGTTCAGAATTGGATAATTTTCCCACCAACATCAGAAACAAGGCAAGAATGTTCCCTCTCACCATAGTTTTTAAACTTGCACTTGACACTCCCAGCTAAAGTAATAAGACAAAAAGGAAATAAAAGATATACAGACTGGGAACAAAAAAATAAAATGGTCCTTGTTCATTGATGATATGATCATCAATGTAGAAAACACAAAATAATTAACAACAACAACAAAAAAAACTCCTTAAACTAATAGTGATTATAAGAAGTTTGGATGATTAATATACAGATCTGAAATTTGAAATTAAAAATACATTACTATTTGCATTACCACCTCCAAATATAAAATACTTATGTACAAATATAAAGAAAATATGTTCAAGATTTATGTGAGGAAAACCACAAAACGCCTGTGAAAAAATCAAGGGAGAGCTAAATAATTGGAGAAATACCTTGTCCTTGTTTGTGGACAAGGAAATTCAATATTGTTATGGTATCAGTTTTTCTCAGCTTGATCTATAGATTCAATATAACTCCAGTCGAATTATCAGCAAATAATTTTTTTTTTAATATTGACAAACTAATTCTAAGGTTTATATGGAGAGGCAAAAGATTCAAAATAACCAACACAATAATGAAGGAGGACCACCGTGTTAAAGGACTGACACTACTGGAGTTCAAGACTTCCTATAAAGCTATAGTAATCAAGACAGTAAGATATTTGTGAAAGAACAGACAAATAAGTCAATAGAATCGAATAGAGGGCCCTGAAATACACCCACATTAATAGAGTCAACTGGTTGACAAAAGAACAAATGCAGGGCCGGGCGCGATGGCTCACGCCTGTAATCCCAGCACTTTGGGAGGCCGAGGCGGGCGGATCACGAGGTCAGGAGATCCAGACCATCCTGGCTAACACGGTGAAACCCCATCTCTACTAAAAAATACAAAAAATTAGCCAGGCGCTGTGGCGGGCGCCTGTAGTCCCAGCTACTCAGGAGGCTGAGGCAGGAGAATGGCGTGAACCCGGGAGGTGGAGCTTGCAGTGAGACGAGATTGCGCCACTGCACTCCAACCTGGGCGACACAGCAAGACTCCGTCTCAAAAAAAAAAAAAAAAAAAAAAAAAGGAACAAAAGCAGCAGTACAATGGAGAAAAGATAGTCGTTTCAACAAATGGCTCCAGGAAAACTGAACATCAACATGGAAAAACTTGAATCTAGACACAGACCTCATACCTTTCAGAAAAATAATCCAAAATAAATCATAGACATAAATATAAAGCAGAAAACTGGAAAACTACTAGAAAATAGCATAAGAGAAAATTCAGATTACTTTGAATATGGTGATGATTTTTTTTTATTAATTATACTTTAAGTTCTAGGATACATGTACAGAATGTGCAGGTTTTTTACATGGGTATACAAGTGCCATGGTGGTTTGCTGTACCAATCAACCCATCCTCTACATTAGGTATTTCTTCTAATGCTATCCATCCCCTACACCCCCACCCCATGACAGGCCCCAGTGTGTGATATTCCCCTCCCTGTGTCCATGTGTTCTCATTGTTCAGCTCCCACTTATGAGTGAGAACATGCAGTGATTGGTTTTCTATTCTTGTGTTAGTTTGCTCAGAATGATGGTTTCCAGCTTCATCTATGTCACTGCAAAGGACATGAACTCATCCTTTTTTATGGCTGCATAGTATTCCATGGTGTATATGTGCCATATTTTCTTAATCCAGTCTATCATTGATGGGCATTTGGGTTGGTTCCAAGTCTTTGCTATTGTGAACAGTGCTGCAATAAACATACATGTGCATGTGTCTTCATAGTAGAATGATTTATAATACTTTGTATATATACCCAGTAATGGGATTGCTGGATCAAATGGTATTTCTGGTTCTAGATCCTTGAGGAAACACCACACTGTCTTCCACAATGGTCGACCTAATTTACGCTCTCACCAACTGTGTAAAAGCATTCCTATTTCTCCACATCCTCTCTAGCATCTGTTTTTTCCTGACTTTTTAATGATTGTCATTCTAACTGGCATGAGATGGTATCTCAATGTGATTTTGATTTGCATTTCTCTGATGACCAGTGATGATGAGCATTTTTTCATGTGTCTTTTGGCTGTATAGATGTCTTCTTTTGAGAAATGTCTGTTCATACACATACACACACACACACACACACACTTTTTTTTTGAGACAGAGTCTCACTCTTTTTGCCCAGGCTGTAGTGCACTGGCGCAATCTTGGCTCACTGCAACCTCCACCTCCCGAGTTCAAGTGATTCTCCTGCCTCAGCCTCCCCAGTAGCTAGAATTACAGGAGCCTGTTATCACGTCTGGCTAATTTTTTTTTTTATTTTATTTTTAGTAGAGATGGGATTTCACCACGTTTGGCCAGGCTAGTCTCGAACTCTTGACCTCAGGTGATCCGCCTGCCTCGGCCTCCCAAAGTGCTGGGATTACAGGTGTGAGCCACGGTGCCCAGCTTAAGTGTATATTATTGAATGAAAGAAGCCAATATTAAAGGGCTACATAGTGTACAATTCCAATTATATGACATTCTGAAAAAGGCAAAACTATAAGACAGTAAAAAGATGAGTGATTGTCAGGGTTTGGGAGGAAGGAGAAATAAATAGGCAAAACACTGACAATTTTGGGGGCAGTAAAACTATTTGCCATGATACTATAATGGTAGACATACATATATATGAATAATATTTATATATAAAATACATAATAAATACTATATATGTTATTGATATATCATTATATATTTGTCCATATCATAGATTTCAAGACAAAGGAAGAGATTTGTGAATATGGGATTGTTCAGGAAAAGGAGGTAGTGAGAAATGAAGAGAACTAAGGTGAGATTTTGATAAACTATTTTGAGACATAGAAAATTAAGAAGAAAATAATAATCTAGCATTAGTAGCTATGACTTCTGTAGAGTAACCAAGTTCCAACCAAATTCAGGCTTTATGATCAAGTGATAGATCAGGAGGTAATGAAATATTCTAATTGGCTGTGAAAATTGGGTTATGCTTTTCCATAAACCATATAATATATTAAATAACTCACTATGCCCAATTAATCAAAATAATTTAATTAATTTAAATGAATTTATTTTTAGTTAAAAATGAATAGACATTGCTAAATTTGATTTTTTGGTTCTTTTTATTATATATGCAGTGTCTATTCCTTTTTATGTACTTTTTTGTGTACATGTGCCTAATGTATCTTTTAAAAATTTCTACAATTGTACCCCTAACACCAAATACATATTTCCATATCAACCCTTATCACAGTGCACTCTAATTTTCTGTTTACTCATCAGTTTTCTTCCATGAGAATCCTTGGTTCTTGACTGTTCTAACAGTGTCTTAATGTTTTACCACCAGAAATACAACACAGTCTGACATAGTGGGTGCTCAATATGTGTCCTTTTAAAGTATATGTATGAACTATTTTCTATTACTGTACTTAGTCAGGTAAGGGTGATTGCAGTAGTTATAAGAGGGGCCCTCAACCCCTGGCTCACAGACCATAACCAGTCCCTGTCCTGTTAGGACTGGGCAGCACAGCAGCAGGTGAGCGATGGGTGAGTAAGAGAAGCTTCATCTGTATTTACAGCTGCTCCTCATCACTCACATTACTTCACAGTACTGCCAGAGCTCCACTTCCTGTCAGATCAGTGGTGGCATTAGATTTTCAGAGTGTGAAACCTATTGTGAACTGTGCATGCAAGGGATCTAGGATGTGTGCTCCTCATGAGAATCTAATGCCTGATGATCTGTCACTGTTTCTCATCATCCCCAATAAAATAATTATTTTAATGACTTTTCAAGATAGGTGACATTATATCTGATTTGTTGATGGGGAAACTAGTAATTAAAAAGTATACATGATTCTCCATAGATCACAAAACATTTAAGTGTTTCTAAAGTTCCTGTTCTTTCCTCTAGCTCAACAGTCCCCAACCTTTTTGGCACCAAGGACCAGTTTTGTGGAAGACAATTATTCCATAAACTGGTAGTCAGGTGGGGTTGGGATGGTTTCAGGATGTTTGGAGCACACTATATTTATTGTGCACTTTATATTATTATCCTGTAATATATAATGAAATAATTATATAACTCACCATAATGTAGAATCAATGGGAACCTTAAGCTTGTTTTCCTGCAACTAGATGGTCCTATTTGGGGGTCCTATTCGGGGGTCCCATTTGGGGATGATGAGACTATCTAGTTGATTCCTGAAACTGATATCAGTTCCCAAACCTGAGTTCCAGAGAGCACATCTCAGGCCATGTTTTTGCTTCTGTCTTGCTTACTGCTTAAGGTTTGAATTCTTCTAATCTTGAGGCTTCTGAATTCAGGTAATAGCTTGACCAAGAATATTCCTTTGGCTCTGTCTCTGACTCACAACCATAGGTCTCTTAAGTAACCTCTAGGACCTTTCTAGAAATTGAGATTTTCATTCTTACTCATCTCCTATGTTGAAACTGACATCAATGCAAATCCATCAGTACAAAATCAAAGCATGAAGTGAAAAAATATAAAGGAAATAAAAACTCTATATCTACGAATGTATGGGAAAGATACTAAGTCCATAGGCTATAGGGTAAAATTAGATCAAATACTAAGACAGCACTATTAAGATAAATAATTCAAATAGAGCTGGTTGTAGAACTAAAGATAGTGAGCAAGTTAATATCCAAACCACAAGAAGAGATTGGAAAATAATACATAATCTTCTGGAAACAACATTATGGGTCTGTGAACTATCTTTATTAATTTTTTAAAAGTTCAAAAACATTCAGCAGCAATAAAAGAAATAAGCATTTATTATGCTAACAGTGTTAATTCTGAAAAATATGTAATTGAAGGAACCTAGCCAAATCATAAATAGAACAGATAAAGTCATTCTCAAGTGAGAATGGTATTGAAACACTAAGATTTACCGATTTTAAACAAGAAGTTTACCTAGCATGATCTGATTTGGCATTTACTTGTAGCCATTAGCAGTTGACATTAATATTAAACAAATCCTTCATTAGGGTTGTAGCTGTATTGAAAAGGATTGCTTTCTGGTGTTAACTTTTTTTTTTTTTTTGCACAGAATTTAAACGGTTTGTCTAATTCAGCTCTTTGTGAAGAATCAGGAGCTTGTCCTTGCCACTTTTAGCTTTGCAATTGGCATTTCTTTCATCAACTTTCTTTTATTAACTCACTGATTTCCTGGAAGAATCATCTTATCTTCTTAGATTTATTCATCTGTGAAGATTTAAAATATATAAAAGCAGACTAAAAAAAAAAAAAAAAACACATACACACACAAAGTTAAAGGCTAAACTTTACAAAACAAAACAAAAAAAAATGGATAGAACTAAAGTAAACTGGTCATCAAAGATCAGGTGAAAGGCTAAATACAGATGAACACAAAGAGGTCACATAGTGAGCTGTAGCAAATCAATTCATTCAATTCCCGTCCAAAAAGTGAAGGAAATACATGTGCTCATTATTCGAAGTTAGGGCAAGAAGATCCCTATGATAAATGCCCTCATTTAATAAAATAAAATAACTAACACAATCATTGGTATGGTTAGCCTGTTGCTAATAAGAGTATGTAGGAGGCCGGGCACAGTGGCTCATGCTTATAATCCCAGCCCTTTGGGAAGCCGAGGCGGGCAGATCACGAGGTCAGGAGATCAAGAGCATCCTGGCTAATAGGGTGAAACCCCATCTCTACTAAAAATAAAAAAATAATAATAATAAAAATAGCCTGGCGTGGTGTTGGGCGCCTGTAGTCCTGGCTACTCTGGAGGCTGAGGCAGGAGAATGGCGTGAACTGGGGAGGCGGAGCCTGCAGTGAGCTGAAATTGCACCACTGCACTCCAGCCAGGCCGACAAGCGAGACTCCGTCTCAAAACCAAAACAAAACAAAAGAATATGTAGGAAACAAATTCATGGATGTTGCTTCAGCTCTTCAAGCTGACACTGACTTAGCTCTAAGAACTTCAAAAACTACCATTGACCTGTCTTTTCTACAGCCCTCCAAAAAAATCAGTCTCCAGGGCATTCTTACTGGAAAGGTCTTGGATATGATACACATTTCTCTCTTCCAAGACATAGTACATACCCTTTTGCTGTCACAGCAGCCTCACTGTAGCCTCTTCATCTGTATACTGGGAATAGTAATACTTGTCATGTAGGATTAATTAGTGTAATACTCATAAAATACTCTGAGTTTCTCAAATAGAGGATTCTATAAATATGAAATATTAGCATTACTATGGTAATATGTAAAGGTACAGTTACTAAACAATTGAAAAATCAGTAATCTTTTTCACCAATCCATGGATAATGGCTATATTTTATTACTGTAAATTGCATGGAATGTCTTACTAAAATAAGAGCTGAAAAGACATTTTTTGGTTCAGGTGCTAGTAGAGTATTTTCTTTCTTCCAAGTCAAGTACAGAACATTATAAAGAACACTAAAAATGGGCTAATCTTTAGGGATTACTCAGCACATAAGATGCATGGATCCTAAGGGATAGTGTTATAGAAAGCTAAAAACCTCCTCTAATAAAAATTTCTACTAATTTATAAAAATACAGTTCAGTGGTTTCTCTGACTTTTCTCTGGAGAACTCTTGCTAATTTTTTCTTATGCGTGTAAACTTTGAAATTTTTTATCTACCAAATGAATATTTATTACATAATGATGTCATTTCACTTTCTATTAATAAGTGCTAGTTAGTTCCTAATGAGTCAGACCTAATCAACATGCCTTTAAATAAAATTGGAGTATTCAAAAAACACTAAGAACAATAGTAGCTGCAGAAACATAAACAAAAGAAAATTATATTCTTACCAATGCATTCTATTATGCATAAATTTATTGTTGTTTTCATTTTTATAGAAAAATGGAAATACTTTTATTAGCTAAAACAATTCTACACCTAAATAACTCCAGTTTTGTAATCAATGCTGTAAGGGCTAAATTTGACTTCAGGATAATGCCTGCCATAACGAATGCTTTTCTTGATACACTGTATAGGTAACATAGGGCTTAAGAAGTGCCTAGTACTCTTTTAAGTGTATAAAATGTATCAACACACTGAATCTTTACAAAATTCTTATGAGATAAACTATCATTATCACCATTTTTATAGATGAAGAAATTGCGACACCCAAGAGTGAACTCATTTCAGTCACCAAATTAATAAGACAAAGAGTCAAAATTCTTCCTGTGAGTATTTTTAATCTTTCCAAAATTTTTACATGGTTAGCACAAGTTTAAACATGAGAGAAGCATTTGTGGAAAAGTCAAGTAACTTCTGGTTTTTGTTCTGATGCGTAGAGGCCATGGACGTATTCACATACCATTTTTACAAGAAAAATCTGAACAAATTGAAAATCAATGAGAACTGAGATCACAGGGTACATAATCAGCCAGAATTCTGAAGAGACAGGTGAATTCAGTTACAGCCCATTATTTACCTGAAACAGAATCCACTGAAGCCATAAGCAATTAAATTATCATTTTGAACTGTTGGAGGCTGTTCAACATTAGAATGAGAAAGTCCTGGGAACAGCATGAAAATGAGAAAGTCCTGGGAACCACAGTCTAAAGGATCCTCCCTCCCCATTTTTAGGTTTTATCCCCCAGAACATTAACAAGTTCTTATGGTCAAGAACTAAAAAAGATTCCCTCATGATTCTGACAGAGAAAGCAAAAGAGTAAACATCATGAATATTCCCAGAGAGTGCTCCATAACAAAGTTTTACTTTCCATGGAAAATGACTTTACCAGAGCCTTATCCTAGTTGGAGAAGAATATTACTTCTACAATAAATCTCTCTAGACCTCCTGTCACTCCTAAAGGGGAAGGAAAAAGCTATCCTACTGAAAAAGCACTTGTGAAGGGCACAGCACAGAGGCACAGTCCCACTAAAACGTTGGGATGCCATCATAAGATTATAGAACTCTCCTCGCCCCCTACTTGACCACAATACCAACAGTACTTCAGCATACAGCAGTGGACTCCAGCTGAAAGGATGCAAGGCACAGACTATAGCCACTGAACAGTATTTAGGGAAGCCCACAGAAAACGAGGGAGGCCAAAACAAGGACAATAGAGGAATTTGAAATGTCTGGTATCTAGAGCTACAGCAAATGTTAAACGAGTCCAACTTCTAGTCATATTAATATTAATCTTCCTAAAAAAGGCCTAATTATTTCAATTTATTTTACTTGATATATCACATCTGACTTTCAACAAAAACAGTACAAAGTATATTAAAAGACAAAAAAACAAAAACGAAAAACAAAGTGAAAAGAGACAAAGGAAGCATCAAAACAAGACAGATACGGCACAGTTGTGAGAATTATCAGGCAGGAAATTTAAAATAAGTATGATTCATAAGGTTTCTCAAATTTTCTTCGCAAAATTATGACTGAGACAGTGAAGGAGATCAACATAACCTACTCTCATCTTGCTTCTAACCTTTAAGCTGTCCTGTTCCTTCCAGGGTACAGGCTGAACTAACTCTGGGAGGAACTTAATTTATAGTTTAAAACAAAGACAATAATGCCCGTTTTCCAAAACAAACCTCCTTCTTGCCTGGGGAATAGACTGTCATTGTAGGACTAACAAGTTAGCCACAAGATTAAAAATTATGGTTTAGGAGTCACACAGCTGAAGGCTACAAGATTCTGACCCTCCTCTAACCTGCTCCTAAGATCAGTGCTGAAAATATTTTGCAGACCCTGCACTTGATGGATTAGCTGGCCCCACCCATATCAATAAACTGGCTTATCTGATCTTGTGGACTCCTCCCAAGAACTGACTCAGGACAAGAGGACAGCTTCAACTTCCCATGATTTTATCTCTGACCTGATCAATCAGCACCTCAACTCACTTGCCTTCCCCCACCCACCAAATTATCCTTAAAAACTCTGATCCCTGAAAGCTTGGGGAGACCGATTTGAGTAATAATAAAACTCTGGTGTCCTTCAGCTCTGCATGAATTACTCTTTCTCTATTGCAATCCGCCAGTCTAGGCAGCAGGCAAGGTGAACCCATTGGGTGGTTATACAAAGAGAGACTGAAACTCTAGGAAAGAATCAAAAGGAAAGGCCAGAAATAAAAAATACTGTAACAGAAATGATGAATGGCTTAACCAAAAGGTGAATAAGAAAAAATAATTGAAAATAAGAATATTCAGTATGTGTTGGACAATTTCAAGAATTGTAACTTACATGTAAGTATAATACCAGAAGGAAAAGAAAGCAAGAAAGAGAGAGAGAAAGAAAGAAAAAGAAAGAAAGAAAGAAAGAAAGAAAGAAAGAAAGAAAGAAAGAAAGAGAAAGAAAGAGAAAGAAAGAAAGAAAAGAAACGAAAGAAAGAAGAAGAAAGAGAAAAGAGAGAAGAACATAGAAATATTTGAAGTGTAATGGTTTAGAATTTTCCAAAATTAATGATAGATACCAAATTGTAGATCTGGAAGCTCAGAGTACAACATCCAGCCAAATATTTTTAAAATCCACACTTCGGCAAATCTTATCGGAATTAGAGAAAACCAAAATCAAAGAGAAAATACTGAAATAAGCCAGAGGAGAAAACATTTTAAATATATTTCACTTATAGAAAAATTAGGATAAGGATTATAGATTTTTCATCAGAAACCATGCTAGCAAGAAGAGAATGAAGTAAAATATTGGGTATGTAATATCAAGGGAAATTGAAGCCACCTTTGCAAAATTTTAACTAAGGAAATTATGACAGTGAAAGATATCAGAACTAATCAACTCCATTTTGCTTCTAATCTCCAAACTGCCCTTGTCCATTCTTGGGCATAGGCTGAACTAACCTTGGGAAGTAATTTAGTTTATAGTTTAAATAATAACCCTTCCCCAAAACTGAACTTTTCTTGTAAAATAAATGAAAGGCCACCAGTCACCAAGTTAGAATAAGAGGGGCTGGAATTCTAAATATTACCAGTCATTATTCCCAATTACTCTGGAAGATAATATCATTATTGTGAACCTAAGATTAGCCTTTTGAGATGTCTTTTCAGGTTTTTGCATTTCTGACAATCAGATTGCCCCACCTCGACCTGCCAACCAGTTCTGTGGCTCCCACCCAGGAGCTGACTCAGTATGGAAGGATAGTTTTGACTCCCTGTGATTTCCTCTCTGAACCAATCAGCACTCTTGCCTCACTGGTCTGCTCCTGACCAAATTATTCTTACAAACTCTGATCCCGAGTTTTTGGGGAGACTGATCTGAGCAATAATAAAACTCTGGTCTCCTACAGAGCCAGTTCTGTGTGAATTACCCTTTCTCTATTGCAATTCCTCTGTCTTGAGAAATTGGTTCTGCCTAGGCAGCCAGCAAGGTGAACCCACTGAGTGATTACACAATTATCATTAAAAGATAAACGAGGGCGTTCTCAGGAAAACAAAATGTGAAAGAATTCATTGCCAGCAGAAGTCCCCAGAAATATTAAAAATAGTTTTTCAAAGAAAAGGAAAATTATATAGGTCAGAAATGTGGATCTACATAAAAAAAGGAAGAGCACTATAGAAAGAATAAAGCATTACTTGCATGATAATTAAATAATTCACTTTTTTTAAGTAAGAATAATGACTCTTAATAACAGACATCCAGTTAGTGAAGTAGTATCATTTGTCTGGGGTAATACCCGAGGTTCATTGCCTCACGCCAAGGAAATAGAGGACATGGACACACACAAGGAGTGAGTTTAAGGGCAGAGGCTTAATAGGCAAGAGAGAAGAGAAGAGAAAAGCTCTCTACCCCGCAGAGAGAGGGGCTACGGAGTGGCTCTTCCAGTTCCATGGTGGAATGCACGTGGTTTTATAGACGAGCTTGAGGAAGCGATGCCTGATTTACATGGGGCACAAGAGTTTGGTTGGACCAAGTGTGCCCTTTGCATAGCGTTCAAAGAAGCTGGCCGCCCCACCCTAATCTTTTATCATGCATGTGGGTTCTCTACCTGCCCGGGACTGTGTTGCCTGCTTCATTACTGTACATGTGGTTGACAAAGAAAAGGGAAGATGGAGCCTCCATGTTAAACATTCTTGGCCCCCAGGTAGCCTTTTATTGTTGGCACAGCTGCCAGCATTCCGCCATGCAAGCTTCCAGCTTTCTCATCTATGTCTGCAGTTTGATTTTACAGACTGCTCTTTGTTAGAAAAGAAGGGATTTGGGGGCTGCTTTTTGTTACAAGGGAAGCCTTACAGAGGACTCTCTTACCCTCACACGCTACCTAAATAATGTCTTTTTAGCTCCGGTGTCATTAGTACTTATTAAACATTTAAGTCAATTGAGATTTCATTTTCTCTCTGATGAGGTCCTCCCTCTCTATTGACTTTCAGTGAGGATGATATTGCTCTTGAGGAACTTCGATGTCTTCCTTATTCTTTACTCCCCCAACCCTATCTTTTGTCCAACCCCAGTAATTGTTAGCACTAATTTAACTACTCCTTTCTACCTTCAAGGACCATACTGCAGGCATCAGCAAATTCACCTTGAGGAAATCTGAAGATAAATCAAAAAGAATATGATCCTAATTAAGTGAGGAACATCCTGAAAGACACTTGAAGTGTGACTCTATGGGAACACTATACTAAATTTATTTGCTTGTCAAGTCACTTTGTATGGCAGCCACAGTAGAAAGCTTTATGAGGGGTGGTGGGTGGTGGGAAGGAGATGAATAGAACATACTTTGATCTTAAAGATTCGTGAAACTGAATAAACACTCCATCTCTCTTTCTGTCTCTCTCTCTCTTTCTCTCTCTCTCTCTCTCTCTCTGTCTCCCCACCTTTCCTTGTTTTCCTTTTTCTTTTTTTCTTTTGAGACAAAGTCTCACTCTGTTGCCCAGGGCGAGGTGCAATGGCATGATCTCGGTTTACTGCAACCTCCACCTCCCAGGGTCCAACGATTCTCCTGCCTCAGCCTCCCAAATAGCTAGGATTACAGGTGCACACCACCATGACTAGTTAATTTTTATGTTTTTTAGTAGAGACAGGGTTTCACCATGTTGGCCAGGCTGGTCTCAAACCCTTGACATCAGGTGGATCCACCTGCCTCGGCCTCCCAAAGTACTGGGATTATAGGCACGAGCCACCATGCCAGGTCCCTTTCATTTTCTTTATTTATTAGAAAGTACTAGACTCAAGACTGGAAGTTAGAATTATTATTGATGAATGAAAAAGTGTGGACATCTGATAGCTACTGTTCTTTCAATAAAATAAAAATTCTATATAACTTTTCATGCTTCCAATGTTCAAGCTACGGATTTTTAAAAATTTTTTTCTCACCTTTGTAATGTGAGTATAGGCAAGAAAAAGTAAAATAGCATTATAAAAAAAAAAAAAAAAAAAACAGGCAATGTAAATTCAATACTGAAATTAAGAAACATTTCTCTTAAGTTTTTGAATACCTATACCTGCTCAGAATCAAGTGAAACAATTCATTGCCTTTCAGAGACACCAGAACTCCTATTATGCTGTCAATACATATATTTGTTAATTATTATGAAATATACTCAAGTCTTAGAATTTACTGTGTAATCTTGTATGTATTGCATTTGTCTTAGAAATAAAATGCTACAGGCTTTTCATTAAGTCGATAGTATACAAATGCAATGTTACTAAGAATTCAAAGCAGTATGAAAAATAATAAACATAGTCATGTTAGCATGAATGGCATGCATAACACTATTTTACAATAATTACTTGCTGAACTCACCATACTATAAGTATCATGACTATCTTTCAGAAATGTGAAAAAGCAGTTTGTTATTCTCTCCTACAATCTCTGAGTTTTTATAGGCCAGTTCATTTTGTCTCCACTGTGAAATACCTTAAAGGATAATGTGCTATTCTGACTCTAGTAGTAATTTATTACACCAGTTAATCTTGTAAAATTGCCCTCTGGATGTAATAATTTGTTATTCTTCTATGAGACCTTCTTTTGCATACTGTGTTTATCATAAAGATGTCACCATTGTGATGCCTAGCAACCATTTCAATGTTCTGGAGGTGTTTGCATATATTTTCCTGGGGGAGAGATCTGCATGGTCCCTGTATGGAAGAGCTGTCAGTGGATTCTGATGTATGAGGATAAAAGGAGCCCCTGCTGCAGACTCCAATAAGCTCCAGTCACAGCCTGAAAGCAGTGACTTGGGCATCACTATACCGTGTTAGAAAATGTGTCAATTATCACATGGATTGCCTAGGGGTATTGCCTGGGTCTGGGTCATAAAACCATCAAGACTGAAGGGAGAAAAAATTGATGAAGAAGTAAGTTGAATTAATTGATAACAAGGAAGCCTGTATATGGAATGTTCACTGTAACTGGAGACTCCCAAATTTTTGTTTGAGAAGCTTTCCTGTAGATGATCCCATGAGTAAAACTAAAACTGTCGATTTTCTTCTACCTAAAGTATGTGTAACTGGCATTTTAGGCATTTCCTAAAAGCCAGTAGGTAGTTGTCAAGCTAGTCAAGAAGCCATAAAAATAAAAATAAAATCATGCTAATAATGTTATAGCTATTTTGCTATTATTGTGATTCTTAACATATGGTGCCACTGTTTATATGTGAATACAGTGGAGACCATTTAAATATGTAGCCTTGGGCCAAAGTCATGAAAGCATTATGCACCATTTGTGTAGGTTTCAGTGCAGTTTACTCATGGAGGAGGAAAATTACATATTTTTTACACATTAACAGTTGTTTCTGAGCTGCTTAAATGACCTCCTTTTCCCACTTCCTTGTGTTCCCCTTGAAATAAAGAATCAGATTTAAGGCTTTGTGTCGATGAATTTCCTTTAAGAAAATACTATTTACTAGGCATGAGGATGTTTATTAAAGACACTGGCTGTCTACAGCAGGTGTCAAAACTACTATGCAATCAAGCAGTTTTGAGGAAAAAAAAATTATTAAGCCATAACAATTCCGTTTTCTGATAATATTGAGTAGACTTTTTGCTCAAAATACTCAGCCAGCCAGCCACACAACGATCCTGAGATGCCCAGGAATACTGTCTCAGACTTTTCAAATGGAAATACTATTCTGAAAATACATAATTAGGGCATATGCAGACAGAGCAAAAAGTTCTCCATTGCTTTACTGGTGATAAACAAAAAAGATTCTTCCGTCTTACAATTATGGAGCAAATACCATATTTTCAGTTTTATAAAGAACACATAAAAGGGTATGGCTTCTCTTACTTAGCACATAATAGGTGATATATTTTTATAATGATAGTGTTGGTTATAGTGATGATAATTATGTGCTATAGTGCCTAATATAGATTTATCTTCTGGCACCTGATGCTTTCTATAAAGATAAAAGCAAACTTTGCATTAGTAGAAGTCACAGGATAAAAAAACTAATTTCATTAAAATATTTATCTAATGCTTTCATCTATCCATCTTGAAGTGTGTCCCTGCCACTGGACAGTTTTGCAGTGAAGTGTGCAGAATTCTTACTAAGTCATGCCTCTTATTTATTCTATTTATACATAAATTGGTAGTATTTTTCAGTGTATGCAAAGTTGGACAGGAATACAGTCTTCCAAATAGAGATTTTAAGTTTTTAATTTAAATTCCATATGCTAAGTAGGAAGATGACAGGTTCCAGATCTGAAAATTTATCTTTGCCACATATTAGCTATATAGTTGCTTAAATTATAAAAGTCTTAAGTTACACATCTTTTTTTTTATAAAAAGGTATGTAATATGATAATCCCTCCAAGCTACCTCATAGAACTACTATGAAAACCACATGGAACCATTGCTATTAAAATGTTCAGAACATGTATATGCTTCAGAATAATATTTTTGCATCACAAAATAATAGTTATAATTATCTATAAGGTTTAAATTATTTTGATTCATCACTAATGCCCCTTAGTATTATATTCAAAATACAAAAACTTACAAATTTTCTAGAATGTTTAAATTTAACCCAAATCTTTCTTTTACTAGCTAAGTAAAATACGAGAAAGGTCGTTCTACATAGATGTCAGGTTATCAATTTAGTTGTTTCCTCTTCCTTTCTTGATCATGATAACAGGAATTTGTTCTGAAAAAGAATGGACTCTAAGGCTATTTCCTAAATATATGAAAAATTCAAATCGTGGCCTGGAACTATGGAACACGATTTTGGAGACAATTTAGGTCCCATAACTTAGAGAGTCCCACATAATACACTAAAGGAGAGGTAGGGTGTGGGGGTGATTGTGCAATCTGAAACTCTGAAACAGAGTGGCAGAGGTAATATTCTATCAGATTCTCTGTCAAAAATAACAGCAAGAATTGTCTCTGGGCACTGACTTTAGATGAACCCACCCTAATAATGTGTGTGTATAGAAAGGAAGAAGGGTAAAAAATACAGTTTAAAACTGACCTGAGTTGTTTGCTGTGGTTTTCAGTGGAGTTTCTTTTATCTTATTGTAACAAATTAATCTTGTCCAGGGATATCACATGAAAGGCATAGCAACCCTTCCAACAAGATAAATGGAAACTTTGTAATGAAAACCCCTGCATCTCAGGTTTATAACAATACCTACTCATTTGTACATGTGACACAATAGCTCATGAAGAAGGACCGACTGAAGAAGAACCATGTTTTCTTATATAATAAATAAAGAATGTGCTGATATCCAGACTTGGGGGAATGGCCATTGCAGAACTGCTTCTGAGCTAGTTCTATAATAATTGACAGGATACAAAAATTCACTTACTGAGAATAAAACATGGTTTAAGTTGGAATCAGATTTAGCTGAAGTGATAGAAACTTAAAATAAAAATGGCTAAAATAAAGTCATTTGTTCATTCTTCCACATAAACAAAGTCTAGTGACAAGCAATTCAAGGTTATTATGCATTCCATGAAAAAGAGGAATTGGGATGGTTTTATGTCAACATGAGCCTTTTACCTCATGATCTAGGATGGCTGTTCAAACTCTAACATTTCATATTCACATTCTAACCAGAAGAAAATCTGAAGGATGAGGAAAGGTGCACAATTTAGAGGAAAAGGCTAAGCTACTGACTAGGGATCTCAAATACATGATTGAAGAAGAAAGAATTTTGTTTTCTTTCCATGCATCATCTCAGGTTGATTAGGTTGATTGTTCTGCATTTATGTAGTCAATAAGAAATACAGATTCCATTCATCTTTTTCTTCCATCGTTCCTAGGGTGTTGTCTTCATCTATGTGACCTGACCTGAGACACAGACATGTCCATCTTGCAGCTCATGGGAAGAGGAAAAGGGGAAGATAACAACCTCAATCATTTTGACTCATCTTTTATTGGCAAGAATGTCATTGCATGGCTACATTCAAGAGTCTGGCTTGGTATGTATGTCCCAGCCACAAATATATTATTATACAAAAAGAAAATAATTTATATTTAGGAGTCTCCATAATAAAGGGTCTAAGCATTCCTCTTAAAGACACTTGTGACAAATACACAGCACTTCCACTATTTGAACATAGTCATATAGCCCCAAATACTTAGAAGGGAGACTGAGAAATGCAGACTTTATTCTGGGCAGCTTTTGACCTCCTTTAAGAAAAAAATACATTGTAGTCATAACAAAAAATGAAAAATATTGAGCATCTTTTATCCCACACAGTCACAGGAAATGTGCTAAACAAAGGACATGTAATCCGAAGTTCAAGTATAATATATTGAGAAAACATGTTATTAACGCTGCCAAAAGTGAAATGCCTGTGGAACAATAGGGCAAGAGTATGCTTTAGAACTAATGGTGAATTACAAACTTGAACGGTTTAGATACATGTTAATAACCAATTTAAATTGAATTTGTTAAAAGACAAAGGCATTGCATTTTATAACAATATTAATTACTTTGGTAATACATATTAAATTATTGTTTCTTAGTTTAACCAAGCTAGTGTGTTCCTCTAGAAAATTATCCATGCTTACTTTGCCTTGGTCCACTTTCACAGAAATAATCACTAGTAGATTTAGGAGAATTCTCAAAACTATTTGATCTATTAACTTACTCAGCTAATAATTATTGTTTATGTAACGCAAAACAGAGTTTAGGCATTCAGAATTCACCAGAAAAAAATAGAAAACCATATACCTATGGAGCTTATACTGTTTTAGGGAATAGAGCTATAAATTTAAAAAATAGAGTAGATTAATTGAAAATCAGTACAATCTAATGAAAAAAAATGAGGGCATGGAGTGATAGAGGTGTTAGTGTTGTTAAGTGTAGTGAGGAAAGACCATTTTGATAAGGATGCATTAGAGAAAAGATCCAAAAGAAACTAGCTAGAAAAGGGTGAGTTAAGAGAGTGGAGGAGAGGCTGGGCATGGTGGCTCACACCCGTAATCTCAGCACTTTGGGAGGCCAAGGTGGGTGGATCATGAGGTCAAGTGATCAAGACCATCCTGGCCAACATGGTGAAACCCCACCTGTACTAAAAATACAAAAATTATATGGGTATGGTGGCGTGTGCCTGTAGTCCCAGCTACTCGGGAGGCTGAAGCACGAGAATCGCTTGAACCTGGGAAGCAGAGGTTGCAGTGAGCCGAGATCACACCACTGCATTCCAGCCTAGGCAACAGAGTGAGACTCCATCTCAAAAAAAGAAAGAAAGTAAATAAAATAAAGAGTGGAGGAGAAAGGCCTGAGATCTGGATGAGAACGAGATCTGAAGCACTTTTTGGCCATGTCAGGGAGATCACATTTTATTTTGAGCGAGATGAGAGGCCCTAAGAGGACATCAGCACAAAGGTAACTGATTTTTCTTTATTACAATAGGGTGGTCTGCCTGCCTTATAGTAAATAGATTGTAGGGTGACAACGTAGGAGGGTATTGAAATAGTCTAGATGAGAGATGATGATGCTGGTCTTGAGATGTAGTCAGATATTGAACAAAGTTTACTGATGGTTTGAATTTGATGTGCAAAATAATAAAATAAAGCTGGGTTAATCCAAGTACTTTGAAGCAATTTGGAAGAAAGGACGTGCCATGCATTGGCTTGGGAAACTGGCAATGGATTGGCTGCAGTAGGGAAATCCAGAGTTCAATTTTGGATATCATAAGTCTGGGATATATATATATATATATATATATCACACACTTGGGTAAGTAGGTCTCATATTTGTATCTATAACTTGATACGTGTACACTTGGGCAAGTAACTAGATCTCATATTCATATCTATAACTTGAAAATAGTAATATAGTCAACTTGATGGAGTTATGAGGATTCAATAAGTTAAAACATGTAAAAAGAACCATGCCTGAACCATGGTAATGGTTCAGTAGGATTAGAAAGACAAAGGGAGATACTGGGAAGGCAGTTGAATACGTGAGTCTAGATTCAGTAGGGAGGTCCAGGGCTGGGGGTAGAAATTTAGAAGCTCAGCATCCGGATGGTGTTTAAAGCTGTGAGAATAAATGACATTACCTGGTGTCTTAGTAAATTTACACTACTCTAACAAATTACTATAGACTGGGTGGCTTAAACAACAGACATTAATTTCTCACAGTTCTAGGAGCTGAAAGTCTAAGATCAGGATGCCAGCAGATCCAGTGTCTCATGAGGGCTCACTTTCTGATTAACAGACAGCTTTCTTCTTGCCATGTCCTCACATGGCAGAGAGAGGAAGAGAGAATATACATGAGCTCTTTTGTGTCTCTTCTTATAAGGGCAATAGTCCCACCACGACGGTTCCACTCTTAAGGTCTAACATCTTAAAAGGCTCTATCACCAAACATCATCCCATTAGCAGTAGGGGATTCACCAGTTGGATTTTGGAGGGACACAAACATTCAGTCCACAACACCTAGAGAACAGGTGTAAAAAAGAAAGAAGATCAACTGTTTGATACCTTGAGAATTCTAGTGTTTACAAGTGAGGACAATAAAGAAAACCAAGTAAAGGAAATTGAAGAAGAGTAAGCAGAGAGGAAAGAGCAGATCCCAGTGGACAGGAAGTAAGACATGTTTATATCTTCAGCTTGACATACAATAGGTCAAAATGACCAAGATAAAATTAATAGATGAAATAAACTGGGATTTTCATATTGTAGCATAGACATAATTGGTTCAAATTAAACCCATACAGGAAAAGTATGTTTTCTTGTCCCTTATTTCAATTGTGTCTCGAGAAAATTTGTTTGAAAATGCACTTTAGAATTTTGTCAGAGATGTATATTGGGATTACATGTCACACATTTGCCGTTTCCAAAATTCAGTCTGGTATTTCCTCATATTTAGTCTTCTAGCACCATTCTATTCTATAATATCCCAAGATCAGCAGAGGTATTTCTATCCATATCTATATTTGATATCCAGCTATATTTAAGGATCTTCATTTCATCATACTTTACCTTATTATGAGAAGCCCGCACTCCCATCAATGGAGATAGAAGATGTAAGAAATACTTTAGATCGATAAACATAGGTCTTGTTTTATTACCACACCTTATAATAATTCTGGCACTTGGAAGTCCTTGAAAATACAGTTAATGGGAAAGAGAAAAGCCATTTTTTTTTTCAAAATAAAAAATAGTTTTGATTTCTATTTGAAGTGAAGAGTGTGGGTTAAATTGTGTGCTATCAAAATCAATTTTGTTGATATTGGGTTCTGTGCTTCGGAAGTGACAGCCATGAAGTCCAAACAATGCTTGATTTTTCTGTCAAAACATGTAGGTCTGATCATGGTACCTTGGAAGGCTCTGAGTCCAAAATAGAATGAACCAGAATCAACTAGCAACTGAGGAATGATCTGAAAATATTAGTTTCCTTCAGAAGGGCAAGAATTCAATTTAATTTAGCAAAAAATTTAATTTAAAATAACACAGCAGTCTCTGTGTTCATATATATGTAAGCAAACACACACACTTAACATGTTTATAAAAGGTAAACTAGGACTAATAGGACACTGTAAAATGCAGTAAGATGAGTATCCAACAGAACATTGCCAAAGATACAACATAAGGGCAAATACTTAAGTAAATATAATGTTATAGACCAGGAACTCTTTTTCTCTAATCAACAGCAAGCAGTTCAGAGATCAGAGACTTGTTCAACCTCATGACCTAAGGTGATAGGTAATTCAGAGCAAACTAAAACCATCTGTATATATGTGTAGAGTACACACTAAGTGATGGAATTTTTGAATGGATATACACACAAATATATATGTGTGTGCACGTTATACTTCTGCTTCTTCTCAACTGCCCTCATTAGGTGAGATAAAGGCTCAGGCACACATTTAATATAATTGCTAGTAAATATGGTAACTATTTTCTTCCACTAAAGTTACAAAAATTCTTTGAATTTTATATCAGGGTCTAAATTTGTAATGGAAAATGATGTTTGATGGTGTTTAAATGCAGAGTACGTCATTTTATAAAGCATAGGTCTCTTTTAAGTTTTTTTTTTTTTTTTTAACTTCTTGACATGTGTCACAATTTGGAATTCTGCTCTCATGGGATAAATGCCAGATTACATGGTGTAGTATTTTTATCCTCTGTACTTTCACTGTAGAAGCATACAACATCAAAGGAGAGGCAGATCACTCACATCAGCAGAAAATGGAATAGGACTATAATATGCTGGCTTTGATCTTGCCTTCTAGTAATTATCTTGGCTGCATGCATGCATTGAAAGTAAGATTTGAATTAATAAGGCCAAGAAATCCTAGAAAATGTAAGAGGTATCCCTGAATATAAACTTCTCCTATCTTCAACATGATAGATTGCAACCGAGTGTATGAGGTAGTGAGTTGTTAATTTAAAGCATTAATCCTGAAATGTTATTCTCTCTTAAACTTGTCACAGATGTATTTAGGACTGCAATCTTGTCAATTAAGACATTATCACTTTAAAGTCCCAGTCACCTCTACTACAGAGCATTTAGCTAACATTCATCTGCTTTCATCTAGATTTTCAAATAACAGAAAGTAAGGTAAAAATATATTAAATTTATTTTGTAAAATCATCATCACAGCTTAGTTCACTACCATTAAATACTACTCTCATATTGCCTTAAGAAAGATTGCTTTTGATTTAAAAAGTAAATCAAATCATCCACATATACATAGGATTTATATATATAATTTGATGACATTATGTTCTGAGTCATCCTTTTCATGTTCCTATTTGTTTGTTTACCAGTGTTTATAGCTATTTTCTATGGAAAAGATTCTATTTTTCCCTTATGTGAATAGAAATTACCATGTCTGTTGGAGTTTAATAAGGTGGATAATTTCAGAAGTATCTAGGACTAATATGCTCCAGAGATAGGAAAGCTTTCAGCAGCAAAATATTTCTACAATATTTGAGGATTTAATTCACTTTGTAACTGATTAGCTACCATATATGAGAAGTGCAGAACTCAGGTGACACTAAGTAGTAGGTGTTTTGCTTGTACATAACTGTCTCAAACAAAATTGTGTATTATTCTCATTGAAAACTGCTTCATCTACAGTAATATCAAGACTGCTATAATTTGTTGACTAATCTTTACCGGCAATAAATTAGACCCAATCTATTTCACGCCTACCTACTAAATGCAAGTTAAATGCACACAAACAGAACCATCATATACAATAACAGGGAAGCACACCACTATTCCCTTCCACATCATAAGAAAAGATGTTTTAAATCTTACAAAGAAGGGTTAGAGGCTATTTGTGTAGTAAACTAACAAAAGAACAAACTTCTTTGAAGACACATTCTCACTCAGGGTTGAAAATAATTTCTGATTCCCTCTTATAGTAACAAATCGTTTTGTAACAAACGAGGGTTGAGAAATAGCAGATTACCTTCCAAGAAAATATCAACCACAGCTTGTATATTTTTTAAGTGTTGTGAATTCTACTTTGTGGTACAAGCAGTAATAAAAGTAAGTATCTCCTTCTAATAGTGATATTCAATCATATCTAGTGACTTTTAAAGAGAGCTGAATATACAAGGACACTCTTTTACTGATGTTCATATACATTTCACTGACATTGTTAAAAAGAATGAACATTCCAGATTTGTGATAGGAAATGATAGATAACTTTGTCTTCTATCTCAGACTTCCAATATGCCCAATTTGTTCTAGGACACTGCACACATTTGCCTGTTTCCTTATCTGTAAGGTATAACCGGAGTCAAACACAAATTAGAGTTCCGTGAAAAGTGAGGTTTTGTTTGCACCCCACCTCCTAAAGTGCTGACAGGCAAGAAACAGTCATTCTTATAAGTATGTGCTAACTTCTTGGGGAGGTTTTCTTTTTCATTGTGGGTAAAATGAGACATATTGGATGCTGAGAGACCAACAATTAGCTAACCAAAAGTAAGCATCCAGTTTTCAGCAGAATGAAAGCATCTGAAAGGGGAGGCAACTCTCAGCATGATTGAAGTGAAACATTTAAGGAACCTGTTAATTTAGGAAGATAAAAGTATGGGAGCAGGCATATGCACTGTGATCAAAATATTCTTTTAAAAAGATACATGCATCACTAAGTGGGTCATCTATGCTAAAAGAAGTGAGCCTTAGCACTCGCAGTTGGCCTCTTGCCGCAGAATTCATATGGCCCCAGTAGCTTGCAGCCCTGCCAACCAAAATTCTAAAAACTGTTCTTTTTTTTTTTTCTCCTGCGTTGCCAAGTTCCTTGCAACCTTAAGTGTTGGAGAAGAGGTCACTGGAGTTAAAGCAGTGGCTGGGAGGACTTCCCATATAAGCAAAGCCCATTGCCAGTGGCTGTTACATGTTCGTTTTTCCAGCTGGATGAAATCCAGTAGGGGCAGGCTTGGATTTAGGCTCACATCAACCCAGTCCCTTCAGCAAGGCTGGGTTATTAAAGTAGGGGGTGATTTAGGGAGCATTGTGTGTCGGCGTCCGTCAGCCTGGGAAGTGCTGCTCAGATCTGGGAAGTCATTTAGCTTGGCTGTGTGTTCTCACCACTGCTGAACAGTATTTAAGCATGAGATTTCTGGCGCAGGTCATTGAATGGTTGTGGTGCACTCTTTGAACGGAGGGAAATATAAGACATCCAGAGTGGTTTAGGAACACCAAAAGCTTCCTTCTCTGGTTTGTAGTTGAAACATCAAGTGTATTTAAAAAGCCTAAAGTTATTTTATACCAGAAATATACAGATTCCAGTATCAGTACCCGAAATAAAAGTAAATTATTTCAGTAATAGAACATTGTGGTGTGAAAACCCCTCAACAAACAACAGCTTCTTCATCATCTCTAAGCCCATCAATTACATTTCATTATTTCTCTGAACTGTGGCTTTGAACGAATTTTAGCGTTAGGCTGTCTATGGCACTTGCATACTTCTTCAGAATGCCCGAAACAGAGACATTGCTGCAAATGACAGGCTGGAATTTCCATGTTCCTAAAATCTCTTTCATTCCCTAAATAAATAAACAACAACAAAAAATTTCTATCTGAGGTCTCTATGACCTGCTGACTCAGCCAGTAATTTAAACTCCTGCTGCCTCATCTAAGCATTTCGGAGACGATGGATTTAAGAGTCATGATGGAGAGAACAGACATTTCAGAAAGACAATGGGTGAATTTTCATCCTCCAAAATAGTATATGCTGTATAAGCAGCTAGTTGACTTTCTTGTTTTATGTTAATGATTTAGAGAGAAACTGAAGTTAGTGGAAGTCGAATATTTCTTCATCTGATTTTCTCCATAAACTGCACTGAAAATATAGAAATCAGGGACATTCTATTCTGGGATATTTAAGGATCAGGGTGTGTTATTGTTTTCTTGTGGCCGGAAACCACATGGCATAGTTTCATAGATATAATTATTACCCTGATCTAGGGTTTTACTAGTGAATTAAATGTTGCAGATCTCTGTTCCCATACCAGCTAAGATGACTGTTTCTTTCTTTTTTTTTTTTTTTTTTTGCAGTTTTATCAATAATACAGTAAATCAAAATAATAAATATAAAATGAAAAGAGATTAAGATTTTTAAATTTGTGAAGCTTAACCTTGAGTAAAATAATGTTAACAAATACAAAAAAAAAAAATGTTACTAAATCAACTCCCCCACCTTCAGGGTTCTGTTACTAAAAGACACCTGACAGTAATATTAAAAATTCAAAATATTTCTGGCTTTATTAAAAAATGAAAATAAAATTTTGAGATTAGAAGTGTATGTGTATGAGAGACTACAGATAGATACCTTATGTTCAGTAAAAGAAAATAGGAAAATGCAAATTAAATAGTATAGCCATGAGAAGTAATATATTTTGGAATACTTACAATTAATTTTTAATTGCTATACATTGAAAATGTTTTAGGACCTTTCTTCTACATAAATTCAACAGAAATCTTTCTAAATGTGTTCCTTTTAGTATGTTTTCTAGTAGAATAATTTGCATAAATAAAAATGTTTGACCTAATTTGTAATCTTTGGTTGTGGACTCCTGCCCCTTTGATCCTACTATGGTTTGAGAAACACCAAGTAACTTGAATTCTTGAAATGGAAAAAGTTTTAGGTGACCATTAATTATACTATCAAACTGAATAAGTATTGCTCAAATACCCTTAAGATAGTACTAGCTTTTCCTGTGATAACCTTATGCCATCACAGTCATCAGCCACTCTGCAGATGGCTGGCTTACACTCTGTAACAGAATCAGTCCACAAGCAAGGTTCTCTCATTGTCTTCACTGCCTCTGACTTTGGGCCTGGCATATTGGCACTTAAGAAATAAAATATACAATTACAAGGAATACAGAA
Source organism: Macaca nemestrina (assembly GCF_043159975.1). Lineage (NCBI taxonomy): Eukaryota > Metazoa > Chordata > Mammalia > Primates > Cercopithecidae > Macaca > Macaca nemestrina. The sequence goes on along the minus strand of NC_092132.1, from coordinate 67,335,479 downwards.
AAATTATTTTTTGTAAACAATGTAAATTCGTGGAACAAAAATGAAAGAAATACCTTCCAACCAGTGTGGTCACACTGGTTTGTTGAATTAACATGGTTACGTATCCCCCGAAAATATTAAAATGCAATTACCATCTCTCGTACCTCAGTGTACAAAATATTAAGAGATTGATTTCTGAGGGTCTATCATACTTCTAAATATCACCATTTAACACCTCTGCATTCTTGCACAACCTGTGGCTATTCTAGATCCTCTCCCCGTAATGCTTCTGGTCATCCAAAGTGATAAGTAGTATTCTCTTTAATAACCCCTCAACTTTGTCTGAAACTTGATGTCAGGCTGTGGTGAGGTTGTGGAAGCAAATGCTTTCTTCTTTTTATTTATTTATTTATTTTTATTTCAATAGTTTCTGGGGTCCAGGTGTTTTTTGTTACATGGATAAGTTATTTAGTGGTGACTTCTGGGATTTTGGTGTACCTGTCACCCAAGCAGAATACACTGTACCTAATATATAGTCTTTTATCCCTCACCCCCCCTCCCACCTTTCTCCCACAGACCCCCCAAAGTCCATTATGTCATTCTTATGCCTTTGCATCCTCATAGCTTAGCTCCCACTTATAAGTGAGAACATACAATACTTGATTTTCCATTCCTGAGATACTTCATTTAGAATAATGATCTCCAGCTCCATCCATGTTGCTGCAAAATACATTATTTTCTTCCTTCTTATGACTGATTAGTATTTTATGGTGTTTACATACCACATTTTCTTTATCAAATCATTGATTGATGGGCCCTTAGTTGGTTCCACATTTTTGCAATTGCAAATTATTTGCTGCTCTAAATATGCATACATGTCTCTTTTTCATATAATGACTTCTTTCCCTTTGGGTAGATACCCAGTAGTGGGATTGCTGGATCAAATGGTAGTTAGTTCTACTTTTAGTATTTTATGGAATTTCCATACTGTTTTCCATAGTGGTTGTACTAGTTTACCTTCCCGCCAGCAGAGTAAAATTGTTCCCCTTTCACCACCTCCAAGCCAACGTTTATTATTTTTGACTTTTAATTACAGCTATTCTTACAGGAGTAAAGTGTTTTCTCATTGTGGCTTTACTTTGCATTTCCTTGATAACTAGCCATGTTGGCAAACGTATTCTTCTTAACCTGAACTTCGTTTATGTTATTGGAAGTACCCTTAGGTAATCTTGATGAAATAGGAATTTTGGTAACAATATTTACTTTGATGCTTCTTCCAGTGTTCTTTGTTTTTGTTTTTCAGTGGGGGAGGGGATTTCTAAATGACGTTAATATTCTTAGATTACACATCTATTATGGCTGTTCATCTTTGTAAAATGGATCATATGCTTTGTGAGCCCTTTCAGGCTTCAGTTGCTAATCTCCATATGCTCTCAGATCTATAATGAGTTGGAACACACAGACCAATTCTCGTGCCGTTAAGTTCACACAATATTTATATGTCATATTCCAATGCTTTACCTCCAAAAAGAATCAGTGAAAAACATATATGTTGCATCTGACCGTAAGTGCTTAGTGTCTCATGGGAAACACAAATGAGTAGACAGAAAATTGTCACCTAATCTGAACTCTGGAGGTTCGGGGGTATATACTTAGAGAAAAATAGTTGACTTTGAAACATAAAAGATGAAATAAAATCTGAGGTAGGTGAAAGCAGCATGGTTCATTGGAGGATGGGGCAGCTGAGGTACAGGTGAAGGACTGGGTGGATGATAGAGGCTCTAGGCAAAGGTTCAGTGGATATGAAGTTCCTAAGAAAAGATGAACCAAGGGCAAGGGTCTGTAGGGTAAGAGATAAGGCAACTTGAATCAAGTAATAATTCAGAGTCTTAAAAGTCAAGTTAAAATATTTACATTTCAGTCTTAAGGGCAATGCAAAATTGTTGAAGGGGACTTTAACACAGGAGTGACAGGATAAGCCTTGTTTTGGGAGGATCACTTTGATGGGGCTGTATGTGTGGAATAGATAGGAAAGACAAGACGGGAACGAGAACAGTGAAATAACAATGATGTTGCTAAAGACAGAATAGTTGGGAAGCAAGATGGCCTAGATTTAAACAGGAAGTGGGACTGTCTAACTTTTGATCCTGGAGAGCGGAGGTAAGAGTGAACAAGGGGTAGATAGGCATTTTCAATTGAATACCTTAGGGTCTCCATTTTCTCAAAAAAAAAAAAAAATAAGATCTATTGTAGCATATTAATAGAGTTAAGTGTTAAATGGCGCTAACACATCAGGTAGGAAATTAGAAACTGAATTTATAGGAGGAGCAGTGTTCAAGGTTCTGTTTTTTTTTTTTTTTTTTTTTTTTCCAACATTTCACTCAGTAACATAGGTAAATGAGGTGAAAAGGACGACTGCCTTTATTCTAGAATTGTACTTTGCAAGGAGACTGCAGAAGAAGTAATGCTGTAGAGTTGGGGATTGATGAGTGTGTGGGTCTCACAACCAGCCGTGACAGGGGCAAACAGAAATATAAGTTGGGTCTGGGAAAAAGAGCAAGTAAATTACATGAAGGTGTTTTACACTTTATAGGGATAAAGGATAATGTAGTCTTGGTTATTTATATTTTAATACCCTTTTCATATGTCAAAAAAATGGGCAGGTTGGAATCCCTGAAGCCCTGAATACTACGGTCTAAGCTTGGTAGAGATGTGAGAGCAAGAGATTGATGATGAGGATGTGTGTTGGGTGGAGAAAGCTGGAGGTAGAGTTGGTGAAAACGGAGATCATTAAAGATCCCATTAAGTGAGAGCATAAAATTGTTAGAATGACTAAGCTGTTTTGGAAGAGTTAGGAATTTAGAGGTTGAATGTTTTAATCTGATGGCATTTCTAGAAGACAAACCCAGGATCTAGGCATGAAAATGGATGGTTAAAGTGAGCGTGTAGTCTTTGTGTCTATGGATGTGCGGGGCAAGAAGGGGTGTTCAGCGGGGAGGTTATCAGGGAGGTCAAAAGTTAAGAGCCATGAATGTGGACTACTGGATGGACAACCTGCATAGAGAGTGCTGTCACAGTGCATAGTGCCTGAGTATTGCAAAACGTGACAAAGATCCTTAGTTATGCAGCAGTTACCAAGAGAACAGAAGATGATAGCATTAGGGAATGCAGAGTAGTAGTGTTGGGCAGGCAGACATATTGGACAGTGTGTGCTTTGAAACTGGTCATTAGGAAGTGGAAAAATGCCTTTCCTGACTTTGGATTCTGGGGTAAATAATTACTTAAAGATGAGTATGAGAGTGTTTAGTATTGCATAAAGTTTCAGAATATTACTTAGGAAGGTTTGAAAGGGAGGGAAGCAAGAACAGGAAGAAACAAAGAAAGGAAATAATGGGCATGGGAAGGGAAAACAGGATGGGGACAACTGGAGTGTTTAAAAGCTTAGGCAGTGACCAAGGATTACAGGGACATAAGGCATGATGTAATTAGGTCACATGCAATTAAAAAAACCAAAACAATACTTGCAGTTAATGAAACAAAAGGATTAAGAGAGTTTTGCCAAAGGGAATGTTCCTCTGGGTTACTAATGGTTCTGGTAGCATGTGAACACACCAAAGAACCTTGAAAGACTTTTCTCCAAGCAGGGCAGAGTCTGACAATGCTTTCACATGATTGAAAAAAAAAGATGAATTGAATTTAACTGGACGCATAAGGAAAGCATAATGAATTCTATTATCAATTAGGAAAAACCTCTTACCAGTATAAGCAAACAAGAATTCTGATTTCCTCACTTTTTTTCTGCCTTTTCTTTTTTCCTTTGACTGTGGAGAGATTGGAGAGATATTTAAGAATGTTGAGATTTGGAGAAAGTAAGGGAGTCTTGCAGTTCTGGTCTCAGGCTCAGCTTCATTGTAGTTTCTCACCCTCTGCTCTTCACTCCCACTCTAAATAAGGAGAGTGTCAAGCAAATGTGGTACACATATGCCATGGAATACAGTGCAGGCATAAAAAAGGATGAAGTTATGTCCTTTGCAGCAAAGTGGATGCAGTTGGAGATCATTATCCTAAGTGAATTAATGCAGAAACAGAAAATCAGATACTACATGTTCTCACTCGTAAGTGGGAGCTAAACAATGGGTGCACAGCGACATAAAGGTGGTAAAAATAGACACTGGCCACTTCACAAGGGGAGAGGCAGGAAGAAGTGCAAGGGTTGAAAAACTACCTGTTGAGTACTATGTTCACAATCTGAGTGATGGGTTCAATAGAAGCCCAAACTCCAGCATTAGGCAATCATATATACATGAAACAAACCTGCACATGAACGCACTGACACTAAAATTTAAATACAAATAAATAAAAATAGATAAATAAGGAGGAAAAAGGAAAGGCAGAATGAAGTTTATCACTGAGGAAATTTCAGTCCTATTTTCCCTCTCCATTCTCAATCAGTAATTCTGAACTAGAAGGGTCTATAAATTGACACACAACCTGCTCTTAAAGACTCCTAGAATGGAATAAAAAACTTGTTTGAGTGAACTTTCATACTTTTGTCCTAAGAAATAACCATGAAAAGATGGTGATGCTTAAAGGAAAGATATTTTTTAAAAAATTATTGTTATTATTACTAATTTTTTGCTGTCCAGCATGTGATCCTGGATTCCCACAGCCTTGAGGAAGGCAAGACTGGGAAGCCCACTACAACCAGTGTAAACCAGCATAACCAGAGTTTATGCATGAGCACACTTTACATTGCTACCTGGGATAATGAGGTAGGGTAATTACCACTTCCACTTATCCTGATTAACTATCTTGAGAGGTGTAATTTTTGCTAAACTTTGCTTTACTCTGATATTAGGTTTGCAGGAGCTGTACATGTATATGGGGACACTGGTGAGTGTAGGTAAAGTATAGGTGCCATATATCTAGCAAGTCAAAGTTTTATGGCCATCACAAAACAAAAATATATTTTTCCCTTCTCTAATATCGATGATACTTTGGCATTAAGGTAAAACATTGAATAAGATTATGTAGAAGGGAAATACTCATCAGAGACAATTTTTTTCATTAATCATCTTGTCTAAATTTGTATTTGTACAATGAGAAAATCAATGGCGTGTAATTCTGCCTTTCCATGCTGGAAGCTTTTTCCATTAAAGCAGCAATTACAGTGATAGAATTTTAAGAGTTAAAGTGTGTTTAAAGCTGTAATACAGTATAATATTTAGATATTTTTTAACATGTCAGTCAGTGTTGAACTATGTATGTTTGTCACCACATTTTATCTGATTATTCCTTTATACGTATAGTTTAATAAGCTTTCTTAAACTCTTCAGACTAGAGGGGAATCTCCTTTAATTCTCTAATTTCCTTTGCTAGAATCCATAAGAGACTATACAATTAATACTCCACTGTTACTAAGGTTGTCAGACTAGGCAACCCAACAAGTTCTTAGGGGAGCATATTTCAGTGTAAAACAGCCTCTATTTTAAAAGAGTTTTCTCTATCTTTCTTTAGTCAGCATCTTTATGAAACTAAATCTATATTTTGTTGCTTGTTTCACTATGAACATCATGATTAACAAGACAGACAAATAAAAACAATCTCTTTCAAGGCCTACATTTAAGTGGTACTAACTTTATCTTACTAATTCTTTGTAATGATTCTCTGTAGGTTTGAGATTGCTTTCTCAGAAGAAGCTTAAATATAATATATATACACATATAGAAAAGCTGAAATATATGGTATATATATAAGCTGATGTACACACACACACATACACACACACATATATATATATATATATAAAACAATTTAAGTAAAGCAAATCAAATGGAATTGTACACATGGACAAAAACTCAAGTGTAACTCTAATTTGTTTTTCTTCAACAAATAGTAGGTCCTACTACTTCTCAGTAAGCTCTATTCATTGTTAACCGTCTCATTGTTAATGGAAGTAACAGAGTTACTTCTCAGTGAGCTCTATTCATTGTTAACAGGCAAGTGTGTTAATATGCTTTGGCTCTGTGTGCCCATTCAAATCTCATGTTAAATTGTAATTTCCAGTGTTGGAAGTGGGGCCTGGTGGGTGGTGAATGAATCATTATGGTGATTTCTAATGGTTTAGCACCATTTCCCTAGTGCTGTCTCATGATAGATTTCTCACAATATCTGGTTATTTAAAAGTGTATGGCATGTCCCCCTTCACCTTCTCTCTCCTGCTCTGCCAAGTGAAGATGTGCTTGTTTCCCCTTCACCTTCTACCATGATTGTAAGTTTCCTAAGGCTTCCCCAGTCATACCTCCTATACAGCCTGCAGAACTGTGAGTCAGTTAAACCTCTTTTCTTCATAAACTACCCAGTCTCACACAGTTCTTTATAGAAGTATGAGAACAAACTAATACATGTGTAGATAATATTTTAGGCAGATTTGCAATAATAATAAAAACCTAAACCAATCTGGCATTCTACAGGCAGAACAATCAGGCAGTAACTAGAGCTTGTCATGATTTTGCTATTTTCTCTCCAAACTAGCTGCTAGGGGACCAGAGAGCTCTATATACCAGGTGGGTGGAGAAAGCCAGAAAGAGAAAAAAATTGAGGGACAGTTAATTTATTCTATCTTTTATCATGTTTTCCACCTACCTTTTCTCTCCACCACTTGCAACCAGTTTACCCCACAATTCAGTAGTCTGAAAACAGCAGTCAGCAAAACATTAATTATTTATTTGGTCTGTTATAACTCAAAATCATTCTATCTTAATGTAAATATACTTTTATTTGTGGGCTTTTATTTTCACAATTTGGAAAACAAATGTGGACATTGTCATTGCAAATTCGTTAACATTTCTGAATGGAAGAAGATATGTGAGGAGAATCAATATGTAAGTTCAAATATTCAGCTGAATGGATTATAAACTGTCTAGGCAGTTGACAAGGAATTGCTCCCACAGATTAGCCATTTGTATTAGGCAAGTTACATAAACTTTTTGTGCTTGAATTTCTTCATCGATAAAATGAGGATAATAATATTTCATAGAGTTGCTTTGAGGAATGTTATATAGTTTTAAAATGTTAATTCATTAACTTAAATCAATACTTGGTTTGCAGAAAGAGCTCAATTAGCATTAGCTGTTATTATTATAATCTAGTCCTTGAAAATCTATAATCTTTCTACTAAAGATAGTTAAAGATAATTTATATCCTTAAATCATCTATGATTTTATGTTAGAATCATTTAAATAGTTTCAGCCTTTCTCAGTTAATAAAGTATTTTCTCACTTAAAACCTCATCTTGTTATCTTAATTTTTCCTTTCAGTTTTTCTCAGAAAAATTTGGGTTTTTAATATAAAAAATGTTCCCTGTTGGTGGTAGGTTTATCCACAACATTGCTGTTCTGTTGATAGGTAGTGCTATACTTATGCTGTTTAGACTCTCTGTATTTATGTCCAACTAAAAGATTTTGAGTTGTTGATAGTAATAACACTACCTATATTTGGGTCTATATTTTGAATACAACCCCATATTAAATCTATTTTAACTAGACCAGCTCATTGACATAATAAACTCTCCTTTCGCTGAAGAAATCTAAGATCCCAAATGAGATAATTTATTAGAGGAAAAAACATTAATAAGAGCCTTGTTTCTTCCAATCAATCGCCTTCTTACTGTAGTACTTCCAACTTTAGTATTCTACTTCTGCTTCCTCCAAGCGTATATAAACAAACTACACACTCAGAATTTGGTGTGACTGACAATTTCCATTCACAATACCAGTCAAGTTATGCTTAAGATGAATTGGATTATGTGAAAAGATAAGTTTTCTATTCATCTACCTATATGCTGTCAGTCATCTCTCATAAATTCCAGTGACTTCTGCTGCCAAAGGCAAGAAAAGAATAACATATATACTCCTTGCAGATAAGCTGACCATGGTAATTTCTTAAGAATTATGAATGGAATTGAGAAAGGACAACTTTTGTCACCTTTAAAGCCATTTAATAATCTCTAACTCTGATTGGAATCTTCCCATGTATGTTGGGTGCTCTGCCCAATGTCTTCCTCTGTAGTTATTAGTTAACTAATTTATTTGTTATATTTTATTTTGCTATTCCCTTTGAAAATGAAAATGTGTAACAACATGATGTATTTGGCCTGCTCTGGTTAAAGTTAAATACTGCCTTTTTAATTTTCACTTTCAAAGAAGATATGTGACAAATGACATAGTAATTTTCCTATTTCTTCATGTTCATAAAACATTGATAATATGATTTTTACCTTCCCTTTGTTCTCAATTAAATGAAATGTTCCAATACAATTAACGTGCTCCTGCAATTTAGGTTTTCTTTAGAGGCTTCTCTTGTCTCTGATTAACAGCATTTTCCATCCATTCTGAGAACCCCCGACCGCTATTCAGAATGTTCCATTATGCCTGCCAGCTATAAATACAATTGTGAACCAATATCATTTTAATTGTTTCACTAATAACTTGTTTTAAATGATTCAACAGTCATCAGGAAAGATAAGTGCTCTTGTACCCTGCAGGCTTATGGGCATGATGGTATGAGGCAATGTGGAGTGCTGTATCTGAATAATGAAACCATATGCAGAAGATAATGACAAAGCACTCACATTGCTGTAAAGATAAATGAAAACAGTAGATCTTCTTTTCTCAGTAATATAACATCCATTTCTAGCTCCCATTTCAATCATTAGACCTTCCAAACAGATTAATGTACAAATACACATATGCAACATGTCCCATCGTAATAGCCATATGCTCCCATTTTTCCAGGCGGACTGTGAATGATGGAATTAACGAGCTTTACAAATGCTCTTGTTAATTAACAAAAATTGTTACTTTCTCATTTGAGAGGGGGTTTATAAATTAGACTTAATTACAGCAAATAATTGCAACTGCCAGGCACTGAGCAACTCCTTCTCATTCGATTCTTTCAGTGGCAAATCAACAATTGCAACCCTTGCCTATTTGTGTAGATGAATTTAATAAGCAAACAGCCCTTTTATGTTAATGGTTTACTGGCATTCATGGGCCTGGCAGGAGAAATGTGCTGGGGGAGGGTTTGCTAATGGCAGCACATAATCACATTAATTAAAATATAACTGCCATTTAAAGATTTGTAGTGTGGAATTAGAGCATGTTGGGAACTGAGAAAATCAAGCTAGAGTGCATATTAGCACCATTACTCTGTGTTCCCTGCACAGCAGTCAGCAACCTCATGTGTCATAAATGTAATTTATGAGTGCTATTTGCTTTGAAATATATGTTTTTAGTTCACTCATTAGAATGTAAAAATTTGCAGTGTCTGCTTCAGGAGGTTCAAAATAATTTCACTAAAAGCTGAGACTCATGATGTGTTTTTAACAAATTCCTCAACAATGATTTTTTTTTTAATCGCAACTTTTGTTATTTCTTAAGATAAAAGCAACTGTCTTCCTTTCTGAAGACAAATTTAAGTCTCAATGCTACAATAAATTGTGCACCTTTAGTCATACTTATATAATTCAGTCTAATTTTTATTGCGTCTTTAATAAACGCAGTACTCAATTTTGTCTCTTTGTTCCTAAGAAGGTTGGTGGGAACTGCTTAACTCTTTAAAGTTCGGCACATGCAGAGAAGATAGTTGAGAAAATGTCTTGTAAAGCTTTTCATTAGTCTCTTTCTCAGATCCACTCATTAGTTTTAAAGCTATCCTTGATCTAAATCAGTCCCATTTATATTTCACCTACAAAGAGGCTATGAATGTGCCCTGGATAAATTACCAAGGGACTATAGCAATACCTAGGGAAACTATGCTTAATTGATTCTTAATAATGTCAAAAGGATTCTAGTTCCAGGAATCTGCCGAGTGTAACCAAATTGCATCTTACTAAAATCTCATACCTTTAACAGTGTAAGAATTTACAATAAATTTTTATTTTTCTTTGTTTGAACAACCCATACAGTTCTCCAGTTCTAGAACTACAATTTTAACCTTCTAAATAGATGGAATTAACTGAAATACAGTATGCATGATTCTTAGAGACAGTGTATTGCTGTATTTGTAAACTGGTTAGACAGCTTTCGAACACCAGTAATTTGAGTATGTTATAACTAAAGAGAGGATTGCTTCTGACAGCCCTGGAAAACTGATATCCCAGCCACACTAATGAAGGATCTATTTACGTGGAGTCCAGGGCTATAGCTGATATCGTTTCTCAAGCTAAACCTTGTGTCACTGAGGAAGCAGTGCTTCTTGGAGCCAAGGATGACTCCTCGTGAGTCTTCAGCCCTTTAAGGTTTCAATAGGCTTGTTAGGTGTAAAGGTAGAATGCAGGAGCATTCCGGTAGTTTTCATGTAGAATAAAATAGACATTAAAATGCATTAATGTAATTATATAGTTCCAATGTTTAGAGTTTTCTTTCTACTTGGGGTGCTGTGTTGCAATTTTCTACCCACGTGTTCTTACTTAGTCCCTTTCACTAGTGGCATGTCATTTTAGGGTAGATAGTTGGGTATGGGGAGCTGTTTCTGCCTACAGAACAGAATTTTCATTATGTCTTGCTTTTACTTTACATGTAAATTTTGTTTTGATTCACATTTGTGGCATCTAGAAAAATTATATCTATTGAAATATTATTTCTGGTGTGTAGGGTAGTTAGTGTGGCAACTATAGACTTTTGGGGCCTTTTCAGCCTCGGTCCAAGAATGAGCCAATACAACCATTTAACTGTGTAATTAGGAAATTGAGACTCACTTCAAATCATTAAGTCATTGGTCCAAGGACACATAAAGGTGAATGCAAAGATACAATCAACCTGTAGGAAGTACCTATATCTTTTCTCCCCTGATTTTTCAGTGTTTTCTATGTTCTACTAGGAAAACTGAGAATATCTCCATTTTTTTTGTTCTTATTGTTTGATTTTTTAAAAACTGTCATTTTGTTTTAATATAGTTTAATAAACATTTATTTTATGCCCTTAACTAGACACTGAAGGATCATATTTGGAAAACACATGGACTTGCACTTAAGTTGTCTAGTTTGCTAGGATAGAAAAAAGCCACAAACGTAGGTATATTAAATCTCACTTGGCAAATGCTTAGATAGAGACATGTGCTGGGTGTATTAGAAATATAGAGAGGGCTTTAAGCATCTAAGGATAAAGGAAGAACATGTTTAGAGGAAAGGACTATGAAACAGTATATTGTGTGCTGTAAAATATATATGTCTTTATACTACCAGAGACTCCAGCGGGGAGCAAGGGTGTGACAGGAGGTGAGGCATAGGGGCTAAACCCTATGCCATATTTGGGGCACTGGATCAGATAATGGCCTTTGGTCACTTATCCACATGAGGGTGACGTGATCAGATTTTTATGTTAGATTGATCATTATAGGATAATATAAGGAATAAATTAATGGTACAAAATTTGAGGCAGAGAAACAAGTCAGGAAGCTGTTGATAGGACAGCAGTAGCAGGAATAGAGAGAAAAAAACACATATTGAAAAGATTTAGAAAGAAAAGTTTCAGGACTTGAATACATTGTTATATGTAAGAGTGAGGAATGAGGAGAGAATAATCTCATGTTTTCTAGGCATTATGATGTAGAGGCTAGCTTTATGACTTTTTCACCTGATCGACTGCCTAACCTGCTTTGGCATTTGCTTTACTTTGAAAATGCAAGAACTTCAGTCTGATTTAGTACTTTGAGGACAGTATAAAATAAATTAAACAACTTTGGAGTAAAAGAAACCTGAATCAAGGCCCTCACTCTGTCATTTTACTTAATAACTGTGCTATCACTTTAGTTACTAGCTATGTTACTTTGCGCAAGATATTAACCTATCTTAGACCCAGTTTTGGAACTGCAAAATTGTGTTTCTTTGTTAAGACAATGCTATCAATGAGCTGATTTTGTAAGGTACTTAGTGTGGTGCCTGCAACCTAAGTGATTAAAAAGTGGTGTCAATTATTGTTGCTGCTCACTAAGAAGCGCAGTTAAGGGAAACTTCAGATGCAATTGAAGGTGTCAATATAAGCATCTCCTCTCTTGGGATCATGACTGACACTTCTTTTGTCTCCCTAAGCAAATAATATTGTGTTGATATAGATCAGGTTCTTAAGAAATATTTGTCTAATGTACGCAAAAATGAATGAATGTCCCTATCCAACCTCCTGCAGAAAAAGAGGATTCTGACTTGCTGTTACAGTCATGTATTTAAACTGAAAGAAAATTTTACTTGCAATACTGCATGTTCTGCTAAATGTTAAATGACAAGCAAAGCTTCCAATAATGAGATTGGGGAATGCCATCACTCCACAGGTACGAAAGCCAGTTCATTGCAATTCAGCACTATAGCACGGGGACTGGGCTGCTTAATTTAGTGCTATCATCATTGTTTTTATATGAAAAGAGGCTTAAATTGGAAATAGCCACTTACTAGCTTTCCTAGAGTGCCCTTGTTCCAGGAATGGGTAAGTGGTTTCTTTGGACCCTAACTGACATCTAGGTTCCCACGTACCAACTTTCTACATTATAGAAACCTGCTAACAGATTATGGTTGTCATACTGGTAAAAGTGAGGATTATTTCACATTTCTGAGTATAAAGACGAAGCTGAGTCACTATAAAATTTACCCTCTCTTTAGAAAAATTTTTCAAAGTAAAAATAGAAATCTTCTGGAGATCTTATTTTGACCTTAGTTCAACCCTTCACATTATTCCAAAGTGTTTTCAAATGGTTGTGCAAGTAGTCAATAAAGTTTATAAAATTAATTGCTATGTATTAATTGGGTAGCCCCATTGCACATAACATAATAATATGGTAGGAGCACTATATACAGCCTATTAGATGCCAAACACTTGTCACCTAATGCAAGCACAACAAAGCATAACAAAGCATCAACTGACAAAGGGCAACGATGGAGAAACTTTTCAGAATGCTTAGGGAAGATTCAAGTATAAAGTGACTTATAGTTGTAAGCTGTCTAGTTTTTTACCAAACAGACTGAACCTCAAGGTCTTCACTTCACGTGTTAAATGACCCTTTGAAAATACAGAATACCATATGGCAGTAGATTTCACTGCCATGACTAAAATAGTGTCTACGTCCCTAACTCTGACAACTCCAAGTTATGACTTCTTTATAAACTTGGCGGTGCTTCTGGAATTCTCATTCAACTAGAAGTAAAATGATCTCAATGAACACTTGATGCAAGATCAAGGGTCAAGAGGTGACAACTAATGTCTAGGGAAGTTCCTGTGTTTAAGATTTCCCTTCTACTGCTCACTCGCAAACACATGTATGTACCATTTGGTATTCCGTGTGTTATGATTGCATAGTACTTTGTCAATTCTCCTTTATTGCAATAATTTAGGATGTATATTTGTGTGTCAGTGTTCTATCTATCTATATAGGTGTCTGTCTACCTGTGATACTTTGTCATTTTTTAAGCATCAGAACACTAAAAGAGTACCTGGCACATAGTAGGAAATCTTAAATAGTACCATGTGTTTAATGGAAGGAATTCATTTATATACTTAAGTGTTTTAAGATATGGTTTGTCAAAATAAAATATTAGGTATCTTGTAGGAAAATTACCATAGCTTATGAGCAATAAAGCCACTGAAGAACTTCCATTTTAAGATTATGGACTGAGTCCATGCTTCCAGCTTTCTACTCCTCTAGATCCCTGGAAATGATTGATCTAATGAGATACTTTATAAACCACATCTGTGCAGAAAAACAAGACGAGTACCTCTTAGTTAACCAAAAACTCATATGAAAGATCCCACTAGATATACAGAAGACAAGATCAGATTGAAACTTTTGACAAATGTAACAAAATATTATAATAGTAAAATTAGTTTCTCTCTGTCTCAGTTTCAGCTAAGGACTCAAAAGAAGAGAATAAAATATTTGTTATGAATACTTACCTCATTATTTAGGTGATGGTTACACTACAAGTCCATATTTCAACACTACGCAATATATCCAGGTAACAAAATTCCAATTTCACCCCTTAAATATGTAGAAATAATTTATAAAATAGCTTAAAAAATAACATTTACCAAAGTCTGAAGTGTTATATAAAACCTTGCAGGAAGGGCATGCTGCGAAATTATAAAGTGTGTTCTGCCATATGTTGCTTCCCACTAAACTGCAATGAGAATTTATGGGAGAGACCTGTGTGGAGGAATTATCTGAAGATGCTGGTCAGTATCCATTTTGAGAGAAGCAGGGCATCTGAAAGGAGGAGCACTGTGTGTGTTCAGAAAGTTTAGATATATCTTCTCTGGAGTTGAAAGGCGTGGACAGGTGTTTGAGTTACAGGCAAGTTCTAATGATGTTTGATTGACTTGAGCTGGCAGAGAAAAGAGAAGGAAGGCTGTTGAGAGAAAACCACTTCCTACTGGTGACTTGTTTTCCTAGGGACCAGATGTGGGCCCATGTGAGGAATCCAATTTGGAGTTGCTTTCAAAGGAAAACTGCCCGAGAAAAAGTCTTGAAAACTGTGAACTATCCCAAACTAAGTAAGGGATATGTTGCTAAAAGCCCAGGGGAGGGGAGAAATTTTAAGTGGCCAGCTGGAGGAGATTATGTCCCATAGCCTAGGAACTGCAAATCAAGGTGGGTCCAAGGGCACTGCAAATGCAACCCCAAAAAGGAACGGTTGTTTTTGGAATTGTATAATACCCAGAAGGCTCTGTTGCCAGATCATAATGGAAGACCCTATACACTACTTTCTTACCTCTGTCTCTCCTAGAACCAGACTCAGGAGGATCCCAAACAATCTAGGCTAGAGTATGACAGATGAGAAAATTGAATTAGAGTTTGGACAATTGTCATATTATTATAAGTTTGATTTAGATGTTTTTAATACTTGGAAAAAAGAGTTGTTTAATATGTAACAACAGCAACAAAAAGCTGTTGGATCTCCTTGAAATTTTATCTGAAAGGCAGGATTGAGTTGGTGTACCAAAAAGATTAAAAAGGAAAACCAGTAGGTTAATTGACTGTGTTGTTTCTGACTGTGCCCTTCAACATTCAACTCATTCCATAAATTGTTCATATATTTATAGGAAAATAGTGTTGTTGAAAGAAGGTCCTTGCCTAAAAGTGGAGGAATCTTGGCACGATAAGTAATTAAGTTGCAATTAACATGAATACAAAATGCAGTTCTACAGTAAGAGAAACTCCTGTGTGTGTATGTATACATACAAACACATGTGTATGCACACACATGGCATAGGCCGGGTCATCCTCTCCAATGAAGAATGGAGGAGGGAGAATGTCTTCCTTTTCCATTCTCTATTCTCACTCTAAATGAGCCAAAATATAATCCGTGACAGAACATCACATCCTGACCTCCAGTCAAAGTTCCACAAGTAGTTTCAGGAAACAGCCTGATATGAATACCCTGATGGTAATTACTAAGTATTTGAAGAAAGGCAACACCATATCAAAGGCGCACCATCAATAAATGGTGTAATTACTATCAGAGAAAACAAAGTCAACAGAACAGTTACAATAGATTCTAAAATGAACTTTTTTTTTTTATTCTGAGAGAGACATGGACCATTCAAAAAGCCAATAAATATTATAACATTAAGTTTTATTTATATTGAATACAAAAGAAAAAGTAGATGAAATAAAATAGCTGTATGGTTATAGCTGAAAATTATTGAGCAGGAAATTGGGTAGAACTGTTCTAAAATAATAGAACATATAGAAGTTTTAAAAAATGGATGAATAGGCCAGGCACGGTTCCTCACGCCTGTAATCTCAGCACTTTGGGAGGTGGAGGTGGGCAGATCACCTGAGGTCAGGAGTTCGAGACCAGCCTGGTCAACATGGTGAAACCCTGTCTCCACTAAAAATACAAAAATTAGCCGAGTGTGGTGGCAGATGCCTGTAATCCCAGTTACTCAGGAGACTGAGGCAGGAGAATCACTTGATCTTGGGAGGTGGAGGTTGCAGTGAGCTGAGATTGTGCCATTGCACTCCAGCCTGGGGGACAAGGGCGAAACTCGAGAGAGAGAGAGAGAGAGAGAGAGAGAGAGAGAGAGAGGAGAAGAAAAGAAAAGAAAAAGAAAAGAAAAAGGATGAATAAAGAAATGTATGGGATATGAAGGATTGATAAAGTTGAGAATTTCTTTTTTATAGTTAGTATTAGGCTAGAAAACAAAATTCCCCAAATTTCAGTGGCCTATCGCATTGAGCTTTGATTTCTCAGTCTCCCAAATCTGCTCCATGTCCAGTCTGCTCTTCAGAGCAGTGTTCCATCATGTGCCAGCTTTGTAATTCAGACAAAAGAAAGCAGAGCATCATAATGGCACCATGCACCACCTGTTCAATGCTTCCACTAGAGAGTTCATTGCCCACAGCAAGGTACATGGCAAATTCTAATTTCAGGGATGAAGAGATGCAGTCCTTGCTTGTGTCTGAAAAGAAAGAGAGCATCACAGTGTCCAGATGGGTCAGAGAGGGAGAATGGACAGAAAGTAATATTCAGAGGTATAATAAAAAATGTTGTCTTAGAACTGTAGCCAAACATTTATCTTCATGTGAAAATAATTCATAAAAGTTTACACTATCTGCCTAGCACTGTTCTGAATGCTAGATGTCACCTGTGTTTCAACAGTGATCAAAAGAGACACAAGCTTTGACCTCATGGCATTCAAGTTATAATAGAAGAAAGCAAATAACATTGGCAAGTGGTTGACAAGTTTGATCAAGAAAAAAACAAAAGAGAACGTAAATAGCAAAGAATTATAGAACATATAACAATAGAATATAACTTCAAAAACAAAAAGTATTACAAAACTAAAAGGAATATTCAGAGGTATTTACCAACAATTTGGAAATTATTACATTACTACTGGAGAATGTAAAATTCCAATATCAGTATAAAGAAAAATAGTATTAGAGCCAAAGAGAAAAGTAAAATGCTTCTCAAGGTCAGTAATCAGTATAACCTTTCCCCGTGATTTATCCAACAGCAGAGATTTCCTTAATTTTCTGTTTTAACTATTTACATAAAAGAATTATCTGTTTATTGAAATGTTGAGAATTAAGTTCATAACCATATGGGTAAGTAGTTCTTTTGTTTTCCACATGGCCCATTCATATTTCTTAATATATTCTTGAAACCCTATTATATTTTTATATTTTCCAGATAATTTTCCATTTAATTTAAATGTATATATCATGTTGTATATATACTTTCTAAAGTGAAAAAGATCTGTATCTCATAGAATTTGTTTTCTCCCTATTTTTTACTATTTGTGTTTATTCTTTTCTCTTGATTAGCTTTGCTAAAAACTATCTTGATTTTATTATTTTTACAGATTAACCTCTAATATTCTCTTACTTTTATCTATTTGTCAATAGCACTTTTATATATTATTTGCTGCTGCTTTCAGAAATTATTTCTTAATTATTATTATTATTTTATTTTACTTTAAGTTCCGGGATACATGTGCAAACGTGCAGGTTTGTCCCATAGGCACACACGTGCCATGGTGGCTTGCTGCACCCATCAACCTGTCGTCTAGGTTTTAAGCCCCACATTCATTAGGTATTTGTTCTAATGCTCTCCCTCCCCTTGCCCCACACCCCCCTACAGGCCCTGGTGTGTGATGTTCCCCTCCCTGTGTAAATGTATTCTCATTGTTCAATTCCCACTTATAAGCGAGAACATGCAGTGATTGGTTTTCTGTTCCTGTGCTAGTTTGCTGAGAATGATGGCTTCCAGCTTCATCCATGTCCCAGCAAAGGACATGAACTCATTCTTTTTTATTACTGCATAGTATTCCATGGTGTATATGTGCTACATTTTCTTTATCCAGTCTGTCATTGATCGGCATTTTGGTTGGTTCCAAGTCTTTGCTATTGTAAATAGTGCTGCAATAAACACACATGTGTATATGTCTTCATAGTAGAATGATTTAAAATCCTTTGGGTGTATACACACGGTGAAGGGATTGCTGGGTCAAATGGTGTTTCTGGTTCTAGAGTCTTGAGGAATCACCGTACTGTCTTCCACAATGGTTGAACAAATTTACACTCCCACCAATGCGGTAAAAGCATTCCTATTTCTCCACAGCCTTGCCAGCATCTGTTGTTACCCAAATTTGCAATAATCACCATTCTAACTGGTATGAGATGGTATCTCATTGTGGTTTTGATTTGCATTTCTCTAATGACCAATGATGATGAGCTTTTTTTCATATGTTTTTTGGCCACATAAATGTCTTCTTTTGAGAAGTGTCTGTTCATATCCTTTGGCCACTTTTTGATTTTTTTTTCCTTGTAAATTGGTTTAAGCTCCTTATAGATTCTGGGTATTAGACCTTTGTCAGATGGTTAGCTTGAAAATGTTTTCTCCCATTCTGTAGGTTGCCTGTTCACTCTGATGATAGTTTATTTTGCTGTGCAGAAGCTCTTTAGTCTGATTAGATTCCATTTTTCGATTTTGGCTTTTGTTGCAATTTCTTTTGGCGTTTTAGTCATGAAGGCTTTGCCCATGCCTATGTCCTGAATGGTATTGCCTAGGTTTTCTTCTGGAGTTTTTATGGTTTTAGTTTTTATATTTAAGTCTTTAATCCATCTTGAGTTAATTTTTGTATAAGGGGTAAGGAAAAGGTCCAGTTTCTGTTTTCTGCCCATGGCTTCTGCTTTCAATATTTAGTGTTTCCTAAAGGAGGTCTTGTAAGGCTGGCCTGGTGGTGACAAAATCCCTCAGCATTTGCTTGTCTAGAAAGAGTTTTATTTCTTCTTCGCTTATGAAGCTTGGTTTGGCTGGATATGAAATTCTGGGTTGAAAATTATTTTCTCTAAGTATGTTGAACATTGGCCCCCACTCTTTTCTGGCTTGTAGGATTTCTGCAGAGAAATCCCCTGTTAGTCTGATGGGCTTTCCATCAGACTAATCTAACCTTTGTCTCTGGCTACCCTTAACATTTTTTCCTTCATTTCAGTCTTGGAGAATCTGAGGATTATATGTCTTGGGGTTGCTCTTATCAAGTATCTTAGTGGTGTTCTCTGTATTTCCTGAATTTGAATGTTGGCCTGTCTTGCTAGGTTGGGGAAGTTCTCCTGGATGACATCCTAAAGTATGTTTTCCAGCTTGGTTCCATTCTCCCTGTCACTTTCAGGTACACCAATCAATCGTAGGTTTGGTCTTTTCACATAGTCCCATATTTCTTGGATGTTTTGTTTGTTCTTTTTCATTTTGTTTTCTCTAATCTTGTGTTCACGCCTTATTTCAGTAAGTCGATCTTCAACCGCTCATATCCTTTCTTCCTCGTGATCAATTCGGCTGCTGAAACTTGTGTATGCTTCACTAAGTTCTGACGCTGCATTTTTCAGCTCCATCAGGTCATTTATGTTCCTCTCTAAACTGGTTATTCTAGTTAGCAGTTTCTGTAACCTTTTTTTCAAGGTTCTTAGCTTCCTTGCATTGGGTTATAACATGTTCCTTTAGCTTATAGGAGTTTGTTATTGCCCACCTTCTGAAGCCTACTTCTGTCAATTCGTCAATCTCATTCTCCATCCAGTTTTGTGCCCTTGCTGGAGAGGAGTTGTGATCATTTGGAGAAGAGCCATTCTGTTTTTTAGGAATTTTCAGTGTTTTTGCGCTGTTGTTTCCTCATCTTCACAGATTTATCTACCTTGTGTCTTTGAGGCTGATGATTTTTGGATGGGGTTTTTGTGTGGGGATACTTTATGTTGATGTTGATGACGTTGCTTTGTGTTTATGAGTTTTTCTTCTCACAGGCCCCTCTTCTGCAGGTCTGCTGCAGTTTGCTGGAGGTCCACTCCACACCCTGTTCACCTGGGTATCACCTGCAGAACAGCTAAGATTGGTGCCAGCTCCTTCCTCTTGAAGCTTCATCCCAGAGGCCTGATGCCAACACTGGCCTGATGCCAACCAGAGCTCTCCTGTATGAGGTGTCTATCAACCCCTTTTGGGAAGTTTCTCCCATTCAGGAGGCACAGGGGTCAGGGACCCACTTGAGGAGATAGTCTGTCTCTTAGCAGAACTGGTGCTCTGTGCTGGGAGAATCCCTCTTGTCAGGATCAGTTGCTCTCTTCAGAACCAGCAGGAAGGAACAATTAAATCCACTGAA